>NW_012103399.1:1365381-1371237 GCF_000951045.1 Mandrillus leucophaeus
TAAAAAATTACCTGGGAGTGGGGTGTACACCTGTAGTCCCAGCTACTAGGGGGGCTAAGGCAGGAGGATTGCCTGAGCCCAGGAATTGGAGGCTGTACAGAGCTATGATTGCAGTACTGCACTCCAGCCTGGGTGTCAGTGAGACCCCCATCTCAAAAAACAAACAAACAAAATAGCTCCTGCATTCCATCCAACAGCCCTTAAAAGCAAGTCATGATTCTCATTTCACACTGGAGAAAACTGAGGTTCAGAGAGGTTTAGTGACTTGTCCAAGCTATTTATCTCCCGACTGAGAAGAGGCAGGGCTGAGCTTGAAAGCATGCTGACTGCAAAGCGTCTGAGTCCACAAACTGCTATTTTGGTTTTTGTTGTTGCTTTGGATACATAGGAAGGAGAGAGATGGGCAGTGACTTCCCGGCTTGCCTTGTGGATCTCTGGACAAGCTGTATGGGGAGGAACTGAGCCTGCGTGGGTGATGCTGGCACAGAGCAAAGCTTCCTGACCCAGTCTGGACAGCGGCCAGGACTGGGCTAAACCTACCACCCTTTCTCCTCAGCAGCGCATTTCCCGTAAATGATGGCAGCCTGCCTGCTGGCTCGCAGACCTGCCTCCATGCTACAGCGGCTACTCTGGGCTCCCGGCCTCATGTCTTAAATGCGTCCTCCACGTTGACACACGTGGCAGGGCGTTTCGGGAGGGCATGGGGGCAGGTGGGCCTGTGCTAAAAGGTGGCGTGTGTGCGTGTGTGTGTGTGTGTGTGTGAGAGAGAGAGAGAGAGAGAGAGAGAACTAGATTGAGGCCAGACCCTCCTTGGGAGGCCATAATCCAGGCCTCTGTGTCCCCTGAATTGTAAAGTCCTTATGAGGGGACTCTGTGGAGATTCGCTGCCAGGCGCGTGTCCTGAGTTGCTCATCCCTTTGTTCACCCACTCACTGCCGGCTTGTGGAGTGCCAGCCGTGCACCTGGCCCCACGCTCTATGAACAGAAGAAGCGCCTGCCCTTATGGAGACAGTACCCTAGTGGAGGCAGGGGGAGGGTAATCTCACCAAACTAATAAGAAAGCGAGAGTATTAGAGATTGTAGAAAGTGCTAGAAAGGGAACAAACATGTCGGGCCACAGTCTACATCCCAGACCCTCAAGAGGGACTGAGAAACTGGGTGGGACATGAGCTGGGCTTCAGCGAAGGCCCCTTGAGGGGAGACCTCGTATTTTTAGCCCTGAGAAAACCAGGAGGAGAAGGGTTCCTGGCCGGGGAATCAGCAGGAGCACAGGCCCTGAGCCAGGAAGGGGCCTGGAAGTTTCTGAAAACCTTGGAGTCTGGCCAGTGTGGTCAGAGCCTGATGAGTGGCACGGGGAGGAGTGGGAACTACCAGCAGGTCCTGATGAAGCAGGGCCTCTAGTGGGGACACTTCAGACCCCCCGGCTGCTGGGGGAACCACCAGCATCATGATCTCCCCAGCTCTGCCCCGATGGGAGAGGCCTGCTAACCTCTGGCTGCTCCAACAGGAGGCAGAGGTCCAGGGCCCATCCCGCCCATTGCGTAACAGCCACTACTCCCCACCCCGGCCGGCCGCAGAGAAGGCCCTGTTGACCTGACATTTCTGTCTCTTGTCCAGGCCCTTGAGTGACAAGAGGCCTTCTCTGGCCTGTTTGCTGACTTTTCCACCACGCTGACGAGACGGTGTGTTGCTCGGGAGGCCAGGCGGGTCACATCAAAACTTGGCTGTCCCTTTTGTTCCCTGGTCCGGAATTTCCTCTATCTGTGCTTCTGAAGCCCTGTCTCTACACAAAATAAAATTAGCAGGCCAGGCACAGTGGCTGACGCCTGTAATCCAAACATTTGGGGACGCCGAGACAGGAGGATCACTTAAGGTCAGAAGTTCCAGACCAGCTTGGCTAATGTGGCGAAACCCGCTCTCTATTAAAAATATAAAAATTAGCTGGGCGTGGTGGTGGGTGCCTGTAATCCCAGCTACTCAGGAGGCGGAGGCAGGAAATCGCTTGAACTCGGGAGGCGGAGGTTGCAGTGAGACGGTGCCACTTACAGAGGAAGACTCTGTCTCAAAATAAATAAATAAATAAAATGAAATAAGCTAGGCATAGTGTCATGTGCCTATGGTCCTAACTATACAGGAGGCTGAGGTGAGAGGATCACCTGAGCCCAGGATTTTGAGACCAGCCTGGGCAACATAGTGAGACCCCCAACGGTAAAAAAAAAAAAAAAAAAGTAAAATTTATTTGCTTTGTCCCCCAGGCTGGAGTGCAGTGGCGTGCTCTTGGCTCACTGAAGCTTCCGCCTCCTGGGTTCAAGCGATTCTCCTGCCTCAGCCTCCAGAGTAGCTGGAATTACAGGTGTGCACAACCACACCTGGCTAATTTTTGTATTTTTTAGTAGAGACGGGGGTTTCACCGTGTTGGCCAGGCTGGTCTCGAACTCCTGATCTCAAGTGATCCACCCGCCTCGGCCTCCCAAAGTGCTGGGATTACAGGCGTGAGCCACTGTGCCTGGCCGTTTATTTTAATTTTGACAGGCTTTCGCTCTGTCACCCAGACTGAAGTGCAGTGGTGCAATCACGGCTCATTGTGCATTGACCTCCTGGGCTCAAATGATCCTCCCTCCTCAGCTCTTCAGTAGCTGAGACTATAGGCACATGCCACCATGCCAGGCTAATTTTTGTATTTCTTATAGAGACAGGGTTTTGCTATGTTGCCCAGGCTTGTCTCTAACTCCCCAGCTCAAGTGATCCTCTCGCCTCAGCCTCCTGAGTAGCTGGGACCACAGGCATGTACCACCATGCCAGGCTAATTTTTTTAAAAATTATTATTTTTTTGTAAAGACAGAATCTCACTATGTTGCCCAGGCTGTTAATTATAATAATACATTCTCTTCAATCCACTATGTCCAAAAGATTATCATTATCGCATGTAAATAATTAAAACATGATTTCAATATTATTATTTTACATTCTTTTATTCCTACCATGTTTTTTGGTTTTTTATTTTGCTTTTTTTTTTTTGAGACAGAGTCTCACTCTGTTGCCCATGCTGGAGTGCAATGGCACGATCTCAGCTCACTGGAACCTCTACCTCCCGGGTTGAAGAAATTCTCCTGTCTCAGCTTCCCGAGTAGCTGGAACTACAGGTGCCCGCCATCACACCTGGCTGATTTTTGTATTTTTAGTAGAGACGGGGTTTCATCATATTGGTCAGGCTGGTATCGAACTACTGACCTCAGGTGATCCACCTGCCTCAGCCTCCCAAAGTGCTGGGATTACAGGCGTGAGTCACCGTGCCCAGCCTTTTATTCCGACCAAGTCTTCAATCTCTGGTGTGTACTTTGCCCTGACAGCTCATCTCCATCCAGCCTCACCCCATTGCCAGGGCTCAGTAATGACTTGTGGCTCCTGGATTAGACAGCACAGCTTTGCATGGGGCATTTAGTGCACTTTTGACAAGCTCTGGTTTGCTGTTTTTTCACTTGGCTGTATATATCTGTCTGCAACTAGAATGTTAGCCTAAAGAGGGTCAGTGTTGGAATTACAGGCATGAGCCACCATGCCCTGCCTGAGTTCCCTTATTTTTATTTGCTAGATCTGGCAACCCTACCTGGGGAGAAATGACAGGGTCGTCGTCAGATGCCAGGGAGTCGGGTGTAGATCTTAGGGGCCGGTGCGATTGTAAGGCATGCCATCCATAGCAATGCTGGGCTGAGGGTGATGAGCAACTGCTGGCTTTGGTATGACAGGTCTGAGGGCTGCCACTTCCATCCTGCCTGGTGGGGACACGGAGTGCAGCTTGGGCCTTTTCAAGTCCCAGATGTAGTCAAACTCCTTCCACTCCCCACTGACCTTCTATGCCAACTGCCCTTTGCTCACAGCGAAAGAGTCAAACACTCTGCGTGTCTTACAGCCTGCCATGGTCCTGCTCAACTGACGTCTTCTTCCTCCCCTGGCCGAATGTTCTCCAGCCTCTGGGCTCCAGCACCCTGACCTGTGTTTGGCAGAATTCAAACCCAAGCCTCCGCCTCCTGGTCCAGGACTCCTGGGGTCACTGGAGAGAAAGACTGTGTGTGTACCTCTGTCCAGGTGCCCTTTGTCCCGGGGGCATGCAGTATGATGTCAACAGGAGCCACTCAGGAAAGGCCAGCTCTGTTCTGGCAGGAAGACAGATATCCCCAGCAGAGGCCCCTGACACGAGGCTCCTGTCCTGTGTGTTGCTGGCTCACGGGGGCTCCTGACACGAGATCCCTCTGCTGATGGCCCCAAGTCACCATCAACAAGGCCGCTGTTTCCTGAGCCCCTGTTCTGAGAAGGGCATTTGACATGTTTTCTCTAGTCCTTCATCATCCTTGCCGGGTAGGGGGAAAGTACGGCCTCACTTTACAGATGTGGAGACCGAGGCCAGAGAGGCGAAGTCCCCTGCCTAAGGCGACCTGCCCCCTCCCCAGCAAAGCCTGCAGACTCCAGGTGTTGACCTCCAAGGTCATCCAGAGGCCAGTGGCTACCTGAGCCTGTATCTCCTTCCCTGGGGTTGTTCTGGCTTCAGGGTCCCAAGCCCAGCTGCAGGGATCAGAACCGGGGTTGCTTCTCGCAGGTCTGCTCCCCAAATCCTTCAGGGGCCAAGACCAATGGGGGCTGGGGGAGGGGAGAGGGTCAGTGTTCCCCAAAGACTGGGCTTCCAAGCCGTCTCTGTGGCTCTTATTAAGGCAGACCCCCAAGCCCCAACCCTGGAGGTTCAGAAAACCTAGAGTGAGATCCTAAAATCTACCCCCTCCCCTTTTTTTTTTTCGAGACTGAGTCTCACTCCGTGGCCCAGGCTGGAGTGCAGTGGTGCAATCACAGCTCACCACAACCTCCACCTACCGGGTTCAAACAATTCTCCTGCCTCAGCCTCCTGAGTAGCTGGGATTACAGGCTTGCGCCACCATGCCCAGCTAATTTTTATATTTTTAGTAGAGACGGGGTTTCGCCATATTGGCTGGGCTGATCTCGAACTCCTGACTTCAAGTGATCTACCCACCTCGGCCTCCCAAAGTGCTGGGATTACAGGTGTGAGCCACTGTGCCCAGCCTAAAATCTACCTTTCAACAAGGGGTCTCTGCTGCAGCCAGTTTTAAAACCAATGAAGGGTTCTCTGTGCAATCCTCAGGCCCTCTGCCCATGCCCCAGATTCAGGAAGCTGACCCCGCAGAGGGCCGTCTGGACGATGTGTAAAGGGAGGGTGCTTTCTTCCGATGAGGGAATAACAGGGTTTCACAGGTGGCCCCAGCACCTGTATCTTCAGCCCTCTGCCCCATGTGGACAGGTTAGGAGGGAGAGAAGTGACTCTGAATTTTTAGAGCCACCTCCAGATGGCGGGAGCTGTGGATATTTCTGGAGGAATCTCCAACCCAGTGGCTGAGAATGACAGCTGGTCTTGAGTGGGGATTCCAAGGGGGTTTTCCCATGACTCCAGGAGCCCCAACTCAACAGACACCAACAGCTGGTGATTCTTAGGGTCAGAGAAAAAGCCCCTAAATGTTCTGCAACGGCTTCTTCCCTCCAGCTGCCCTCCTGCCTCCTTCCTCCCAACATCCCCTCTAAGGCTGCTGGGGCCTGGCTGGGAGTGGGCCTCTCCGTTCACCCTTCTGGACAGGAAGAGTCCACAGGCCTTTCTAGAAAACCAGGCCTTGTTGGTTTAGATCTTTTCAATTCAAAGGGTGGTCCAGGGAGCAGCAGCATCAGCTTCTCCCAGGGGTTCTTAGAAATGCAGGATCTTGGCCGGGCGCGGTGGCTCAAGCCTGTAATCCCAGCACTTTGGGAGGCCGAGACAGGCGGATCACGAGGTCAGGAGATCGAGACCATCCTGGCTAACAC
>NW_012103399.1:1372306-1373895 GCF_000951045.1 Mandrillus leucophaeus
GTTCCCAAAGATGGCATAGTAGAGGCTGGGTGCAGTGGCTCATGCCTATAATCCCAGCTCTTTGGGAGGTGAAGGTGGGTGGATCACCTGAGGTCAAGAGTTGGAGAGCAGCGTGGCCAACATGGTGAAACCCCCTCTCTACTAAAAATACAAAATACAGACATTACCCGGGTTGGTGGTAGGCAGCTGTAATCTCACTACTTGGGAAGCTGAGGCAAGAGAATTACAGGAACCCAGGAGGCAGGGGTTGCAGTGAGCAGAGATCGCACCATTGCACTCCAGCCTGGGCAACAAGAGGGAAACTCCATCTCAAAAAAAAAAAAAAAAAGAGAGAGATGGCATAGGAGAAAGCACTCTCCCTGCACACCCACCTGGCAGGCCTCTTGTGGGGTCAGCTTAGGGAATTGGGGTGGGGGCGGAGGGCAGAAATCCTGGAACCCAGGCCCAGGATCAGAGATGAGGCAGCTCCTGCCTCCGCCTCCGCCCATGGAGACCAGCAGTGGGGAAAATGTGTCAGGGGCTTGTGGCCCAGGGGCCCACTTTGGAGTCACCAGGGGCGGGGTACATGTACCTATTGCCCATGGCGCGAGGCAAAGGGCAGGACCAGTGGCTTTGGCATCTTGATGCTCAGACCTCTGCCCGTGGGTGCGGGTTCAGGACAGGGAGAGGGCACACAGGAGAGGAGAGTCACTGTGTCCTGGGCCAGGAAAGACCCTCAGGTAATAAGTTTTCTTTCCGGGGAGTTACCCAGGAAGACTTCCATATCAAGAAACACTACTATTACTGTCAATCATAATATTAATACTACTAATAATTTTGTGTTTAATAAGTGCCTGGCATGGCGATGCACGCAGATCTCATTGTAGTTCTGAAGCTGTGACTGCAGCAGCATCACCCCTTAAAAGGCAGATGAGGCTGGGTGTGGTGACCCACTCCTGTAATCGAACACTGGGAGGCTGAGGTAGGAGGATGGCTTGAACCTAGGTGTTCAAGACTAGCCTGGGCAACATAGTGAGACCCTCCTCTCTACAAAAAATTAAAAAATTAGCCAGGTGTAGTGGTGCAGCCTGTGGTCCCAGCTATTCGGGAGGCTGAGGCGGGAGGATTGCTTGAGCCCAGGAGTTTGAGGGCACAGTGAGCTATGATGGCACCATTGCTCTCCAGCCTGGGCGACAGCGAGGCCCTTTTCTTTCTTTCTTTCTTTTTTTTTTTTGGGGGGGGGGCGGGGCGGGGCGGGGAAGGCAGATTCTAGGGCCCCACTCCAGGCCTTCCACATCCCCTGGGCCGGGCCTGAGAATCTGCTTTTCACAAGGTTCCTGGGAATTTCTTGCGCGCAGAGACTGTTGGGAAACACAGGATTTCTCCCAACCCTGAATGTGGCTGCCCACCACTGACATTCATTCCTTGCCTTATCATTCACTCCATTCACGTTTATGCGCTGTCCACACCATTCGCTGACGCAGCCTACCCCCACCGCCCCCCGCCCCACTCCCATTCCTCCCAGTATCTCTATCCGCAGTTCCCCAGGCTGTTCCCTCCCTGCCGCCGCTTTCTCTCCCCGGCGCGTCCGCGGCGAGCCGAGCCCCCTC
>NW_012103399.1:1374090-1394308 GCF_000951045.1 Mandrillus leucophaeus
CCAGGTGGGCTCCTGGGAGGGTTATGAAGCAGGTAGGGCCACGGGGATGCTGGGGCTGGAGGTGGGGCGGGGACGAGAGGAGCTTGCTGGAGCGCTGGAGAAGCCGGGAGGAGGAGGAGGGATGCGCCGGGGCCTGGGGCTGGGCTGCACCCGGTTGTCGGGAGGGTGGAGAGGGCTTTGCCACTGCGGCCGCAGCGGAGGGGCCCCGCCAGCTCGGAGGGTCCACTTGGGAACCCAGTGGGGTGCGAGTGGAGTCCAAGCCCAGGAGGACAGGGCGGGTGGGGTCGGGGTGTGCACCGCGCTTGGGCCTGCCACCTGCCCTTGCTGTCCCCCCAGGCCCTGGTGGACGATACGGAGGATGTGTCCCTGGACTTTGGAAACGAGGAGGAGCTGGCCTTTAGGAAAGCCAAGATCAGGTGTGTTGGGATGGAGCTTGGGTCAGGCGTTCCCCAAAGCTGCAAATTCATTCATTTACTCATTCATTCAAAATATATTGAGCACCTACTGTGTGCCAGGCCTGGGTCTGGGGACGTATCTGTGAACACATCAGAAAAGGTCCCTGCCCTCCTGGAGCCTGCATTGGGAGAAGCAGGAAGAAGGGGTGGAGCTGATGTTGAACAGGCAAAGAGATTAATGAGATAATTGAATGTGAGAAGAAATTCAGCCCTGTGATGAAAGAGAAGGTAACTAGAGAAGGCCGCTTGCCTTAGTGCAGCCATTGGAGGGCCTCTCTGAGGAGATGACATTTGAGCTGAGACCTGAATGATGAGAAGCGGCCGGCCATGGGAGACTCCAGAGAAAGAGTGTTCCAAGCTGAGAGCAGCAAGCACAAAGGCCCTGGGGCTATGTTGTAAGATCAGAGAAAGCCACTGAGGCTAGAGGGGAGCAAGCTTGGCAGTGGGCTGGACACGTGGAAGAGGGCTTGGAGTTTTATTCGTATCCCTGCTGAGTCTAGTTAGACAGGCTAGTCCTGGGTCAAGTCACTTAACTGCCTGAGACCTCTAGCATCCCAGAAGGTGGCAGGACCAAAGCATGAGGAGTGACCCGTGAACGTGGTTACCGATGGCCCAGGCGGCAGCCCCTTCTAGAAACACCCACGGCTCAGCCTCACTCACCCACCCAGTTCTGCCCTATCTCTCCTTCCAGCTATCAGAGCCAGTAGGCATGGAATGGGCCTTGGCACCTAAATGCCATTCCTTGTTAAGTCTCTGTTTTTAATATCAAACTCTCTCATAAACCCCGGAAAGGAATAGACTGTATTAGTTTTCTATGACCGCTAGAACAAATTACCATTATCATCTTGGCTTAAGACCAAAGAAGTTTATTCTCCTGCAGTTCTGGAGGCCAAAAGTCCACAGTCAGTGTTCCTGGGCTGAAACCAAGGTGGCAGCAAGGCCATCCTCCCTTTGGAAGAACTAGGGGAAAATCTGTTCTTTGCCTTTTCCAGCTTTTGGTGGCTGCTGGCATTCTGTGGCTTGTGGCCTGTTCCTCCACCTTCAAGGCCAACATTATAGCATGTTCAGATCTCTCTCTGTTCCATGGTCAGGTGATGTGTGTGTGTATGTGTGTGTGTGTGTGTGTGTGTGTGTGTGAGAGAGAGAGAGAGAGAAGTTTCCCTGTGCCTCTTTCTTGTAAGGACTGTTGTGATGGCATTTAGGGTCCACCCAGATAATCTAGGATAACCTTTGCATCTCAAGATCCTTAATTATATGCTGAGTGCAGTGACTCACACCCATAAATAATCCCAGCACTTTGGGAATCCAAGGCGGGCAGATCACTTGAGGTTAGAATTTCGTGACCAACCTGGCCAACATGGTGAAACCCTGTCTCTACCAAAAGCTATAAAATTTAGCCAGGTAGGCCGGGCGCGGTGGCTCAAGCCAGCACTTTGGGAGGCCGAGATGGGTGGATCATGAGGTCAGGAGATCGAGACCATTCTGGCTAACATGGTGAAACCCCGTCTCTACTTAAAAATACAAAAAACTAGCCAGGCGAGGTGGCGGGCGCCTGTAGTCCCAGCTACTCAGGAGGCTGAGGCAGGAGAATGGCATGAACCCAGGAGGCGGAGCTTGCAGTGAGCCGAGATCCGGCCACTGCACTCTAGCCTGGGAGACAGAGTAAGACTCCGTCTCAAAAAAAAAAAAAAAAAAATTGCCAGGTATAGTGGCACGACCTGTAATCTCAGCCACTCAGGAGGTTGGGGAAGGAGAATCACTTGAACCCAGGAGGCAGAGGCTACAAAAAAAATTCTTAATTAAATTACATCTGCAAAGTCCCTTGTGTCATATAAGGTAGCCTTCACAATTTCTGAGGATTAGAACCTGGATTTCTTTTTTTTGAGACAGGGTTTTACTCTGTTGCCGAGGCTATAGTGCAGTGGTACAATTATGGCTTACTGGAACCTCAAACTTTTGGGTTCAAGAGATCCTCCTGCCTCAGCCTCCCAAGTAGCTAGGACTATAAGGGTTGTCACTACCCCTGGCTAATTTTTTAAAAATTTAATTTTGTAGAAATGGGGTCTTGCTATGCTGTCCAGGCTGATCTGGAACTTCCAGCCTCAAGTACTCTTCCTGCATCAGCCTCTCAAAGCCCTGGGATTATAGGTATGAGCCACTGCACCCATCCAAGACCTGGATATTTTCAGAGGCTATTATTCATCCCACCATAATGGCCAGTGATTATCTTTAAAGGAAGACACTGCAGGAGAACTGGAATCCTGGGTAAAGAATCTTCTAGAACATCTGAACTCATATGTGTTCAATCTCTATTGAGCATCTCCTGTATGCCCAACTCTGGGCTAGTGGCTGGGGATATGCAGAGTTCAGGACTCCACTCCTGCCTTTACGGGTTGCGCAATCTAGGGCAGGGTTGCTTAATCTCAGCACTCCTGACGTTTTAGGCCAGATACTTCTTTGCTGCAGGGAGTGTCCTGTGCACCATAGGATGTTGAGCAGCATCCCTGGCCTCTATTCACCAGATGCCAGTAGCAGCCCATCCATAAAGTCTCAGGCATTGCCAAATATCCTCTATGGGGCAAACTTGCCCCCGGTTGAAAACCACTGATTTGTGGGGTGGGAGTAGGCATACCAGTGGCTGTTACAACTCAGTATTTGTGTTTTGTTTTGTTTTGTTTTTGTTTTTGTTTTTGAGATGGAGTCTCGCTCTGTCACCCACACTGGAGCACAGTGGTGCAAACTAGGCTCATTGCAACCTCTGCCTCCTGGGTTCAAGTAATTCTCCTGCTTCAGTCTCCCAAGTAGCTGGGACTACAGGTGCACGCCACCACGCTTGGCTAATTGGTGTGTTTTTTTTCTTTGTTTTGTTTTGTTTTAGTAGAGATGGGGTTTTACCATGTTGGCCAGGCTGGTCTCAAACTCCTGATCTCAGGTGATCTGCGTGCTTTGGCCTCCCACAGTGCTGAGATTACAGGTGTGAGCCACCGCGTCTGGCCAGAGCTCAGTATTTTAAATGCGGGGATAGGCAGAAGCTGGGGTTCTTACCCTGGCCAGAGGAGGAGGAAACAGCTAAGCTGGGACCCACAGGTGGGGTAGGAGTTGGTTAGGCTGGGAGGGGTAGATATACCATGGGGAGGCCTGGAGGGAAGGTCATGAGTTTAGGATGGTTCTGTGTGGCTCAAGACCCAGGTGCTGGTGAGTGGCCTGAGTGGAGATTGGGGCCAGACCCTGCAGCGCTCAGCAACCAAGCTCCAAGCTCTGGAGGTGCATTGTCCACTGAACGTTCTAGAGAATGGGGCTGTGCCTTTATCTGTGCTGTGCAGCACGGTGGCCCCAGCCACCTGTGGTGACTGAACAGCTGAAATGTGGCCAGGGTGACTGATGTTTCGATATTATTTACTTTAATCAAATTGAATGTAAATAGCCACATATGACTGTGGCATTGGGCAGGGCAGTTCCAGAGTTCAGTCACCGTGGAAGGATTTTGCTCAGGGCAGTGATATGAGGATTGCAGGATGGAGGCTGGGTTGTTCGGGTAGAAGGAGGGTAGGAGATCAGACCAAGGCACTGGCAGGGATGATGGAGGAAAGGGGCCCAGAGGCACAGGGGAGGTAGAACCCGCCCACCTTGCTGATGGTCAAGATGTAGGGTGGGGATGGGAATCATCAGGGTGATGCTCAGGCTGGTGGTCTGGTGACTCAGGTGAAGAAGCACTTTTGGAGGAAAGATGTTGAGTTCAGAGTGGTCCTTGTTAGGCTGTGTTGGAACATTCTAGTAGCCAGTGGACAGCTGGGAGGAGAGGCCAGGAGCTGGAGAAGCCACCAGGGCTGTAATCAGAGATCTGGGAGGCAGCAGCTCATGCATCCAGGTGGGTATGTTTGAGAGCCACCCATCCCAGAATCCTCGGTGTGCCTAATGCAGGTTCCTAGGTCTGGCCCTGGAGTTATTTAACCAGATTCACAGGGGATGGGCCTAGAAACATAAATTTAAATAGCACCCCCAGATGATTCTGATGCATAGGAATGTAGAGATGGCTCTAAAATCCTGAGAACAAATTAACTTACCCAGATAGCAGTGTAGAAAGGGAATTTTTTTTCTTTTTTTTTGGAAATGGAGTTTGTCTCTTTTTGCCCAGGCCGGAGTGCCGTGGTATGATCTCGGCTCACTGCAACCTCCGCCTCCCGAGTTCAAGTGATTCTCCTGCCTCAGCCTCCTGAGTAGCTGGGATTACAGGTACGTGCCACCATGCTGGCTAATTTTGTATTTGTAGTAGAGACAGGGTTTCCTCATGTTGGTCAGGCTGGTCTCGAACTCCTTATCTTGCGTGATCCTCGTACCTTAGCCTCCCAAAGTGCTGGGATTATAGGCGTGAGCCACTGTGCCCAGCCTAGAAAGGGGATTCTTAACTGAGGTCTACAGATGGGCTTCAGGCGTTCAGGAAACCTCTGAAAACTATTATCTAAGTTTCATATGTGTGTTATTTTAGGAAAAGGATCCAAACTTTGTTTGTTTGTTTATAAGACAGGGTCTTGCTGTGTTGCCCAGGCTGATCTTGAACTCCTGGACTCAAGCGATCTCTCTGCCTTGACCTCCCAAAGGCTCCAAACATTAATTGGATTATCAAATGGGCCCATGATCCACAAAAGTTACGAATCACTAGTGCAGAGTGAAAATGGTTATTTGTAAATCCCTTGTTGAAATGGATTCCAGGCTGACATTGAAAGGAGGTGATGCTGTGGAAGGGGGCCTGTCACAGGAGTCTGGGACATTGGGTTCATCTCTTCCTTAACCACTTTCTGGCTTTATGATTTTTGGACAGGTCACCTTGCTTTGCTGGGCCTCCATTGGCCAGTCTGTAAAATGGGGATAATTGTATCAGCCTGACTTCACCACGCGGTTACTGTACAGTTTATTTAGTAAATATTTATCCAGCTTCTGCCGGGGCAGGTGCTGGGCTAAGCCCTGGGGATGGAGCTCTGGTCTCTGCTGTTTCTGTCCCTGGTTCCAGGTCAGTGAGGTGCCATGTTGTGGTGGGGGGCCCTGGGGAGTACATCGCATCTTGCAGGATAAGTGGAAGGTGTAATTCCACAACAGAGCTGGGCACATAGAGGAAACATTAGCCTTGCTGTGTGTGTTTTTCCCTGGTGGGCAAACTTTTTATTTCTTTTACTTTTCTTCAACTTTAAAAACTGTGATTTAAAAAAAGAAAAAAAAAAACCCACGCATAAAATTCCATCTTAGTCATTTTAAATTATACAGTTTAGTAGTTTAAGTATAGTCACATTGTTGTGAAACAGAGCGTTTTCATCTCGCAAAACTGAAACTCTGTACCGTTTAACAACTCTCCTTCCCCCAGCCCCTGGTAAATACCATTCTCCTTTCTGTCTGTATGCATTTGACTACTCTAGGGACCCCATACAAGTAGAATCATACAGTGTTTGTCCTTTTTTGACCGACTTACTTCACTTAGCATAATGTCCTCAAGGGTCACCCGTGTTGTAAAATGTGCCAGAATTTCCTTCCTTTTTAAGGCTGGATAATAATGCCATGATATGAATAAACTATGTTTTGTTTACCCATTCATCCACTGGGGTACACTTGTACCTCTTGCTATTGTGAATAGTACTGCAATGAACGTGGTTATGCAAATCTCTCTTTGAGACTCTGCTTTCAATTCTTTTGGCCATATACCCAAAAGTGAGATTGCTGGATCCTATGGTAGTTCTATTTTGAATTTTTTGAGGAACTACCATACCATTTTCCACATAAGTTGCACCATTTTACAATCTTACCAACACTGTACAAGGGTTCTAGTTTCTCCATATCCTTGCCAACATTGTTATTGTCTGTGTTTTTGATAGTGACCACCCTCATGGGTGTGATAACCATGTTATTTCATTGTGGTTTAGATTGGCATATCCCTAATGGTTAATGATGCTGAGCATTTTTTCATGTGCTACGTGTCCATTTGTATATCACGTTTGGAGAAATGTCTATTCAAGTCTCTTGCCCATTTTTAAAATCAGGTTATCGGATTTTTGTTGTTGAGTTTTTTATTCTGGATATTAACATTTTCTCTTATTCTATAGGCTGCCTTTTTATTCTGTTGATTGTGTCTTCTGATGCACAAAAGTTTGTAGGTTTAATGTAATTCCATTTGCCTACTTGTATTTTTTTTTTTTTTTTTTGAGATGAAGTCGCTCTACCCCCGAGGCTGGAGTGCAGTGGCGTGATCTTGGCTCACTGCAAGTTCTGCCTCCTGGGTTCACACCATTCTCCTGCCTCAGCCTCCCGAGTAGCTGGGACTACAGGTACCTGCCACCACGCCCGGCTAATTTTTTGCATTTTTAGTAGAGAAAGGGTTTCACAGTGTTAGCCAGGATGGTCTCGATCTCCTGACCTCGTGATTTGCCCGCCTTGGCTTCCCAAAGTGGCCTATTTGTACTTTTGTTTCCTTTGCTTTTAGAATGTCAGTGTGTGTGTGTGTGTGTGTGTTTGTACGTGTGTGTGTGTGTTTAATATAATATAATTCATGGCCAGGCACTATGGCTCACGCCTGTAATTCCAGCACTTTGGGAGGCTGAGGCAGGTGGATTCCTTGAGGCCAGGAGTTTGAGACCAGCCTGGGCAACATGGAAAAACCTCGTATCTACAAAAAATGCAAAAAGTAGCCAGACATGGTGGCACACACCTGTAGTCCTGGCTATTTGGGAGGTTGAAGTAGGAAGATTGCTTGAGCCTGGGAGGTGGAGGCTGCAGTGAGCCATTATCATACCACAGAGCAAGACCTTGTCTCAAAAGACCAAATGAAACAAACAAGTAAAAAGAAATATAATTCACATTCCACCAATTTATTCTTTAAAAGCGTACGATTCAGTCTTGGTTTTGGTACATTCACAAGGTGGTACATCCATTACTACTATGTAGTTCCAAAAGTTTTTCACTGTGCCAAATGGGAACCCTGTACCCATTAAACAGTCCCTACCCATTTTCCCCTTCCCCAAGCCCTTGAGAACCACTAATCTACTTTCTGTTCCTATGAATTTGCCTATTCCGGACATTTCATGTAAATGAAATCTGGGTTAGTCAGGGATCTCCAAAGAAACAAAACCAATGGGATATCTACAAATATGTAGAAAGAGGTTTATGTCGAGGGATTAATTCATGCAACTATGGAGGCTGAGAAGTCCCACGGTCTGCCATCCACATGCAGCAGGCCCAGGAACGCTGGTGGCATACAACCCATCCTAGCCCGAAGGCCTGGGAACCAGGGGAGCCTACAGTGTCTCAGTCTGAACCTGAAAGCCCCAGAACAGAGGGTCCAACATGTAAGTCCTAGTCTGAATCCAGAGGCCCCAAAGCCAGGAGGTGTGATGTCTCAGAGGAGATGGGGACGGCTATCCCAGCTTAAGCAGGGAGAGGAAATTCCCTCTTCCTTTCTTTGTTGTCGTATTCAGGCCCTCAAAGGATTGGATAATGCCCATCCGGATTGGGAAGGATGGGCCTTCTTTTTCCTTTTCTTTTCTTTTTTCCTTTTTTTTTTTTTGAGACAGGGTCTTGCTCCGTCACTCAGGCTGGAGTACCATGGTGTGATCTCAACTCACTGCAACCTCCACCTCCTAGGCTCAATTGATCCTCCTGCCTCAGCCCCCTGAGTAGCTGGGACTACAGGCATGCACCACCACGCCTGGCTAATTTTTCTATTTTTTTGTAGAAATGGGGTCTCACTATGTTGCCCAGGCTGTTCTTGAGCTCCAGAGCTCAAGTGATCCTCCCGCCTTGGCTTCTCAAAGTGCTGGGATTACAGCCCTGAGCCACTGCATGAGGGTGGAGCTGCTTTTCTCAGTCCGCCAATTCAAATGCTAATTTTTTTCCCCAGAAACACCTTCACAGACCCAGATGCGATCTGGGTATCCCTTAGCCCAGTCTAGGTGACACCTGTTTTGTATAATATGTGGCTTTTTGTCTGGCTTCTTTCACTTAGCACATTTTCCAGGTTCATCCTGGTTTTGGTGTTTATCATTATTTCATTCCTTTTGATGGTCATATAATCACCCATTGTGTGGACATACCACTTTTGTTTATCCATTCATAGGTTGATGGGCATTTGAGTTGTTTCTGCTTTTGTGTTGTTATGAATAATGTTGCTATGAATGTTTTTTGGGGGCATACATTTTGGGTTCTCTTGGGCACATACCTAGGAGTGGAATTGCTGGGCCTTATGGTAACTCTGTTGTAGCCATGCCGTGTTTCAGACCAGCTGTGAGTGAGTGAGTGTTGTGGGTTTCCAGCTGCCTTGGGATGCAGGAGGAGCCTGGGCTTTAGGTCAGACGGACCTGGGTCTTGATTCTACCACTCCCTAGCCAAGTGCCTGCACCCCAACAGTACAGTTCTGGGCCCAAGCTGGCTGATGCAAATAGGCTTTGATATAAAACTGTGTTTTCTCAGCTCTATAGGAAGGCAGAGATAGAGCATCTTGAGCTCATTGGGAGATCTAGGCCCTGCACCCACATAGCTCCTTTTCCTCTCCCACTACAAGAATCGTGTCTGGCTGCCACAAGCGAGAGCCAAAGCACTGTGGGTTACCTTCAGTCATAGAAGCTGTAGCCTCTGTTTCCCACCAACCTTTTCTATGACTCTGTTTACCCAGACCCAAGGCCTGCTGGCCAACTCAGTCCCTCCAGTGCAGTGGCAGTGGGTGGCAGATACAACAGTCCTCGTGGAGCCTCTGTGCTACGGGAGGCCAGGGTCATTCCCAGGCAGGCCCTCATCAGCCCAAGCCCGATGTTAACCCTTGACTCGCAGTGACCTTGAATTTGAACAGTGACCACCGCACCTTCTGGGTCCCCAGTTTTCTCTTCTGTAAAACGGGGATGATGTTGGCTATACTGTAAGGTTGTAAAAAGATGATTAAATGAGGTGAACAATGTGTTTAGGGGACCTGGCAGGGCTCCCGATGCCCCTTGTGGGTTTCATAAGTGGCACCTGTTATTCTGATCAAGAGTGTGACTTCCACATCCTGGGCTGTGCAGAGGCATGTTCTCAGCTCACCCCGTCACTCTGGGGTTCTCCCTGGAGCTGGAAACTGTCTTCCCATGGAAAGTTATTTTATGCTTTTGAGGCACTGTTTTCACAGGATTCCTCTGAACCCAAAGGTCATGGGCTCCCATGAATTCCCTCCCAAAGTAGGAGAGTGTCTTCCTGCCACAGACAGATTTCTTAGATCTAATTTTGGTCCCAGTTGTCAGAGCTGGTTTTGTGTGTGGCGTCTGGCCAGTGTTTCTTTTTCTTTTGCGGAGTTGTGGGGGTATAAGGTCTCGCTCTGTTGCCCAGGCTGGAGTGCAGCGGTGTAATCATGGCTTACTGCAGCCTCAACCTCCTGAGCTCAAGCAGTCCTCCCTTCTCAGCCTCCTCAGTAGCTGGGTATACAAGCATGCACTACTGCGCCCTACTAATTTTATTTTATTTTATTTTATTGTAGAGGCAGGGTCTCAAACTCTAGCCTCAAGTGATCCTCCCGCCTTGGCCTCCCAAAGTGCTGGGATTAAAGGTGTGAGGCACTGTACCCAGTCTGGGTAGTATTTCTTGGTTGGTCCTTGTTGAGCCTAGTGAATGTCATATTGAGAAGATCATTGTCCTGTGGTCTCAGACGCTACAGGAAGTCACATGTTAGTGGGCCCAGGTCTTCAGGCAAACATGTAAAGTAAAAATCACCCGTGAAAATCCCTAACTAGCCCATCAAAGTAAGTTTTGTCTTTCAAGAAGTCTTCAGCAATCACTTTATCTGCCATTGGATACAACAGCAGTCCTGAACGTAAGCCCCAGTTGAAATTGTTGGCTGCTGTTTGGGGGGAACTTACGTTGAATGAAAAATAACAATAGCAAACACTTCCCCAGCACTTACTGTATGCAAGCACTATTCTGGGTTTTTTTTTTAGTATAATTCATTTCGTCTTCATTACAAACCTAGGCACTCTTATTTTCTCAAAGTCAAGGTTAAAAAGACTGAGGCTAAGAGAGAGAGTTGAGTGACTTGCTCAGTGTCACATACCTGTTCACTTCAAAGAGGGCATTTGAGCCTGACACAGTGGCGTGCCCCTGTAATCCCAGTTACTAAGGAGGCTGAGGTGGAAGGATGGCTTCAGTTCAGGAGTTCGAGTCCAGCTTTGACAACATAGCAAGACCCCACCTCTAAAAAGAAAAAAGAGGAGATTTGAACCCTTAGAATTGGGCTCTAGACTCCATATCTTGCATTACATTGTGTGCAGATACTCTCAGGGCAAGACACTCAGCATGAGCCTTGCCGTGAGAACGGCAGATTCAGGGCTTCCATCTTCGGCTCACCCTGGGGAGTACTTTATATTTTCCTCCTGTAAATGTTAATGCAGAATTGACCACTCTTTAGAGCAGCTTCACAGCCTTGGCACTGTGGATATTTGAGGCAGATCATTCTATGTTGTAGGGATGTCCTGTGCATCCAAGGATGCTGGGCAGCACCTCTGGCCCCCACCGACTACATGCCAGTAGCTTCCAACCCCTCAGCTGTGACAACCAAACATGTCTCCTGACGTGGCCAAGTGTGCCCTCGCGGCCAGATTGCCCCTGGTTGAGATCTCTGATTTAGATTATCCCCTCTCTGTCTGGGGTTTGGATTTGGATAAGTGAAATTTGTATTTGAGGGAACTGAAAGCACCTTCTAACACTTCTGTTTGTGACATTGACCAAGAGAAGCCGGAGGTGTAAGGGCAAGGAAGGAGAGGGTACAGGTGACGGTATTGATGACGCCTTGGTGGGCACTCATCCTCTAAAATCAACATTAGCACATCTCTAACTGGCACCCATGCACAGACATGCACACACCACATCACGCTCCCACACACTAAGGAGAAGACGTTGAACTTTTCTTTGTTGATTTTCCAGGAGTTCTGCTCACCTCAATGAGTGAGGACCCCTTATCCAAACCCCTGTCCCCTGAGCTTTTGGGAACAAAGTTGTATTGTATTGTCACCAGCTCTCTAAAATCTATTTTGAAATTATAGAAATATGACACATAAGCAGGTCCCATCAAGAGCTGATTGTTTAATTTTAAGGAAGGTTCATGATTACCAAGGAAAATAACCCACAGAATCAGGGAACTAGACAGATTTCGGTTCTCTTTGATTAGGGCACAGAATTACATATTTTGAAATTAACTCCTTACATCTAAGGCAGTTTAACTTCCTCTTATTTATATTTCTTGTTCACATGAAATTGTTGCATAAGCTGCGCCCACAATAAAATCACTGAAGGGCTGGGTGCGGTGGCTCATGTCTGTAATCCGTGCACTTTGGGAGGCCAAGACAGGTGGGTTGCCTGAGCTCAGGAGTTCAAGACCAGCCTGGGCAACATGGTGAAACCCTGTCTCTACTAAAATACAAGAATCACCTGGACGTGGTGGCAGGCGCCTGTAATCCCAGCTATTCAGGAGGTTGAGGCAGGAGAATTGCTTGAACCCAGGAGGTGGAGATTGCAGTGAGCCGAGATTGTGCAACTGTACTCCAGCCTGGGCAACAAAATGAAACTCTGTCTCAAAAATAAAATAAAATAAAATCACTGAGGGGTGATTTCTGCTGACCTGTGACCCACATAATCTGGGAAGACATTTGGGAGAGGACATTGGTCAGGTTCTTTGCTGTTTTATCTTAGACAGCAGCTTGACTGCATGGACCTGGAATATTTAGTTCTTTTATTTTTTTATTTTTGAGACAGTCTTGCTCTGTCACCCAGGCCAGAGTACAGTGGCAAAACCTCGGCTCACTGCAACCTTTGCCTCCCAGGTTCAAGTGATTCTCCTGCTTCAGCTTCCTGAGTAGCTGGGATTACAGGTATGTATCACCATGCCTGGCTACGTTTTGTATTTTTAGTAGAGATGGGGATTTACTGTGTTGCGCAGGCTGGTCTCGAACTCCAGACCTCGAGCGATCCACCCGCCTCAGCGTCCCAAAGTGCTGGGGATTCAGGGCGTGAGCCACCGCATCTGGCCAAATATTTAATCATTCATTTATTTCAAGGTTAGCACTTTTGCCATTTGGGGCCAGGTCATTCTCTATTATGGGGCTGTCCTGTGCATCATAGGATGCTTTGCAGCATCCCTGGTCTTATCCTGTAGATGCCGGTACAGCCCCCATTGTGACAACCAAGATGTCTCCAGACATTGCTGGGGGACACTCCAGATCACCCACCTCTTTGAGAACCACTGGTTTATTCTTTTGCGCATTCATTTATTCATTAAACCAACAAACATTTTCAAGGACCTTTGTGTGCCAAGCACATTTCTAGGGGCCACAGAGAAAACCAGATAGGCTTGGTCCCTGCCTTCCTGGAGCTGACATTTTTCTTAGGGAGAAGACAATAAACATTTAAGCAATGACTGAAGCAAGGAAACTTGAGAGAGTAAAGCGGAATGTGATTTTAAAAAGGGTCCAGGGGACTTTCTTCAGCCCTGAGGAGTCCTCTTCATGTGGAGCCCAGCCTTGGGGGTTCCATGGCCCCCTGCTCACCCTTCACTCATGACAGGAGCAAGCCGGCTTCTGAGATGACTCAGAGATAGCCACAAATCATGTTCACGGATTCCCTGCATTAAAATACAGATGTGTTTCTCCCCTGGACTTTAAGATACTTTAGAATAAAAATTGCAAAGTGACAGTCAGCCAACTGACTCCAAGCCTCAGGCATGCTCTTGTCGGCCAGGGAGATATTTTACATTTATTTGAATTTAAAATTTACAATTAGAAAAGATCACATTAGTCCGGGCGTGGTGGCTCACACCTGTAATCCCAGCACTTTGGAAGGCGGAGGTGGGCAGATCACTTGAGGTTAGGAGTTAAACACCAGCCTGGCCAACATGGTGAAACCCTGTCTCTACTAAAAATACAAAAATTAGTCAGGCGTGGTGGCGTGCACCTGTAATCCCCACTGCTCGGGAGACTGAGGCACGAGAATCGCTTGAACCCAGAAGGTTGCAGTGAGTCAAGATCGCACCACTGCACTCCAGCCTGGGCGACAGAGCGAGACTCTGTCTGAAAAAAAGAAAGAAAAAGAAAAGATTACATTAAAAATCTGGATTGCTTAGAATAGATGAACACACTGAGACAGAGGCAGATTGGTGGCTGCCAGGATCTGGGAGGAGCGGGGAGAATGGGCAGAAACTGCCCAAGAGGTACAGGGTTTTGCTTTGGAGTGATGGAAATGTTGGGGACAACAGTGTGAATTGTTCCCTTCACGCCACTGAATTGTTCACTTTAAAATGGTTAATTTTGTGGGATGTGAATTTTACTTCACTAAAGTAGTTTTTAAAAATATGATTGCTGGCTTGTTTGTTTGTTTGTTTTAAAGACAACGTCTAGGCCGGGCGCGGTGGCTCAAGCCTGTAATCCCAGCACTTTGGGAGGCCAAGATGGGCGGATCACGAGGTCAGGAGATCGAGACCATCCTGGCTAACACGGTGAAACCCCGTCTCTATTAAGAAATACAAAAAACTAGCCGGGCGAGGTGGCGGGCGCCTGTAGTCTCAGCTACTCGGGAGGCTGAGGCTGGAGAATGGCGTGAACCCGGGAGGCGGAGCTTGCAGTGAGGTGAGATCCGGCCACTGCACTCCAGCCTGGGCGACAGAGCGAGACTCCGTCTCAAAAAAAAAAAAAATAAAATAAAAAATAAAGACAACGTCTAAGTCTGTGGTCCAGGCGGGAGTGCAGTGGCATGATCATAGTTCACAGCAGCCTCGAGCTCCTGGGCTCAAGTGATCCTCCCACCTCAGCCTTCTGAGTAGCTGGGATTACAGGCATGTACCACCACACCGGCTATTTTTGTTGTTGTTGTTCTTTGTAGAGAACAACAGGGGTCTCTCTAGTTGCCCAGGCTGGTCTCAGGCTCCGGCCTCAAGCGATCCTCTTGCCTTGGCCTCCCAAGGTGCTGGGATTCCAGGCATGAGCTACTGTGCCCGGCCTGCTGGCTTCTTTTGGAAATCTGTTAGAGCCGGAAGAATGGGCTGGAGTTGCAGGGAGTTACCTGTGGGTGAGCTTCAGCCCTCACCTACTCAGTTGACTTATTTCTCAGCTTTGCCTGGCCCTATGAGCACCTGAGATTGCAGCCTCCGACCCCAGCCCTGAAAACAGTGGTGAGAAAATATTATCCCAGTGAAAGCATTTTCCAGGGGCCCAAGAGGCCTTGAGTTGGAATTCCTCCCTGATGCCGTGGTTTTCTCCATTAACCTGTTGAAGCTACCTCCAGGGGCCTGAGGGCCCTGTATGGACAGGCCAGCCCCAGGGTCAGGCTGTGCATATGGACATCTGAGGCCATCCAAGGCCACTCACCCTGAACCCCATGTTCCTGCTTGGCCCCTGGCCTTTATATACGCTGCTCTCTCTGCTTCCTAAATTTGTCCTTAGATCTTTAAAACAAAATTTAAAATAAATTTTAAAATTGAGATAGATTTCATATACTATGAATTCAAAATTCACCCCTTTAAAGTATTTAATTCATTGGTTTTTAGTATATTTACAAGGTTGTACACCCATCACCACAGTCTAATTTCCAAACATTTTCATCACCCCAAAAAACCACATGTCCCATAGACCCTAATCTACATCACTGTTAAGCAGTGTTCTCTAGACGAGGCATCTCTCCTTAGCCCCCACAACCCCAGAGTCTACCCAGGTCTGATGGTCAGCTGTTGTGTCCACCTCTTGGGTCCCCGTGTTGGTTAAAATGTCAGTAAAGAGCCGAGAGCCTCATGGATACCCTGCTGGGACAAGCTCCCACAACTAAAGGGTCAGAACCCCGAACACCAGGACCAGCTGATGGAACCCTGCTCCATTGGCCATTCTCACTGGACAGTAGTCATCCCATATCTGTTGTTGAATATTTTGATTGTGGCTCCGTTTACCTATTAATGACACTTTGCACCCTGGGTGGAAATCACTCCTCAGCTCCTTCCCCTCCCTGCTAGAGATAAGAAATGTCTGGGAGGCAGGACTTTGTCCAGCCTGTTCACTGCCCTCTGACCTGGCCCTCCACCTGGTAGACTGGAGGTTCTCTATACATGTGTTGTTGTTGCTCTAAGCTCAGTTTATGTGTTGTTGTTGTTGTTGTTGTTGTTGTTGTTTTGAGATGGAGTCTTGCTCTGTTGCCCAGGCTGGAGTGCAGTGGCACGATCTTGGCTCACTGCAATCTCTACCTCCAGGGTTCAAGTGAGTCTCCTACCTCAGCCTCCTGAGTAGCTGGGATTACAGGCACTTGCCACCATGCCCGGCTAATTTTTGTATTTTTAGTAGAGACAGAGTTTCACCATGTTGACCAGGCTAGTCTCGAACTCCTGACCTCAGGTGATCCATCCACCTCAGCCTCCCAAAGTGCTGGGACTACAGGCGTGAGCCACTGCGTCTGGCCTCTAAGCTCAATTTATTAAACTCAATGTTTCTTAAGCAGTGTTAAAAATCAATTAAAAACATTTATGTGTTGATCATAAACTTAATTCTATATCCTTGGGCAATTTAAATGACATTTGAAATTTAGCATTAGTGATTATGTGGAGCACTAAATAAACATGCAGCCTAAAATACACACAGCAATGAGAAAACTTACTGTTTGCAGCATGGTGGGGATTTTTTAGTGGTTAATGAAACCCCAAATGAAAGAAATATGTAAAATATAGCAGCAAGATATGTTGAATTGGAAAATAATATTTTGAATTAGTGTCCTTAAAATAACTTAAAAAAAACTTTTTACTTTGAAATAATATGAGACTTACGAGAAGGTAGCAAGAATAGTACGAAGAACTGATGTGTACATTTTACCAAGATTCACTAATTGAATGAGTGCAGTGGCTCACACCAGTAACCCCAGCAATTTGGGAGGCCAAGGCGAGAGGATCACGTGAGTTCAGGAGTTGGAGACCAGTCTGGCCAACATGGCGAAACCCTGTCTCTACTAAATATACAAAAATTAGCCTGGTGTGATGGCACATGCTTGTAATCCCAGCTACCCTGGAGGCTGAGGCAGGAGGATCACTTGAACCCAGGAGGCAGAGGTTGCAGTGAGCCAAGATCACACCGCTGCATTCTAGCCCGGCTGACAGAATGAGACTGTGACACACACACACACACACACACACACACACACACACACGCACACACACGCATATCATATAAACTCATGGATGCAGACATTTTCTTATTGCTATTCAAATTGTCCCATTGTTGATCAGTAGAAGCCTCTTCCAGTTGGCTTCTGAGTCTTCCTAATTGCCAACATTGTGTGTGTGTGTGTGTGTGTGTGTGTGTGTGTATTCTCTAAGTGTTTGAGAGTAACTAACACACCATACCCCCTTTCTCCTAAATACTTCGATGTGCACTTTTTAAATTTATTTTTCACTTTTTGTAGAAATGAGGTCTCACTATGTTGCCCCAGCTGGTCTCAAACTCCTGGGCTCAAGCGATCTTCCTGCCTTGGCCTCCCAAAGTGCTGGGATTACAGGCCTAAGCCACTGTGTCCAGCCATCAATGCGTACTGTAAGTAAAGGACATTCTCTTATGTAAGCAGAATGCGATGATAGAAACTAAGAGACTATCTAATCTACGGTTCATATTCCATTGTCCTTTAGAGTAATGTTTTCTCTCAGTTCAAGGTTCAATCCAGCAGTTGGGCAGTGGCTCATGCCTGTAATCTTTTGGGAGGCCAAGGCGGGAGAATTACCTGAGCTCAGGAGTTTGAGACCGGTCTGGGAAACATGGTGAAACCCCGTCTTTACTAAAATACAAAAATTAGCTAGGCATGGTGGCATGTGCCTCTAATCCCTGCTACTTAGGAGACTGAGGAATGAGAATCACTTGAACCCAGGAGGTGAAGGTTGCAGTGAGCTGAGATCACGGCACTGCACTCCAGCCTGGGTGACAGAGGGAGAATCAGAAAAAAAAAAAAGAAGACGACTCAATCCAGGATCTCCATTGCATTTAGTTATTCCGGAACTATTCCGAGTCTTTCTTTATTTCTCATGACACAGACGTATTTAGAGAGTAAAAGGGCAGCAATTTTGAGGAATACACCTTCATTTGGGTCTGTCTGACATTTCTCCTGATTACATCCAGGTTATGCTTCTTGGGAGAGATACTGCAGAAATGATGTTGCATCCTAAAAGGACATTTTCGTTTTTGAGCTCTGTCGCTACTAAAGGTGGCCCAGAAATCACGTGGTTTTGTTGTTGTTGTTTGTTTGTTTGTTTTTTAAGAGTCATCCACCATCTCTTACCTACAATCCCAGGCCCCAGAGTTTGGTCTTTCATTCTCTTTGCCACTCAAAGAACCCAGGACTCCTTAGAAAGGAGATGATTCTAAGTCTTGAGGCAGAAACCAGTCAGACTGGATCTGGCACATCCTTTTGTTGACAAAAAGCAGGAATACTGTTTTTTTAACAAAGTATATTTTTTGAGACAGGATCTTGCTCTGTTGCCCAGGCTGGAGTACAGTGGCGCAATCTTGACTCACTGCAGCCTCTGCTTTCCAGGCTTAAGTGATCCTCCCACTGCAGCCTCCCAAATAGCTGAGACCACGGGTGTGCACCACCATGCCTGGCTAATTTTTTTAAAAATTATTTTTAGTAGAGATAGAATTTCGCCATGTTGCCCAGACTGGTCCTGAACTCCTGAGCTCAAGTGATCCACCCACCTCAGCCTCCCAAAGTGCTGGGATTACAGATGTGAGCCACCTGTGATTTTTGCCTGGGCAAAAATAGTTTTTAAAAAGTTATAGCTGTTCAAAAAGAATAAATAAACTAGTTTTACGAGCCTCCCATAGGCCAGGTTGCGGTAGTGATTCAGTATTTGCTGAAGGAGTTAATATGACCACTCAATTCTCCCATTAAATAACCTCTGAGTTAGGGTTTACCGCTGATGGCCATAGTTTCTAGAATACCATACATTTTAGGGTACATTGATTTGGTTATAGCTTTTAAGAAGTAGAGGTGAGAAATAAACACCATATTAAATACTTGCAACCATTAGTAGACACACCCTGATTCCAGAAATATTAAAATGGTCAAAAATAAAAATGCAAAGGAAGACAAGATTCTCTCTCCATTTTACAGATGAGGAAACTGAAGCTCCCAAGAGCCAGGTAACAGACACAAGTGAGTATTTACTGCCTTCAGATCTCATCCAGTTTCTAGCAGAATCTAGAAGCTCTTCAGAAGAAAAAGCACAAGGCCAGGCACAGTGGCTCACACCTATAATCCCAACACTTTGGGAGGCCAAGGCGGGCTTGGCCCAGGAGTTTAAGACTAGCCTGGACAATATAGCAAGACCCTGTTTCTAAAAAAAAAATTATTTTTAATTAAAGAAAAGAAAATGAAAAGCATATGACTGGGGCAATACTACTTTTTACTTCCAGTGCAAAAAAAAAAAAGAACCCCACTCGGGGTGAAAACAAAAACAAGAATAAAGGCTCCATAACTTCTGCAATCTCTGTGGGCCACTCCCTCTTTTCATGCCATCTGGCTGTTGGTTTCTGCTCCAGGCTTCTAGAAAGTCAGTCTCGGGCCTCTCTGCTCTTTTCTGTCCATCAGTTAATAACTCCGAGTCCCCTGTTTTTAAAAGGTGAGTGTCAAATGGTATTTCCAGTTCTAGATCCTTGAGGAATCACCACACTGTCTTCCACAATGGCACATGTATACATATGTAACAAACCTGCATGTTGTGCACATGTACCTTAGAACATAAAGTATAATAGAAAAAAAAAAAGTGAGAGTGAGTACATCTGTCCTCGTGGTCTCATCCATTCACCCCCAACTCTGCTCAAGTAAGCCTGGGACCCCTCATTTCACCATCTGCTTCTAAGAGGAACCTCTCCTTGTCTTTCCTGCCCCTTGAAACCACCTAACACAACAACATGCCTTATACAGAGTTAAAACTCTTCAACAGGCTGGGCGCGGTGACTCACGCCTGTAATTCCAGTGCTTTGAGAGGCAGAGGCAGGAGGATCACCTGAGGTCAGGAGTTTGAGACCAGCCTGACAAACATGGCCAAACCCTGTCTCTACTAAAAATACAAAAATTAGGCAGGCGTGGTAGTAAGCACGTGTAATCCCAGCTACTTGGGAGGCTGAGGCAGGAGAATTGTTTGAACCCGGGAGATGGAGGTGGCAGTGAGCTGAGATCCTGACACTACACTCCAGCCTGGGTGACAGAGTGAGACTCTGTTTCAAACAAACAAAAACAGAAAGAACTTCTTCAACATTAGAGCCTGTAGCAGGGAGCTATTGATGCATGACAGATTTCCCTCAACTTAGCAGCTACAGATAACAAACATTTATTACCTCACATCTGAGGCTCAGCTGGGTGGTTCTGGCTCAGGGTCTCCAGAGGTTGTAGTCAAGAGGTTGCCCAGAGCTGCAGTCATCTGAAGGCTTGACTGGGGCAGGAGGAGCTGTGTCCAAGATGGCATCCTCCCATGGCTGTTGGCTGGAGGCCTGAGTTCCTTGCCATGTGGGCCTCTCAGTATAGGGCTGCTCCCATGGCAGCTGGCTTGCCCTAGGGAGAATGAGGGAGAGAGTGATCAAGACAGAAACAGAAGTGGCCAGGTGCGGTGGCTCACGCCTGTAATCCCAGAACTTTGGAAGGCTGAGGTGGTCAGATCACGAGGTCAGGAAATCAAGACCATCCTGGCCAACATGGTGAAACCCCATCTCTACTAAAAATACAAAAATTAGCTGGGTGTGGTGGTACATGCCTGTAAT
>NW_012103399.1:1395173-1396307 GCF_000951045.1 Mandrillus leucophaeus
AAAAAAAAAAAAAAAAAAAAAAAAAAAAAAGGAAGTAGTCTGCTTCCCTGATTACTTGAAGAAAAAGAAGAAGAAAAAAAAAGATTTACTATAGAGAATTTCAAACATATACACAATAGAATAATACAGTGAATCCCATGTCCCTATCACCCTGCTTCAGTATGCCCAATTCATGACCAATCATTTTGCATTTCTATCCCAGCTTTTCCCCTTCCCTGGATCATTTTGAAGCAAACCAAAGAGATCACATCACATCAATTCAAATATACTTATTTTGATATTCCTAAGAGACAAGAAAGTTTTTTTTTTTTTTTTTTTTGAGACAATGTCCCCTTTTGTTGTCAAGGTTGGAGTTCAGTGGCATGATCTTAGCTCACTGCAACCTCCGCCACCCAGGTTCAAGTGATTCTTGTGCCTCAGTCTCCCAAGTAGTTGGGATTACAGGTGCGCACCACCACGACTGGCTAATTTTTGATAAGAATCTTTTTTTTTTTTTTTTTTATTGAGATGGACTTTCTCTCTTATTGTCCAGGCTGGAGTGCAGTGGTGGGATCTCAGCTCACCACAACCTCTGCCTCCCAGGTTCAAGCAATTCTCCTATCTCAGCCTCCTGAGTAGCTAGGCTTGCAGGCATGTGCCACCATGCCTGGCTATTCTTTTATTTATTTATTTTTTATGTTTTCATTTTTATGAGAAATGGGGTTTCTTCATGTTGGTAAGGCTGGTCTCAAACTCCCGACCTCAGGTGATCTGTCCACCTTGGCCTCCCAAAGTGCTGGGATTACAGGCCATGAGCCACTGCGCCCGACCAAGAATCATTTTAAAAAATAAAGCCACAGGCTGGGCGCAGTGGCTCACGCCTGTGATCCCAGCACTTTGGGAGGCCGAGGCGGGCAGATAACGAGGTCAGGAGATCCAGACCATCCTGGCTAACACGGTGAAACCCTGTCTCTACTAAAAATACCAAAAAAATTAGCCGGGCATTGTGGCAGGCGCCTGTAGTCCTAGCTAATCTGGAGGCTGAGGCAGGAGAATGGCGTGAACCCGGGAGGCGGAGCTTGTAGTGAGCCAAGATTGCGCCACTGCACTCCAGCCTGAGCGACAGAGTGAGACTCCATCTCAAGATGAATGAAT
>NW_012103399.1:1397352-1398903 GCF_000951045.1 Mandrillus leucophaeus
TATTATTATTATTATTATTATTATTAATTTTTGTAGAGATGAGGTTTCACCATGTTGCCCAGGTTGGTCTCAAACTCCTGGGCTCAAGCCATCCTCCTGCCTCAGCCTCCCAAAGTGCTGAGATTACAGGCATGAGCCACTGTGCCCAGCGCATCTTTTAAATTTTTTAAATTTTTTCCCTTGCAGGCAAACTGTTGTTCTGTGAGGCTTGCTGATTGCATCATGTTGCATCCTTTGATGTTTTCCTTGGTTCTCTATATTTCTTGCAAATGCGTAGTGAGAGCTACAGTCCTGATGTGATTCAGATCTGAGTGTTTTCGGCATCTGGTCTGTAAAGGAGCGGGTGTGTTCTTCCATCAGGAGGCTCCCAGCGCCTGGCTGTCTCTCCGGAGCCCTTGGTGCTCAGTCCTGCATCCTTGAATGCTTCAGGGATTGTGACAGGGTGGCGGTGTGGTGACTCTATCATTTCACTTGTGAGCTGAAATGATCCAGAAGGAAAAACTCCCTTCATCAAATGTGCAGTCCTTGCACGGTACACTTTGTAGAGAAAAGGCATAATGTGTGCTTGAAACTTGTCCTTTGCTACTCAGTTTGCAAAGTAATGAGTTAGGTCCCCTGCTTCCTCCATGAGGTGACCAATAAGGGTTTATTTAAGTATCAAGTAGGCCAGGTGCGGTGGTTCACACCTGTAATCCCAGCACTTGAGGAGGCCAAGACGGGCAGATCACCTAAGGTCAGGAGTTTGAGATCAGCCTGGTCAACATGGTGAAACCCTGTCTCTTCCAAAAATGCAAAAATTAGCCAGGCGTGGTGGTGCATGCCTGTAATCCCAGCTACTCAGGAGGCTGAGGCAGGAGAATCACTTGAACCTGGAAGGTGGAGATTGCAATTAGCCAAGATCATTCCACTGCACTCCAGTCTGGCCAACAGAGCAAGACTCTGTCTTTAAAAAAAAAAAAAAGTATCACATAAACTCATGGATGCAGACATATTGTTATTGCTACTCATATTGTCCCACTGTTAGCCAGCGGGAACCTCTTCCAGTTAGCTTTCACCATATTGCCCCGGTTGGTCTCAAACTCCTGGGCTCAAACGACTTCCTTAACCTGACTCTCATGGTGTCTGGCAGCTTCCTTGCCATCTGGGATGTTCCAACATCCCTGCCCCATTGTGTGCATTTCTCCATCTGTACCTGGAATCTGCCATTTCTCCAGGGAGCCCCGGCTCCTCTGAGTGGAGACTGGCCTTGGTCACCTGTCTTCCTAGCTCTCTGTGGTTAAGCCTGCTCATCTGAGGGTTCCAGGGGCAGCCTGGAAATCCTGGGCTGAGAGTGAGTGGGAATCTAGGACCTCCTGTTGATTCTGCCACTCAGAACAGCTGCTAGCCCACAGGATGCTGTCCTGAAAACTAGGACAGGCCCCCTCTCAGACAGACACAGACCCCTACCAGGTACCAACTGGGGAGTGGAGCGTGGGCAGATTTCAGCACTTGTCCCCCTCCCCCATCTCAGCTGTGCGCCCTCACCCTGTGCACCACCTGCATACATAACTG
>NW_012103399.1:1399811-1400484 GCF_000951045.1 Mandrillus leucophaeus
AAAAAAAAAAAAAAAGAAAAAACAGAAGTTACCATGTGATTGATAACCTAATCTCAAAAGTGACATACAATCACTTCTGATATATTCTGTTGGCCACTCTGATGACCAGGACCCCTGCTCCATTGTGAGACGTGACTACACAAGGGTGTGACCACCAGGCAGTCAGGATCACCGGTGGCCATCTCAGAGGCTGGCTACCACAGGTCCCATCCCAAAGAAGGAACCACTGCATGGGTATCTACCGTGTCCACTGTGCTCCAGGCCTTGATGTTAGGTAGATGTGATTATCTCCATTTTGCAGGTGAGGAAATAGGCCCAGAAAGGTTGACTTACTTGCTCAAGGTCACACAAGTAAATGGCAGAACTGTAATTTGAAAGGAAGTAGTCTGGGCCGGGCGCTGTGGCTCAAGCCTGTAATCCTAGCACTTTGGGAGGCCGAGACGGGCAGATCACAAGGTCAGGAGATCGAGACCATCCTGGCTAACACGGTGAAACTCCGTCTCTACTAAAAAAAAATACAAAACTAGCCAGGCGAGGTGGCGGGCGCCTGTAGTCCCAGCTACTCGGGAGGCTGAGGTAGGAGACTGGCATAAACCCAGGAGGCGGAGCTTGCAGTGAGCTGAGATCCAGCCACTGCACTCCAGCCTGGGCGACAGAGCGAGACTCCGTCTCA
>NW_012103399.1:1400534-1408864 GCF_000951045.1 Mandrillus leucophaeus
GGCCTCGTTTGTCCTAAGGCAGATATTATGGGTTCAGCTGGGTCTTCCCAAAAAGATATGTTGACATCCTAACCCCCTCAAAAATTGAACCTTATTTGGAACTAGGGTATTTGCAGGTATAATTAGTTAACACGAGGTCATACCAGAGTAGGGCAGGCCCCTAATCCAGTATGACTGGGGTCTTTATAAGGACATGCGAGGATAGAGGCACAGGGAGAGGCAGAGATTGGAATGATATGGCCACGAGCCAAGCAATGCCAAGAATTGCCACTGTTATGGTTTCAATATTTGTCCCATGTAAAATGTATGTTGAGATTTGATTGCTATTGTAACACTACTAAGAGCTGGGACCTGTAAGTGATGATTCAGCCGTGAGGGCTGTGCCTTATGAGTGGGTTTCATACCTTTAGAAAGGGGCTGGTGGGAGTGAGTCTTGTCTCAGGGCTCTTCTAGTGGATGGAGAAGTGGCTGGGAATGTACTACTTCTGCCATGTGAGGACAGTGTTCCTCGCCTCCGGGGAGTGTGGCGTTTAGTGCATCATCTTGGGAGCAGAGACCGGAGCCTCACCAGACACCAAGTATGCTGGCACTTTGATCTTGGACTTCCCCGCCTCCAGAACTGTGAAAAATACTTTTTTTTTTTTTTTTTGGCGAGACAAGGTTTTACTCTGTCACCCAGGCTGGAATGCAGTGGTGTGATCACAGCTCACTGAAGCCACAATCTCCTGGGCCCAATTAGTCCTCCCACCTCAGCCTCCCATGTAGCTTGGACCGTAGGTATGTGCCACCATGCCCAGCTAGGTTTATTTTTTTTATTTTGTAGAGACAGCGTCTCCCTATGTTTCCCAAGCTGGTCTCAAACTCCTGAGTTCAAGTGATCCTTCCACCTTGGCCTCCCAAAGTGCTGGGATTACAGACATGAGCCACCATACCTAGCAAAAAGATAAATTTCTGTTGTTTGTAAATTACTTAGTCTATGATATTCTGTTACAACAGCACAAAATGGGCCAAGTCAGAAACTGGTACCAGAGGAATGGAGTATTGCTGTAACACGTACCTGAAAATGTGGCAGAGATTAGAATGATGCTGTTACAAGCCAAGCAGTGCCCATGAGGTGGAGGGTGAAGGGTGAGAATCCACACACAGGGCCCAGCCTGGGCTCAGCATCCAGAGACACCCCCCCGCAACTTGTCCCTGGAGCTCACACTTTCATTTTGATGCTGAACATACCCAGACTTGAAAGTCAGTATGTCTCTTTATTTTTTTATTTTTATTTTTTTGAGACAGAGTCTTGCTGTGTTGCCCAGGCTGGAGTGCAGTGGTGCCATCTTGGCTCACTGTAACCCCCAAGCAATTCTCCTGCTTCAGCCTCCCGAGTAGCTAGGATTATGGGTGCATGCCATGACGCCCGGCTAATTTTTGTATTTTGAGTAGCCACAGGGTTTTGCTATGTTGCCCAGGTTGATCTTTAACTCCCAGGCTCAAGTGATCCACCCACCTTGGCCTCCCAGAGTACTGGGATTACAGGCAGGAGCCACCGTGCCCTACTGGGTATGTCTCTTTAAAAAGAAATAAAGAACAGAAACAAGAGGAAAAAACTGTGGCAACTAGAGGGAAGTTTGTTCTTTTATTCACTTCTACACATAAACCTCTATTTCCTTTGAATGGAAACTGAGCACTTAGCAATCAGCCTCTGCTCAGACATCCCAACAGTCCCAAACCCTGAGGTCCCGGCTCAGATGTCAGAGGGTGTAAGAGGATGTGCTGTCTTTTGAATTAAGAAGGCAGTTTCAGAAGGATGATGGAGCTAACATTGCATCTAGGTCACTCTAGAAAAGAAAAATCAGGTCACCCCAGGCGGTTCATCCCCTGGGTTAGTGCAGGCCCCACAGCATTCCTCAAGGGTTTATAGGGACCTTTGCTTTTTTAGGCTTGGGTTTCTTAAGTCCTTTCTGCTTTGTTGCTGAAACTGAGTTCATCTTGAAAATGGAAGAGAGGAGAACACTTCAATTGTCACACACAGAAGAATCACTTGGGAGTTTTGTTGAAGTGCAGATTCTAGTTCAGGAGGTCTGGGGGTGGGGCTGTGGGTCCTGTATTTCGTAACTTCCAGGAGGTATGGTGGAACTAGTGGATGGAGAAGTGGCTGGGAATGTACTTCTTCTGGGGCAAACATCATCTTAGCTGCCTCCCCTGGCACCTGGGGGTCCCTTGAACCCAGCATCTTCATGGTGGCATGCTGTTGCTAGTGAAGCAGTGTTGTCTGGGTAAATACCTGGGGTTCATTGTCTCATGCCAAGAAGATTAAGGACACGGACACACATGAGGAATGAGTTTAGAAGCGGAGTTTAATAGGCAAAAGAAAGATAAAGGAGAACAGTTTTCTCCCTAGTGAGAGAGAAGGGCTTCTGAAGGGAAAATCTGGCCGGTGGTGGACCACAGCAGATTTTATAGACAGGCTTGAGGAGGTGGTGTCTGATTTACATAGGGCACACAGATTGGTTGGATCAGGTGTGACGTTTACATAGCGCTCAGGGAAGGCTGGCCATCCCAACCTAATCTTATTACATAAATGGGCTTTCCACTTGGTCCGTGCCATGTTGTCTGCTTCTTACTGTACACATGGCTGGCGAAGAGAAGGGAAGATGCTCACACCTGTAATCCCAGCAGTTTGGGAGGCCAAGGTGGGTGGATCATGAGGTCAGGAGATTGAGACCATCCTGGCTAACATGGTGAAACCCTGTCTTTACTGAAAATAAAAAAAATAATAATAAAAGTTAGCCGGGCATGGTGGCACGCACCTGTAGTCGCAGCCACTCGGGAGGCTGAGGCAGGAGAATTGCTTGAACCCAGGAGGCGGAGCTTGCAGTGAGCCGAGATTGCGCCACTGCACTCCAGCCTGGGGAACAGAGCAAGACTCGGGCTCAATTAAAAAAAAAAAGAAGAGAGAGAGAGAAGGGAAGATGGAGCCTCCATCTTGGACATGCCTGGTCCCAGGTAGCCTTTCCCTACTGGCACAACTCATGGCATTCACTCTGCAAGCTTCCAGCTCGCTTGTCTATATCTGCAGCTGGATTTTACAGGCTGCTCTTTGTTAGAAAAGAAAATAATTTGGGGGCTGATTTTCATTGAAAGGAAAACCTTACTTGGTACTCCCATACCCTCACTATATGCTTAAATAATTTCCTCTGAACTCCTACGTCAGTAGCCGAGAAGCCACCTGAGTGTAAGTGGGTGTCAGGGCCAAAGAAAGAAATAGCAACACACTACTTATTTTTAACAATGGGGAAAAACATTCGCCTGACAAAGGATGTCCAAAAAGAGCATTACTGGTCACGGTTTTTTTCTCTTTCTTCTGTTCTCAAAAATGTTGACTATTAGTGAGTCAAGCAATAAGTAGAGTGATACAAACCACAGCCGCTGGAGGACTGTCTCTGATATAGCACGGTAGGTATTTTATCTCCCGGAAGCCTGTAAACCAAAAATAAAAGTCTAAGCCCCCCAACCAACTGAATGGACCCCTCCTCTCGGCCAAGGGGATTCTAAAGTTAACCTGCAGAACTAGTTCAGGCCCTGATGGAAAGAGGTGGGGGTCAGACGTGCCTTGTTCTACCCTCCTCCCATTGGAATCCAGGCACAGCTGACCAGCATTAACATTAACACAGAGACCTTAAGGTTGACAAAACAGATTGTTTGTAGCAATAAATACCAACAGCACAGATAGCAGGTCCTGAAAGAAATTGAAGTATTTTACCCCAAAATACATTTGAGGACTAAACTCTAATTTTTATCCTATCTTGCCCAAATTCCTATCTAAGGGGTGTGGGGATTCATGCCCTACAAACCATAAATTCTCATCAGATGGGTTTTATTTAACCCTATATATCGCGACTTACTTTCCAACCTGATGCTAGTGTAACATTGAAGGACAAAGAAGAAACTCAAAATATTTTACCCCAAGACATGTTTCTTTGCCATATTTTGAAATGGTCCTGCAAAGCTGTTCTTTGTGGGGGAAAATTTATATCTATAAAGAATCTCTATTAACATAGTTAGATTTTTTTCATCCAGACCCTCCCAATCCTGAAGAGATTAACTGAGAACCTAACACCTTTTACAGGTCTGGATAGGAAACATTTGTCTTCTACTGTCTCTAAGGGCTGCCACTGTAAGACTTCAAAAGAACCTTGTCTCCACAATCTTTTAACTTCACCTGCACATTCCCTTTCTATTGATCCCAGGTCTTGAAACTCAACCAATTTTCAACCAGAAAAATTTAAAATTTATCTATAGCCTAGAAGGTCCCTACCAACCAGCCCCCTCCTCCTGCCCCTCTTTGAGTTGTCCTGCGTTTCTGAAACAAACGAATGTACCATTGTACCTTTTTTTTTTTTTTTGAGACATAGTCTCACTCTGTCACCCAGGCTGGAGTGCAGTGGCACAATCTTAGTTCACTGCAACCTCTACCTCCTGGGTTCAAGTCTTCTGCCTCAGTCTCCCAAGCAGCTGGGATTACAGGCACCTGCCACCACGCCTGTTTTTGTTTTTGTTTTTGTTTTTAGTAGAGATGGGGGGGGCGTTCACCATGTTGACCAGGCTGGTCTTGAACTCTTAACCTCAGGTGATCCAGGATCCAGCAGCCTCAGCCTCCCAAAGTGCTGGGATTACAGGTGTGAATCACCACACCCAGCCCCAATGTATATCTTGAATGTATTTGATTGATGTCTCATATCTCCCAAAAATATATAAAACCAGGCTGTACCCCAACCACCTCAGGCACATGTTCTCAGGATCTCCTGAGGGCTGTGTCATGGGCTATAGTCACTCCTATTTGGCTCAGAATACACCTCATCACATGTTTGACAGAGTTTGACTCTTTTCATCAATACATTTTTTGACGTATTTTGAAGGAGCCCTACAGAGCTGTCTCCTGTGGGGAAAATCTGCACTCTGTTGAGAACCCCCTTCCCTTTCCAGGTGCTTCCCCTGATCCAGGAGAGAATTCACGAAGAGCAGCACCTTTTCAAGGCTGGTAAAAATCATTTGCCATCTGTTCTCTCTGAAGCTGGCTACCGGGAGGCGCCATCTGTGATATAAAAACCTTGCTCTTGTCCGGGCACGGTGGCTCACGCCTGTAAGCCCAGCACTTTGCAAGGCCAAGGCGGGTGGATCACGAGGTCAGGAGTTCGAGACCTGTTGGGAAATTGCTTGTGGGGTGCCTGCATAAACTGGCCATAAAAATATGGGACAATAAGTTGTGGAAAGTCACAAGAGGCCTCTGAGGAGGAAATTGCCATCATGGTCCCATGTTCAGAGCGAGACCTGCTCTTTTATCTGCAAACACTGTGTGCAAGGAGAAAGACACTCCTTTGAAGCACTGGAATGTGGACAGATGTGCAGGCTCCTAGTTAAGCCCGCTCCCACTAGCTACTCTCCGATAAGTTCAAAATACGCTGTTTGAGCACGAAGGAGATTCATTTAAACTGCTACAGTATGACATACTGTCTCCCTTTCCCGGTTTCACCCCTGAACATCTGCTTCTCAGACCTAAGTGATTGTACTCAATAAATAGTGTGGACACCAGAACTCTGAGCCCTTTGCAGCCGCTGATTTGCTCTGGCCCTCCGGCTCCCACCTTTATGAACTCTTAACCCACCAGACTTTGGGTACCCTACGAGTGGTGTTGAGGCTGGTCCCCAACAGAGACCAGCCTGACCAACATGATGAAACTCCGTCTCTACTAAAAATACAAACAACTAGCCAGGTGTGGTGGCGGGCACCTGTAGTCCCAGCTACTTAGGAGGCTGAGGCAGGAGAATCGCTTGAACCCAGGAGGTTGAGGTTGTAGTGAGCCAAGATGGCACCACTGCACTCCAGCCTGGGCAACAGAGTGAGACTCCACCTCAAAAACAAAACAAAACAACAACAACAACAAACCTTGCTCACAACCCCTTATCTTAACCCAGACACTCCTTTCTCTTGATTCCAGGTCTTTAGATAATAACTCTTTTAACCAATTGCCAATCAGAAAATCTTTGAATTTACCTATGACGCAGAAGTGCCTTTCCTGTTTGAGTTGTCCCGCCTTTCCACGCCAAACCAATGCACATCTTACATGTATTGACTGATGTCTTTGTCTCCCTAAAACGTATAAAGCCAGGTTGTAGCCTGACAACCTTGGGTATATGTTCTCAGGACCCCATGGAGCTGTGTCATGGGTCACAGTTCTCATATTTGGCTCAGGATTAACCTCTCTAAATATTTTACAGAGTTTGACTCTATTAGTTGAAGGCCTCCGGCATCTGATGTAAATGTGACTGTCTCATTTTATGGATGGATCATGTGAGGCTCAAAGTGAAGGGGCATCGTTGTCTGGGGTAAATACCTGGGGTCTGTCATCTCGCACCGAGAAGATTAAGGACACGGACACATATGAGGAGTGAATTTAGGAGCAAAGGTTTAACAGGCAAAATAAAGAGAAAGGAGAACAGCTCCCTCCCTTGTGAGAGAGAGGGGCTTCTGAAAGCGAAAAAGCAGCCCACTGCGGACTGCACCAGATTTTATAGACGGGCTTGAGGAGGTGGTGTCTGATTTACGTAGAGCCCACAGATTGCTTGGTCTAGGGGTGACATTCACATAGCACTCACGGAAGGCTGGCCACCCCACCCTAATCTTATTATGCAAATGAGCTTTCCACTTGGCCGGTGCCATGTTTCCTGCCCCTTTCTGTACATGTGACTGGAAAGGAGAAGAGAAGATGGAGCCGCCGTTTTGAACGTGCCTAGTCCCAGGTAGCCTTTTCCTATTGGCACAGCTGTTGGCGTTCACCTGTGCAACCTTCCAGCTTGCTTATCTGCAGCTGGATTTTACAGGCTGCTCTTTGTTAGGAAAGAAAATAATTTGGGGGCTACTTTTCATTAAAAGGAAAACCTTACAGAGGACTCTCGTACCCTCACTATCTGCCTAAATAATTTCTTCTTAACTCCTATATCAAAAAGGGTTCAGTACTTTGTCCAGGACTGCATACCTAGCAAGCATGGAGCAGGAGCGTGGGGCTGGACTCTCTGACTTTCCTGGCACCACGCTGGCCAGGTGCAGGGAGGGTTGGGCTTTTGTACTTCATAGAGGGGTGGCCTCTTTTCTGTAGAGGAACTGGTAAGCCCAGAAGAAAGGACCTGCTTTCTGGAATTTTCTTCATGCATCCAGCTCTAATGTTCCATTACTCAACGGGGGATTTTTAGGTGTAAATTTTCTTTTTTTTTTGGACCACAGCTGGGCCATCTAGGAACCCAGACTATCAGCCCGTGAGCTTGGTTTATCCCAAAAGGCATCTGGCCTCAATGCAAAGTCAGGGCTGCTTCTGCCGATTTCTTTCTTATTCTACTTTTGAATTCAAATTTACGTAAAAGTACAGAGAACAATGAACCTGATGTTCCCATTGCCCATCCCCAGTCATCACCAGGATGTGGCGAGTTTCATCTTCACCCCCTCCCACCCCCGCACACTCAGGTTATTTTTAAACAAATTCTAGACATCATCACAGAGCAAAGCAAACCAAGAAGGGAAGAGAATGCCTTTCTTCAGGCCTGCCATACTGAGAAGCAGGAAGGTTTCCAGTGTCTGAAAGAGGACACAGAATTTAAAATGGGATGTTTGATGAGGAATTCTAGTTCGAGATGGGCTTAAAAAAAAGAGCACAGTTTTCAAAGTAAAGGTTTTTTTTTTTCTTCTTCTTCTTTAGACAAGGTCTCCCTCTCTCCCCAGGCTGGAGTGCAGTGGTGTGATCATAGCTTATTGCAGCCTCAAACTCCTGGCCTCAAGTGATCCTCCTGCCTCAGCCTCCCAAAGTGCTGCGATTACAGGCATGAGCCACTGCACCTGGCCACAGGACAACTTTTAAAGACATTGTTAGGTCACTGCTGAATTTAGGATAAACTCACCTTCCCCTGTGGATGGAAAATAAATCTTGGGGCCCCCAAATCATTAAGCTAAAGGGAAAAGTCAAACTGGGAAATGCTTCAGGCCAACCTGCCTCCCGTTCTATTCAAAGTCATCTCTCTGCACAGTGAGACAAATGCATATCTGATTGCCTCCTTTGGAGAGGCTCATCAGAAACTCAAAACAATGTGACCATTTGTCTCTACTCTACCTATGACCTGGAAGCCCCGTCCCTGCTTCGAGGTGTTCTGCCTTTCCAGACCCAACCAATGTCCATCTTTTTTTTTTTTTGAGACAGAGTTTCACTCTTGTTGCCCAGGCTGGAGTGCAATGGCGCCATCTCAGCTCACTGCAACCTCCACCTCCCAGGTTCAAGTGATTCTCCTGCCTCA
>NW_012103399.1:1410069-1415269 GCF_000951045.1 Mandrillus leucophaeus
GGAAACTAAAAATTAGTGGACCAAAGAAGAAATGAAAATGTTAAAATACTTATGGCTAAATAACATTGAAAGCATTCCATAGCATTCCATTTTTTTTTTCTTTTCTTTTTCTGGTTGTTTTTTTTTTTTTTTAAGAAAAGGTCTTGCTCTGTTGCCCAGGCTGGAATGCAGTGGTGTGATCTCGGATCACTGCAACCTCCGCCTTCCAGGCTCAAGCCATCCTCCCACCTCAGTACTCCAAGTAGCTGAGACTGTAGGCGTGTGCCACCATGCCTGGCTAACTTTATTATTTTTTTCTTTTTTTGGTAGAGATGGGGTTTTACCATGTTGCCCAGGTTGGTATTTTTTCTTTTTTTTTTTGAGACAGAGTCTTGCTCTGTCACCTAGGTGGGAATGCAGTGGTGAGATCTCGGCTCACTGCAACCTCCCCCTCCCGGGTTCAGGCACTTCTCCTTCCTCATACTCCCAAGTAGCTGGGATTACAGGTGTGCACCATCACACCTGGCTACTGTTTGGATTTTTAGTAGAGACAGTGTTTCACCATGTTGGCCAGGCTGGTCTTGAACTCCTGGACTCAAACTATCTGCCCCCTAGGCCTCCCAAAGTGCTGGGATTGTAGGCAGGCGTAAGCCTCCACGCCTGGCCCATTCTATGAGTTTTGGTAAATGTGTAATGTCATGTATCCTCCATCACAACATCATACAGAGTAGTTTCCCAGCTCGAAAAGTCCCCTCTGCTCCACCTATTCATCCCTCCCCACCCTCTGGAACTCCTGGCAACTACTGATCTTTTTACTGTCTTTAGAGTTTTGCCTTTTCCAGTACGTTGTATAGTGGAAGTTGTCCATACACGGCCTTTTCAGATTAACCTCTTTCACTAAGCAATATACATTGAAGGCTCCCCCATGCCTCTTTGAGGTCCGATAGCTCGTTTCTTTTTAGCATTGAATAACATTCTGTTGTCTGGATGTACCACGGTTTATCCATTCTGCTATTGAAGGACATCTTGTTTGTTTGTTTTTTGAGACAGAGTCTCACTCCGTCACCCAGGCTGGAGTGCAGTGGTGCGATCTTGACTCACTGCAACCTCCACTTCATGCGTTCAAGTGATTCTCATGCCTCAGCCTCTCCAGCAGCTGGGACTACAGCATGTGCCACCATGCCCGGCTAATTTTTTTGTGTTTTTAGTAGAGATGGGTTTTTACCATATTGGCCAGGCTGGTCTGGATCTCTTGGTCTCAAGTGATCTGCCCACCTCAGCCTCCCAAAGAGCTGCGATTGCAGGCATGAGCCACCATACCCAGCCAATTGAAGGACATCTTAGTTGCTTCTGAGTTTTGGCAATTATGAATGAAGCTGCTGTAAACATGTGTGTGTTGCTTTTTGTGCAGATGTAGGTTTTCAGCTCACTTCGGTAAACACTGGGGATCGTGGTTGCTGGATTGTATCACATGTAAAATGTTCAGAGTGATTTGCAAAGATTTGGCTTTGGTCAGCGGCTTCCAATAGGAAATTCGTAAGGTTCAGTGAATTTTTACACGTGTAGTCATTAAAGCTATGGAACATTCCAGCATCTAGAAGTCTCTCTCATACCCCTTCCCAATCACCACCCCCTCACCCACTCCAAGAAAGAACACAACCCCTTGGGATTCTGCCAGTCAGGCAGCAACTACCCCACAGCTTTTGAAAGCAGATTTTTTGGGGTGTGGGTTTGGGGAGCAGGTAGGGGCAGTTTGCTTCATTTTGGGTTGTTTTGAAGGGAGCCTAATGTCATCACCAAGTTGTTCTTGCTGGTCTGGAGCAGGGATTGGCACACTCTCTGGGTATTTGGGGCTTGACAGTCCAGCGAATGAGTGAGTGTGACTGTGTTCCAGTAAAAGCTTATTTATAGGCTGGGCGCAGTGGTTCACACCTGTAACTACAGCACTTAGAGAGGCTAAGATGGGAGGATAGCTTGAGCCCAGGAATTTGAGACCAGCCTGGGCAAAAGAGTGAGATCCCATCTCTACAAAAAAATTTAAAAATTAGGTGTGGTGGTGTCTGCCTGTATTCCCAGCTACTTGGAAGGCTGACGTGGGAGCAGTGCTTGAGCCTGGGAGGTCGAGGCTGCAGTGAGCCTTGATCACGCCAGTGCACTCCAGCCTGGGTGACAGAGTGAGACCCTGTCTTAAAAACAAACAAAACAAACAAAAACAAAAACAAAACCAACAAAAAGTTTATGTCACAGGTGAGCAGCAACTACCTGGGGCTGGTGGCACAGGGTTAAGAATTTAACAACACAGTTAAACAGGTAGACAGGCAGATTTATTAGAGAAAGTATGGAAGTACATTTCAAAGGAGCAACGGGCAGGCCAGCAAGAGAGGAGCTGACTGCCAGGAAACAAAGGCTTGCTGGGGATTTTCTAGGATGGTGCTTGTGCTGTGTGCTGAAGAGGGCTTTGTGAAGTACTGATAATGCCAATGTTGCAGTGAGTTCACTTGTGATTTTTGTATCAGCTTAAGGTCTGATGACAGCTGGGTGCAGAAAGGTTGTGTTATTTGGCCAGGAGCGGTAGCTCACACCTGTCATCTCAGCACTTTGGGAGACTGAGTCAGGTGGATCACCTGAGGTCAGGAGTTCGAGACCAGCCTAGCCAACATGGCAAAACTCCGTCTCTACTAAAAATACAAAAATTAGTCAGGTGTGGTTGCAGGCACCTGTAATCCCAGCTACTCAGGAGGTCGAGGCAGGAGAATCGCTTGAACCTGGGAGGCAGAGACTGCAGTGAGCCGAGATCACACCGCTGCACTCCAGCTTGGGCAACAGAGTGAGACTCTGTCTCAAAAAAAAAAAAAAAAAAAAAAAAAGATTGTTATTTGTGAAGGAGGGCTGTGTGTTCTGGACAACGAACAGAGGTAGATTTATAGCTTATCAGCCTTTTCTTTTTGCTTTCCCTCATTTCTGCCAACCTGACTCTCCCTAATTAAGACTCCACACTTTATTTACAAAAGCAGGCCATGGCCAGATTTGGCCCTTAGGTTGTAGTTTGCTGAACCTGGGCAGAGCTGGGCTTTTTCTTTGTGAAATTCATGTCCAGATCCCACCTGAAATCTGAATCCGTGTGTCCTGTGCACGACATGAGACCTCCTCAGGTGGCTTTCGTGCACATTTCAGGTTGAGAATGTACTGTGCTTCCCTCCAGGGAGGAAGACAATGGGTGACAAGGGCCCAGAGCTGCATAAATGGATCTAGAAAGAGAGGAAAGTTGAACAGAAGCCCCCATCAGGACTCTCCCCGCCTTAACAACACTTTACTTGTGTAATCTCATTTCCCCCTTTCATTACTGTGTCATTTTCTCGCCTCTTCTTTTTTCTTTTGAGATGGAGTCTCACTCTGTCACCCAGGCTGGAGTGCAGTGACATGATCTCGGCTCACTGCAACCTCTGCCTCCCAGGTTCAAGTGATCCTCCTATCTCAGCCTCCTGAGTAGCTGAGACTACAGGCGTGTGCCACCACACCCAGCTAATTGTTATATTTTTAGTAGAGATGGGGTTTCACCATGTTGGCCAGGCTGGTCTTGAACTCCTGACCTCAAGTGATCTGCTCACCTCTGCCTCCCAGAGTGCTGGGATTACAGGCGTGAGCCATCACACTCAGTCTCCTTTTCTTGAAACAATGGGTTTCTACCTGTCTGGGGTTGGGGATGTTGGATACTGTGCGGAAATAGCACCTGTTCAAGTTGAACACGATTCTGGGGGAATGTAAGGGGCCCAGGAGTCTTGGGAGATCCCTGCAAAGACAAAAAGTAGTCCCCTCAGGAGTGAGAGAAAGTTGTGGTCAGAGGGGGAATTTCACAGTTTGGCTCTTGGTGGTGGAACTGTGGTTTTGAATGACACAGAGCACTGAGATGGTAATGGCTGTCACCTATTTTTGAGCATGGTGTGTGTTTCAGGCACTTTATATGTACCATCGTCACCCGATGTTTTCAGTATCTTAGGAAGTGGATCCTGTTGGCATTCCCATTTTGCAGAAGAGGAGATGGAGGGATCACAGAGTAGCTTAGAGAAGACCACAGAGCTACTCAGAGGTTAGAGCGAGGATTGGAACCCTGGTGGTCTAGCGCCCAAGCCCATGGGTGGCAGGCCAGGTCTCACTAACACAGGCCTCCGTAACAGCTGTCTCAGCACTGACTGAGTGGTGAAGTTAAATATTAAAAGCTGAGAGAGCCAGTGCCCTTATACAAAGGCTGGAATGTAACAAAAGCCCACCCAGAGTTGTGTCCAGGCCTTTCCTGGTCCTTGAAGTATGACCAGATAACGAAGGAATTCTTAACAGGAGCCATTTAGGATTAAGTAAGTTTATTGGGGGTCCAAAGAAACTCCCCAGACCTCCACAAACAAGTTTAGTAGGGGTCTGAAGAGACTCCCCAAACCTTCATGATTTAGCAGGAGACAAGATGAGGGTAATCACCCCAGCACCTGGACCCACTTAGATTAAGTAAATTTACTGAGGCTCCAGAGGAAGGTCTTTGGGACTCAGATCTTAGTTATAGATTAAAAGAAGTTAATCTTTATTTTATTTTCTTCATTCATTCATTTTGAGATGGAGTCTCGCTCTGTCGCCCAGGCTGGAGTCTAGTGGCATGATCTTGGCTCACCGAAACCTTCGCCTCTTGGGTTCAAGCAATTCCCGTGCCTCAGCCTCCTGAGTAGCTGGAATTATAGGCACGCGCCACCAGGCCCGCTAATTTTTCTATTTTTAGTAGAGCCGGAGTTTTGCCATGTTGGCCAGGTTAGTCTCCAACTCCTGACCTCAAGTGATCTGCCCGCCTCAGCTTCCCAAAGTGCTGGGATTACAGGCATGAGCCACTGCCCCCAGTCAATCACTTATTTTAGATGAATGCAAACTTACCCATGACATATAGCTCAGAAGGTATGTAAGCTCTGGAAAACTTGGTAATTTTGAGTTGACCTGGCGTTATTTTCTAGGTCTTCTCCCTGTAACTGGCTACAGAAATAAAAACTTCCTCTCCTAGTTCATCTGCATCTCGTTTTGGGGCCACAAGAATATGCCACCTGATCCTCAGTTGGTCCGGGAACATACGCAGCTGTGCCATGCCCCCACTGTGCCGTTTGCCTCTCAAGGGGCGACCTCCCAGGTTGGTGCCTGGGAGAGCAGAGTTAGAGAGCAATGGCACTAGGACCTGGAGGTGATTGGTGGG
>NW_012103399.1:1416464-1422781 GCF_000951045.1 Mandrillus leucophaeus
ATCTCGACTCACTGCAAACTCCACCTCCCCAGTTCAAGCGATTCTCCTGCCTCAGCCTCCTGAGTAGCTGGGATTACAGGCACCTGCCACCACAACTGGCTAATTTTTGTATTTTTAGTAGAGACGGAGTTTCACCATGTTGGCCAGGCTGGTCTTCAAATCCTGACTTCAAGTGATCTGCCTGCCTCAGCCTCCCAAAGTGCTAGGATTACAGGTGTCAGCTACAACACCTGGTGATCCTGTCTAATTTTTAAATGCGGGGTACACTTCCAGGGTTGGTTTTCATTCAGGTCACCGGCAGAGCGGAGAGCCTGAAAGGCTCAGACGAGACCCATCCTGGTGAATGGTTGGTGCTTTGCCATGCAAAAAGTCACTGTGAAGTCTGCTTCTGACTCTTAACATTCCCCTGGGAGTCGGAAACCCCACAGTTTTATAGGCGTCTATGTTGTGCTGACTCTGACTCCATTTCTTCTTGGGGAGAATGAGCAGGCTCTTTGCCCTGCAGTTCTGTGTGGACCTCTGTGGCCACCCCATTCTGCCTCTCATTTGCCAAAGCCCACAGCATTTTATAACTCTAATCCAGAGGTTGCAAGCTCACTGCTTGCAGGCCAGTGAGAAACACAGACTGGGATATTTCAGTAAAAGAATTAGCGGCCATCATTTAAAATCAGATTTCCCATTGCAAGTATGGATTTCTGACTTCTCCTGAAAATCTTGGATCTGGCAGTACTGGGTCTGGTTTGCACCAGACCAGTGGTGCTGGGAAGAGTCCCTTTCATCCCTCCCTTTTCCTCCCCTGCCCTGAGGTGTGGGTTTCATTGCCATCCATCACCGTGTCAGAGGCGTGTGAACCAGAGCAACTCCATGTTGAATAGGGGCTGGGTAAAATGAGGCTGAGACCTACTGGGCTGCATTCCCAGACGGTTAAGGCATTGTAAGTCACAAGATGAGATAGAAGATCGCACAGGATACAGGTCATAAAGACCTTGCTGATAAAACAGGTTGCAGTAAAAAAGCCGGCTAAACCCGCCAAAACCAAGATGGCCACGAGAGTGACCTCTGGTCTTCCTCACTGCTACACTCCCACCAGCGCCATGACAGTTTACAGATGCCACGGCAATGTCAGGAAGTTACCCTATATGGTCTAAAAAGGGGAGGCATGAATAATCTACCCCTCATTCAGCATATCATCAAGAAATAGCCATAAAAATGGGCAAACAGCAGCCCTTAGGACGGCTCTATCTATGGACTAGCCATTCTTTGTTCCTTTACTTTCCTAATAAACTTGCTTTCACTTTACTCATTGGGCTTGCCCTGAATTCTTTCCTGGGTGAGATCCAAGAACCCTCTCTTGGGGTCTGGATCTGGACCCCTTTCTGATAACAGCTGGGCTCGTGCTGTTGATTTCTCGATCATAGTTGAGTATCGTTCTCTACCTGTGTGCTCTGTCTAAACTGGGAAACTATAGAAAGAAAGAGAAACCCACAAGTGTCTTCAGTCTGGCCCACATCACCCACTGCCATCACCTGCTCTAGACAACTTGGTGACCATTGTTTTCTTGTTTAGAGACGGAGTCTAACTTTCTTACCCAGCCTGGAGTGCAGTGGTGCAATGTCGGCTCACTGCAACCTCCGCCCCCAGGTTCCGGTGATTCTCCTGCCTCAGCCTCCCGAGTAGCTAGGGTTACAGGCAGACACCACCATGCCCAGCTAATTTTTGTGTTTTGAGTAGAAATGGGGTTTCACGATGTTGGCCAGGCTGGTCTTGAACTCCTGACCTCAGGTGATCCACCCGCCTCGGCCTCCCAAAGTGCTGGCATTACAGGTGGCACGTGGCTGATATCAGACTATCAGATACACATTAAAAAAAAAAAAAAAAAGGCCGGGCGTGCTTGCTTATGCCTGTAATCCCAGCACTTTGGGAAGCTGAAGCGGACGGATCACCTGAGGTCAGGAGTTCGAGACCAGCGTGGCCAACATGTTGAAATCCCATTTCTACTCAAAATATAAAAATTAGTTGGGCATGGTGGTGGGCGCCTGTGATCTCAGCTACTCGGGAGGCTGAGGCAGGAGAACTGCTTGAACCCAGGAGGTGGAGGCTGCAGTGAGCCGAGATCATGCCACTGCACTCCACAGAGCAAGGCTCCATCTCAAAAAAATAAATAAATAAAAATAAAAATAATAGGAAAAAAAAACAGAAAAAAAAGCAATTTACATAAGATGAGCATGTTCCCCTTGGCTCCCTCTCTTCTTTCTGGCCAGGTTTGTGTCTCAAGGAACAGTGAACAAGAACCACCTTCCCCTAGGTTAAATGCCAGGATTCACGTGCCACTCACCACTGAGCAATTACGATGAGTGAGACCTGCCACTCACAGGTCACATGTTTCGCTCTGTCCAGGAACACATTCCCCGATGACATGAGACACCTGCCCCGTGGGCTGCATGTGAGCTTGGAGTTCAGTGACTGGCGGAAAAACCCAACCTTTACCTTTGGGGAACTGACTGTCATCTCTACTGGGCGGGGAGGCAGTGATTGCTGTCACATTTCACTTCAAAGATGACCGTGTTTCAAAGAGGGCAAGTGATATTTGGAGTCAAGTGGCGGGAAAGTACTGGATTCTTCGAAGGGGAGGAAAAAAAACAGTGTCAGCATGACTGTTTGGGGACTGCTGACCTAATAATGCATCCCCAGGGCTACAGCCTGAGTTTCTGCTTCATATGCACCAGGGAGAACATTCCATTGAGCCATGTGAATGCCCCCAGCAAAGTCTGAAATGGTGAAGGGAATTCAGTAACCATCCGCTTGGCTCTTGGAGTGAGGGCGCCTTCTGGGTCCTTTCCTAGACACCCCTTGGCCACCTTTTTCCACCTGTTTTTCCGAGTGAGTGCCATCGTCACCTACGTGTGCTGCGACTGGTTCGGCAAGAGCTTTGTGGGCTGTTTTGTCACGGTGCTGCTCCTCCTGTCCCTGGACTTCTGGTCTGTGAAGGTGAGGCCCTTTCCTGTGATGTCACCACTCCCGAAACACGAGGCTTGTCCCCTATATGCGTGGGATCAAGAGATACTTTGGTTTAGACTCCTGAGACATGCTTAAGAGTGCTGAGCAGTGTCACTTAAAAGTAGGGGGACTGGAGAAACCCTGTCTCTACTACAAATACAAAATTAGCCGGGCGCGGTGGCACATGCCTGTAATCCCAGCTACTCGGGAGGCTGAGGCAGGAGAATCACTTGAACCCAGGAGGCGGAGGTTGCACTGAGCCGAGATTACACCATTACACTCCAGCTTGGGCAACAAGAGTGAAACTCCGTCTCAAAAAAAAAAAAAAAGCTAAGGGGAAAAATGCATTGTTTAGCGCTTAATAAATGGCTTTTGTCAAATGTCAATTGTCATTCTTGCACATGTGACAACCCCATATGACTTTGCATTTTTTTGTAAAACTTATTGTATTAGTCTGTTTTCACGCTGCTGATAAAGACATACCCAAGACTAGGTAATTTATGAAGACAAAAAGGTTTAAGGAACTTACAGTTCCACATGGCTGGGGAGGCCTCACAGTCATGGTGGAAGGCGAAAGGCAAATCTTACACGGTGGCAGATGAGAGAATGGAAGCCAGCCGGGCGCGGTGGCTCACTCCTGTAATCCCAGCACTTTGGGAGGCCGAGGTGGGAGGATCATCTGAAGTCAGGAGTTTGAGACCAGCCTGCCTGGTCAACATGGAGAAACCCCGTCTCTACTAAAAATGCAAAAATTAGCCATGCGTGGTGGTGTGCGCCTGTAATCCCAGCTACTTGGGAGGTTGAGGCAGGAGAATCATTTGAACCTGGGAGGTGGAGGTTGCAGTGAGCCAAGATTGTGCCACTGCACTCCAGCTTGGGTGACAAGAGCCAAACTCTGTCTCAGAAAAAAAAAAAAAACAGAGAGAGAGCGAGCGAGAGAATGAAAGCCAAGCAAAAGGGGTTTCCCCTTATAAAAACCATCAGATCTTGCGGCACTTATTCACTACCACAAGAACAGTGTAGGGGAAACTGCCCCTATGATTCAATTATCTCCCACCTGGTCTCCCCCATAACACGTGGGAATTATGGGAGCAACAATTCAAGATGAGGTTTGGGTGGGGAGACAGCCAAACCATGTCACTTGTATATGAATTAATACATATATTTAAAACATATATAATATGAACATATAAATTATATATGTTTGTGGGGGGAGTGTGTAACTTTTTTTTTTTTTTTTGAGATAGAGTCTTGCTCATCGCCCAGGCTGGAGTACAGTGGCGCTATCTCGGCTCACTGCAAGCTCCACCTCCCAGGTTCAAGCCATTCTCCTGCCTCAGCCTCCCGAGTAGCTGGGACTACAGGCGCCCGCCACTACGCCCGGCTAATTTTTTTGCATTTTTAGTAGAGACAGGGTTTCACCTTGTTAGCCAGGATGGTCTTGATCTCCTGACCTCATGAGCCTCCCACCTCAGCTTCCCAAAGTGCTGGGATTACAGGCATGAGCCACCGCGCCCAGCCGTGTGTAACTTTTTAAAGTGAGCTTAGTTCAAAACTAGAAGCCTTGACATCTGAGAATTCACTACAATTCAACACCTTTTTTCTTCCTGCTTCCAGTACAAGTCTGACATGAATCAGGGGACTTTTATTTATCAACACAGTGAATACGCCTCTTTGCTTGTGACCTGCTCAGAGTCATTTGTCTGTTGTCTTCAGAATGTAACCGGAAGACTCCTGGTGGGCCTTCGATGGTGGAACCAGATAGATGAAGATGGGAAGAGCCACTGGATCTTTGAAGCCAGGAAGGTATTCTCCATGACGAGCTGAACTAACCAGAGCGGGGATAATGGGCGTAGAAAGTTTCTGTGGGTTCCTTTGGAGTTTTATGCATATCTGATTCCAGCTACACAAAAGCCACTGCTGTGGGTGCTCTGGTGAAACATGGGTGTGGCAAAAGTGTCTGCAAAATAGACTGGGCATGGTGGCCCACGCCTGTAATCCCAGCACTTTGGGAGGCGGAGGTGGGTGGATCACTTGAGGTCAGGCGTTTGAGACAAGCCTGGGCAACATGGTGAAACCCTGTCTCTACTAAAAATACAAAAATTAGCCGGGCGTTGTGGCAGCCACCTGTAATCCCAGCTACTCGGGAGGCTGAGGCAGGAGAATCACTCGAACCCAGGAGGCGGAGGTTCCAGTGAACCAAGATCATGCCACTGCACTCCAGCCTGGGTGACACAATGAGACTTCGTCTCAAAAAATAAAACAACATCAACAACAAAAAACCCCACAACAACAAAAGCATCTGCAAACTAAAATAAATGAAAATGCGAGCATGCTCGTTCATTTGCAACCATTTCTGCTTGTTTTGACATTTGAATTACTTTCCTTAAACAGGTCTCCCCGAATAACATTGCTGCCACAGAAGCTGAAGCGCGAATCTTCTGGCTGGGCCTCATCATCTGCCCCATGATATGGGTTGTGTTTTTTTTTGGTACCTTATTTTCCTTGAAGCTGAAGTGGCTGGTAAGGCCATACCTTGACTTCCACATTGCTTTGATGTCTCTGCAAAACCGGTGTTTGCACTGCTAGGCTTCTGTTGTTATTCGTTATTGATTGAACAACTGTAATAAGTTTATTGAGATATAATACACATTGCATACAATGTACCCATTTAAAGTATACAATTAGGGGCTTGGCGTGGTGGCTCACGCCTGTAATCCCAGGCCTTAGGGAGCCCAAGGCAGAAGGATTGCTTGAGCTCAGGAGTTTAAGACCAGCCTGGGCAACACAGTAAAACCCCACCTCTGCAAAACATACAAAAATTAGCCAGTCATGGTGGTGTGTATGCTTGAGCCCGGGAGGCAGAGGTTGCAGTGAGCCAAGACTGTGCCACTGCACTCCAGCCTGGGCGCTAGAGTGAGACCCTGTCTCCAAAAAATAAAATAAATAAATACTAAGTGTGAAATTCAGTGGCTTCTAGTGCAGTCATAGAGTTGTGCAGCCAACACCGCCATCAATGTTAGGAAATTTTCATCACCTGAAAAAGAAGCCTTGCACCCTTTCAACATTGCTTCCTTATGCTTCTGTTCCTCCAAACCCTGGCACCTATTAATTTTTCTGTTTCTATGGATTTGCCTATTCTGGGCATTTCATATAAATGGACTCACACAGGCTGGTGCGGTACCTCACGTCTGTAATCCCAGCAGTTTGGGAGGCGGGGGCAGGTGAATCACCTGAGACCAGCCTGGCCAACATGGCAAAACTCTGTCTCTACTATAAATACCAAAATTAGCCGGGCATAGTGGCACACGCCTGTAATC
>NW_012103399.1:1423676-1430058 GCF_000951045.1 Mandrillus leucophaeus
AAAAAAAAAAAAAGACAGTGACCTTTGCTTTCTTTGTCTGAGTGCAGGCTCTCGTGGTTGCTGGGATCTCTCTCCAAGTTGCAAACCTGTATGGCTACATCCTTTGTAAGATGGGAGGCAACAGTGACATTAGCAAGGTCACAGCCAGTTTCCTGTCCCAGACAGTGTTCCAGACGGTGAGTAACTGAGGTCTTACTCCTGGACCACTCCTCTCCAGGTAGTCAAAATCAAGGTGGCCTGCTGGCAACTGCGGTTTATAATGTAACATATCAGCCAGGCTGCCATTGTTTTATTGTTTATTTATTTTTTGGGAGGAAGGATCTTGCTCTGTCACCCAGGCTAGAGTGCAGTGGTGTGATCATGGCCCACTGCAAATTCCATCTCCCGGGCTCAAGCAATCCTCCCACCTCAGCCTCTCGAGTAACTGGGACTACAGGTGTGTACCACCATGCCCGGCTAAGTTTTTAATTTTTAAAAAATTATTAATTATTTTTGTAGAGGCAAAGTTTTGCCGTGTTGCCCAGGCTGGTCTTGAACTCCTGAGCTCAAGCAACCCGCCTGCCTTGGCCTCCCAAAGTGCTGGGATTACAGCTGTGAGCCACTGTGCTGGCAGTTTTGCTTTTTAATTGTAAGATTTACATAAAATGTAGCCTTTTAACCATTTTAAAGTGTATTGTTCTGTGGCATTAAGTATAACCACCTTGTTGTGCAACCTTCACCCCACCCAGCTCCAGAACTGCTTTCATCTTGCAAAATTTAAGCTCAGTACCTGTAAAACATTAACTCCCCCTTCTCCTTGCCTCCTGGCCCTAGCAACCAGCATTCTGCTCTCTAAGTCTGTTGGTTTGACAGCCCTAGGGACCTCCTGTTAAGTGCAATTATAGTTTTTGTCCTTTTGTGACTGCCATTGTTTTCAGTGATTTTTAAAACTATAGAATTAAGAGTCACAAATGGTTTTTCCATTTTTATTATTATTATTATTGTTCTTTTTTGAGATGGGAGTTTCCCTCTGCTCCCAGGCCGGAGTGCAGTGGCATGATCTTGGCTCACTGCAACCTCCGCCTCCCGGGTCAAGTGATTCTCCTGCCTCAGCCTCCCGAGTAGCTGGGATTACAGGTGCACACCACCATGCCTGGCTAATTTTTGTATTTATAGAAGAGACAGGGTCTTGCCATGTTGACCAGGCTGGTCTCAAATTCCTGGCCTCAAGTGATCTGCCTGCCTTGACCTCCCAAAGTGCTGGGATTACAGGCATGAACTACCATGCCCGGCTTGTTTTTTTTTTTGTTTTGTTTTGTTTTGTTTTGTTTTTTTTTAAACTTAACAGATATTTCTAAAAGTGAGAGATAGGAGGTCTTTGAAATTTGACCAGGTTCATCCTGAAATGGTTTGAACCATCTTAAATTTGAACAGTGCTGCTTTATGCCAAGACATCAAGCAACCAATTCCGCAGGTTTTCTGTACTTTGTGGGTTTTCTCTGGCCTTGCATCAGCAGGACTGCCCCAGTCGCGTGTAAGGACAGAAAACCATGGTTGACTTTTCCCCTTGCAGGCCTGCCCAGGTGACTTTCAGAAGCCGGGCCTTGAGGGGCTGGAGATTCACCAGCATTAGGTGAGAAATGGATCGTGGCACCCGTGTGGAGGGGCTGGGAAATTCTGAAAAATGCAGCTCTTGAGGCACAGGGCCCAGGGTTTGGGTGGGCTTCCCCTGTTCCCTGGGGTGGCCTGGTACGTGATCAGGCAAGAAGCAGACTGGGCAATGGGCCTGCCCTGGGCTTTGCAGCCTCATAGCTCTTGGAGTGAGGAGCTGGGGGGGTGGTGGTGGGGTGTGAGGTCACACCTTCCTCACACTGAACATGTGCAAATCTGACCATATGTGTGGTCCTAGGGAAGGGTGGGGAGGGAAAGAACAAGGGGATTTGTTCTTGTTTCCCACCCACCCACTTTTATGTCCCAGAGTGGAGAGAAAACAGGAATTTACTCTTCTTCCAGCTGGTCTCAGATCCTGTGTGTCTCAAAGAGAGCAAGCACCTCATGGCAGTGAGGATGACTGTAGAGTTTACATCTGTCTCTCTTTTTTCTATAATTTAAAAGCCTGAATATTGGTTTGCATGACACTGGACATTACTGGATATACTGTGCACATATTACTACACAGGGTGTATACACAGACCCCAAATTCTGTCTTAGTGGGTGATTCAAGGACTCTTCAAGGGCTTTTTGATTTGACCCAGCTGCGCCACATGCAGTGATTTTAGAACAAACCCCAGCGTGAGCTCTGTCGCTTTTAGATTTTTCCTCAGTCTGAAGAAGAGCGTTTGGACTGTGCTGTTTGAAAACATGCCTGTGTGTTCTGCAGTGAAGCCGCACACTCACCCCTTTGGTTCTTTTCTAGGCTTTCTTATCTTCAGAGGCAGACATGGCTTAAATGGGAGTTTCTACAATCGACTAAGCTTCCGACACAGCAGAATCCCATGGTTCCACAACCCATTTGTTTTTTACGTGAAACAGGCCTCGGGGGAGAGGTTTGAGGAGGGGGTTTTATTCTTAAAACGGCATATTTGTAGAGAATGCCCTTTATATATGTTCTAAGGAAAAGTGTACAAATACTCGATGATTAAAGTGTCTCTGCGAAAGTGGCTTTGGACTACGCCAGCATCTGGTTCCTTTTTGCTGTGACCCACCCCGTTCCGGAGCTGGTCGGGTCTGGCTGGACGTCCTGCCCAGGGAGTACCTCACTTGGTAACTGCTTGGTTCTGAACATTCTCTCATTTCAGGAATTGATGAGGTTCTCTTCTTCTGACTGACGGAGATCACAAAACTCTTGGATTCCTGGAAAACAAGACGACAGGCATAGAGTGCTAAGAATTGTCCACCCCTGGACAGCCCCGTCCTGTGCTGGGGAGGGCCGTGTCTTGACAGGGCTGGAATCCTCTGGCAAGTTCCATAAAAAGCCCTGTCTGTGATGCCCTGAGTCTTTGAAAGTGACCGGAATACCTCACACTGCCCATCAGAGTCATAACCAATGGCTGAGGCCTTCCTCGGCCCATCTGTAGATGGAGGATTCTGGGAATGCTGTTTCCTTACCCTCAACATCATTTTTCTAGGCAAGTAAAACCCAGCCACAAACTTGGAGACTGCAGCTTTAAAAAACACGGACACCTCTGCCTTCACTCTGGGGCCGCTGATGGCTGCCAGTGGCTGCACATGGGTTTGGTCTGGCTAACCAAAGTTTTTATTTCTATTTTTTTAAGACACGGTCTCACTCTGTTGCCCAGGCTGGAGTGCAGTGGCACGATCTCGGCCCACTGCAACCTCTGCCTCCCAGGTTCAAGCTATTCTCCTGCCTCAGCCTCCTGAGTAGCTGGGACTACAGGCGAGCGCCACCACACCTGCTAATTTTCATATTTTTAGCAGAGACAGTGTTTCTCCATGTTAGCCAGGCTGGTCTCGAACTCCTGACCAGCCTCAAGTGATCTGCCTGCCTTCTCCACCCAAAGTGCTGGGATTCCCAGTGGGAGCCACCGCACCTGGCCTGTTGTTTTGTTTTTATCAGTTACTTTTTTAAATGAATTACTTTATCGCTTTATTGGGATGTATTTCCTAAGCCATAAATTTCACCCTCACCGTGTTTTTTAAACTACGAATTAATTAACTATACTCACACATTGAGAGATTTCTCATGGACTCCTGGCTTCCTGGGCTATGGAGCCCACTCTGTGGTCATTGCAGACCCCACCACCCACCCGTCCTTCCACACCCCCCATACCCTTGGTTCCTTTATGTTGCTTCCTGCCCCACAGGCATCTGCATTTAGTACTCATGGAAATACTTACTCTGAATTATACTTCTGTAGGCTAATGTGGCTGGGGAATCTGGGGCGTCAATGAAGAAGGACTGGCCTTTGTCACAATTCTTACCTTAAAAGAAACAAATGGAAGACAATTCAGTCCAAGAGGAAAACAGAGTGGCCACAAGATCTTGGGGCTCCTTCTGTGCTGGTGACAATGGGAATATTTTGAGTCCCCTTCACTTGTAATGAAGAACAATGTAGAAAAGGCCACTGGGGTCTCTGGGACCTTCCTTCCAGCAGGGTCCCCAGCCAGCATTTCAGCGTGGCTAAATAATCAGGTGGTGTACAGAAAATGCAGGTTCCAGGGCCCTACAGAGAACTGATTCAGCAGCTTCCAGATGGGCCCAGGAGTGTGCATTTTAAGAGATTAGCTTTTGAGCAAAAGGATCATGAATGCACATGATTAAAAAAAGTACAGAATACAAAAGGATATGGCATGAAAGGCCAAGTCCAAAGAGGGCTACTAGTGTTCTAGGTGTCTTTCCAGAAAGATTATGCACATATAAATGTGCACATTCACAAGTGTGCACACACACATACACACACTCATATACCTAAAATACAAGTGGGAGCACATGACACACACATTCTGCCCACTGCTTTGTCTGTGTATAATTTTATCTTCCAGGTTATCTGTGCTGGTGTCCATCCGTCTGCTAGTCTTTCCCTGCCATGTGGCCATTGTTCCAGTCCCCTCCTATGCACACCCAGGTTTCTCTAGGACCATGTTATCCCAGAGCCAGGAGGACAGGACACAGGGGCCTTGGAGTCACTGGGGGTGTTCTCGCCCTCAGTCTGCCCTACCAGCCCCCAGTTGTGGGTGGACCTGCCATCAGCTTGCTCTCCCCACTCTCCAGGCCCTGAGCTGCCGGAGAAACAGGGCCAAGTGACTGCACTGCCCATGTCCGGTCACCAGCTTCAGGTGAACCCCAGGAGGAGTTCCTACCTTGCACCTACCATTTCCTCAACTTCACTACTGTGCTGCCGTGTGGGACAGGGAAGTCCAAGTCGGGGAAGAAGCCTGTGGGGAGAGGGTGGTGGGAGATGGGGAGCCCAGATGGCCCAGTGAGGCAGGAAAATAGGGTCTGGAGGCAGGGAACATAAGGCCAATTCGCACTTGAGCCGTAACAGGAAATGTCCTCTCCATAGGACGTACGCCATAAGTGACTCTGTAACTTTACTTCACCCTCTTCGTTTATATAGGACGTACCCCAAGTAGAGGATATTTAAACACAAAAACTCTGTAATGGGGCCTTTGAGCCCCTATTCTCAGGCCCATTCCCTTCCCACACTGTGGAGTTTACTTTCATTTTCAATAAATCCTTTCATGCCTTCCTCGCTTTGTGCGTTTTGTCCAGTATTTTGTTCCAGGCGCCAAGAACCTGGACACCCTCTGGAACTTACTAGGGAGGCCCCTGAGTGCACGTTCGCTGGGCCAGACTTGGGAGGCTGGGGATCCCAGAATAGTCATGCTGGGGGTACTTTCTGTCCCTGATTTTCACCCAGGTCTCCCTTCCCCAGAGGGCTCCCCAGCCCCCAACACACAAATATGCTCTAGTGTTTTCCCATCCTAACTGCATTTCCCCCTGGGCTCCCACCTCTCCGAGAACGGGCATCATCATCAGAACAGCTGGTGTGAGCACAGCCCTGTTCCAAGAGATCCCAGGTATCCTCTCTCTACCCTGGCAGATCCCTCACTAGGCACCACTGTCACCTGCATTTTACACACGGGGCCATCGAGGCTGAGAGGGGAAATGACTAGCCGAAGTCCCACAGCTAGTGGTGGCGAAGCAGGGATCTGAGGCCAGCCCTTCCTGTGATCCTCAGCACACGGGGGCCAGGACCCACAGCACCAGAGCGCTGGCATCTGCAACTTTGCCACCATGTCCCCAGAGGGGACTGAAGTGCTGTCCTCGTGTCCTCCTGTCTGCTCCTAGGAAGGTGGCTTTGCCCCCACTCTGTCCCCAGTGACCTTGCCAGATGCGTGTCTGTCGCTTGGCCCTCACGCTCCACCCTCTTGGGTGTGTGACAGTGTTAACCACCCCTTCCTTTCTGGCACTCCCTGGCCTTACTATCTGTGGTTTCCCCTCGAGGTGAGGTTCTGCAATGTGCCATCTGACACACAGGACCAGGCCCACTGGAAGGCACTTAATGCTCTCAGTTCAGAACGAGCCCCGCAGCTGTCACTGTCCTCTGCTTTGAAATTAGCTCTTGTGAACCACCTGGAACTTTGCTTCTTTGTGAAAAGTGGCCCTGAAAGGAAAGACCAGGGCCGATGCCAGGGCTCAGTGTGAGGGAGGTGGGAAGATGGAGGTTGGTGGCTCTTTGGAAGAAAAGCCACATCAGGATCCAATAGAGGGCCCCAAGGTCACTTCCTGATCTGTCAGACAATGGCAATGGCAGGCCTGTGGCTGGGCCCATGGACATATTTGGGTGGGTCAGCAAGCAAGCATGCCATTGTTTTTTTTGGAGACACGGTCTTGCTCTGTTACCCAGGCCGGAGTGCAGTGGTGTGATCAGGGCTCACTG
>NW_012103399.1:1431133-1434151 GCF_000951045.1 Mandrillus leucophaeus
TGTTTCCCCTGACAAATGTCCTGCCTACCAATCCCATCTCGGCAGAGCTGAACTGCGGCAGAGGCGCAGGCTAGCAGGAATGGATGTGCCCTGGGCTGCTGCAAGCTCCCGTCCCCAGTCACATCCATTCACGCAGCCTGACTGCCTCCAGGGGCCTTAGAGGGCAGCTCTCAGCACCACTTCCGGCCACTGCAAAAGCTGCCTGGTGAGTGTTTTATAATGCTGGGGAAGGCTGAGAAAGCAGCTGTACTTTTCTGCATTTTGTTGGGGAAATCACATGCCAGAGAAGTATTGTGGGATGTGGGAATAAGGGAAAAAGGATTTGGGGACACAGTCTCCGGGGCACACAGGGTCTCTGGCGTTCTCCCGGGCTGTTCCCATCTTCAGAGTGGCCCTCGCACTCACTCCCCCACCACTTCCTCAAGGCAGCTGTCCCCTAACACAGTCCTCCCGGCTCCCGCTTGGCAATCCTGTCCACGTCTTATGGCTTCAACACTCAACTGCATGGACACGAACCACCTTCTCCTGACGGACCCCAGAGCCTGCTGACAACCTAAGCCCCCAAGCCCCTCATCCACAGCACCCCAGAAGGCCTGGCCTCCCTCAACCTGTCCTCACTGTCTCTGAGGGACAGACCCTCCTCCAGGTGGCTTGTACTGGCAGCAGGGGCAACTCGACCCTCAGATGCCGTCACTTTCTCTATTGTGTGTGTCCCTTCCTTTCTATACCAACACCAGAACCCAGGGCCTCATCCTGAACCTCTATCCCAGGGTAGCTGCCCCCGAGCCTCCTGCTCCCAGGTATGTGACACTGACACTCAGACACTTAGCTGTTTCTCATAGGCTCCTATTCTTCCCCTGCAGCCAGGCCCTTCCCCAAGGCTCCCCACGTGGCTTTGTGGCTTCCCGCTCCCAGTCTCCAGGCTCTCCCCGCCCTCTCCCCAAGCACTAGGCCTCCACCCTCCTGGCCAGGGCATTCTTTACCCGCCCTGCCCCTTGCCCAGCCCCTCGCTCCCATTCCCCGCGCTCCCATCCCCCTCGCTCCCATCCCCCTCGCTCCCATCCCCCTCGCTCCCATCCCCGCAGACACCTCTCACTGGCCTTGGTTCCCTGACAAATGAAGTAGAAGTTCCGAGGTGTGGGTGCAGCCGGCACTCCTGGACCCTGGCCTCCCCTCCAGCCTTCTCTCTCTGTTCTCCCCTCAGACCTAAAGGCTAGTGCTGGACCCCCGGCAGGAGCCCCACTGTGGGCCCCAGTAACAGTGATGGAGGCCCACCTGGCTCTGCGGTCCTGGCGGACAGCAGCCTGCTGGGGGAGCAGCGTCGAGTGTAGGCCCTGCCCAGCGCCCCGCTGCGAGTGGGTGCCCTGCAGGCATGTGGGTGGAGACGTGAACCCCGTCCCTCCTTCAGCCCCAGGGCCACTCAGGGAGTGGGCATCTCTTGGGATCCTGGGGGACCCAGGCACTGAAGAAGAGCATTTGCTGGGAACTTGGCCCCTGCTAGCAGGCCAGTGATCCGCGTTCCCGTCTGTCCTAGTGCTGGAGACAAAGGGGCCTCATCTGTGAGATGCTGGCTTCTCGGGGCGCAGGAGGCTGGGCTCCTTCCTGAGGGATTTTTCACCTCAGGCTGCCCTTCTCTGTAACCTGGATGCCATGCCCATTCCCTGGTGCCCCTCTATCAGGCACCCTCCTCAGTCCCCTGGCACCAGCACCCTCACCAACTTCTACCCCGTTCTTCCAGGCCTTATCCCTCTGCCTGAGGCCTGCTTGCTCCCACGACCTGCCCACAGGGGTCTTGGCCTCTCTCCTGGTGGCCTCTTGGGGTGCCAGCTGGAGGGTGGGTCTGGCTCCAGCGCCCTACTAACCTTCCTCCTTCCATTGCCCCTCTCCGTAGCTGCCCCCATTGTGCCCGAACCATGCCTGTGGGGTTGACTGAGGAGTGAGGTACCGCCCCACATGGGGGTCACCCACCTATGAGTGGATCCAGGGGCACTCTGCCGAGGAGAGGGACCTCCAGGTTCTGGCACATGAGCTCCGCACCCCCGGTCGTGGGAGGGAATATCTGAGATTCTTTCTGCAAAGCAAATTCAAAGGGGACGAAACATCATTTTTTTGTAGAATCACAAGGATGGACCACATTTTAGGAAAAAAGGTTTAGTTTGAATGTGAAACACTTAACACCAAAAGAACTTTCCTTCAGTCAGCAGAAAGGGATTTTAATTGTGATTCCACTTCCCAAAATTACTGGGAAAGCAGAAACGGTTTGCAGAGCAGCCTTTCGATTGTTTCCTCAACCATGAGAGCAGGACCTTGTTGGGCTCGCCTGGCGGCCCCACGCGCCCTCACCTTGCATTTAGGACAGATGAATCCACTCATGTTCTCCACCACCCCGATGATGGGCAGCTTCACCTTGCGGCAGAAGTTGATTTCTTTCCGGACATCTTGGAGTGACACCTCCTATGAAGGTGAAAAGACCAGTGATTCCAGCAGCAAAGTGCGAGAAAGGGAATGTCTGTGCAGCCGAGGGGGTGGCTGCAGTGCAGTGGATCTGCGATCGTAAAGCCTTAGAGGTTTCTGCCCTGACAGGGTTTGGCTCTGTGTCCTGTCCCCATCCAAATCTCAGCTCCAACTGCAATCCCCATCATTCCCACGTGCTGAGGGCAGTTCCTGGTGGGAGGTGATTGGATCATGGGGGCGGTTTCCCCCATGCTGTTCTCATGATAGTGAGTTTTCACGAGATCTGATGGTTCTGTAAGTGTTTGACAGTTCCTCCTACATACTGTCTCTCTCACTGCTGCCACTGTGTAACATGTGCCTACTCTGCCTTCCACCATGATTGTAAGTTTCCCGGGGCCTTCCCAGCCATGCGGAACTGTGAATCAATTAAACCTCTTTCCCTTATAAACTCTCCAGTCTCGGACAGTTCTTTACAGCAGTGTGAAAATGAACTAACACATGCCCTTTGCCAAATCCATATTTATTTAGTGCCTACTAGTGCTAAGCCCTGTTCATTTGAGGTGC
>NW_012103399.1:1435331-1437638 GCF_000951045.1 Mandrillus leucophaeus
AAGCAATTCTCCTGCCTCAGCCTTCCAAGTAGCTGGGATTATAGGTGCCCACCACCACGCCTGGCTAATTTTTGTATTTTTTGGTAGAGACAGGGTTTTGCCATGTTGGCCAAGCTGGTCTTAAACTCCTGACCTCAAGTGATCTGCCTGCCTTGGCCTCCCAAAGTGCTGGGATTACAGACATAAGCCACTGTACCCAGAACCAACTACTTTTTAAAAATGCGACAGAAAACATTCCTAAGGACAAATCCACTTTCCCTCCACTGCCATCACCCAGACCAGGCCATCCTCCCGCCCGTCCAGGGACCCAGCTGGTATCCTCCTCCTCTGTGCGCCCCCATGTCCCCTCTCTGCAGATGCCAGAGCGGACACGAATCCTGTCACCATTTTCTGACCCAGACACCCTTCCCATGGCCGCTGGGCCATGGCTGTACCCTCATGTGTGTGTCCAGCACCTGTTTTCCTCAGGGAGCCACAGGGGCCACCAGGGAGGGCCAGGCCCTTTCACTGTCCTGGTGCCTGGCACGTAGAGTTCAGTGAGTGCTGGATGAGGGTGAGACTATGGGTCGTCCTGATTGATTCTGGCCAGTGAGATCAAATCAAACCTCATTTGCTGGGCTTTCTTAGATGTGGGGGAGAACGTCACGAAGAGAAGTCAAGCGTAACTGTGGAGAAGAGCCCTTGGTTTCTCAGGCCCCTGAGATGGATAGCATCATGGTCCTGCCTGCAGTCGCTCTCCGCAGGGCTTCCAGAGAGGAAACTTCCCATCGCTCTCCTCAGCTCGGGCTCACCAAGGGCCCTGGGGAACAGCCACCAGGTGACTGCTACAGAGCGGTGCTGGGTGTCACCAAGGAAGGAGCAAAGGCACCCAGTGGCTTATCTCGAAATCCCTGTCTGCACCTGGCTGGTTCTGTTGAAAACTGGAGAGATTTCCTAAATCATTCTGGGATGTAAATGGAAAATCTACTGTAGACTGGAGGGCCTGAGACGTGGACATGGCAAGGCTGACGGGAACCGGCAGCACAATATGAATTATAACTGCACTGGTGGTTTCCCCAGTCTCCTCGACGAAAGTTCAAAAAGCATTCTTGACCCACTATTGTTTAATCCATGGACTAAAAAAAACAAATCGTTGAATGGTTGTCAGCTGCGAATGTTTAGACTAAAGACGAAGTTTTTCTTATTTTTATCTTTTGAGACAAGGCCTCACTTGGTTGTGCTGGCTGGACTACAGTGGCGTGATCATGGCTCACCGCAACCTCCTTTCCCCAGGCTCAGATGATCCTCCTACCTCAGCCTCCCAAGTAGCTGGAACTACAGGTGCAAGCCACCATGCCTGGCTAATTTTAAACTATTTTTTGTAGAGATGGGGTTTCGCTATGTTGTTCAGGCTGGTCTCAAACTCGTGGACTCAAGTGATCCTCTCATCTCAGCCTCCCAAAGTCCTAGGATTACACGTGTGAACCACTGTGCCCGGCTGAAGTTTTTAACAAGAGGTTTCTGCAGATGCGCATTGGATGCAGCTGTGGAACACACACTGGGAAAAGCCTTGGTGAGACCAGGATATCAGAGTCGGGCAGGAAAGAAACCTCGCAGTGTGGAGCACGGTTTGGACCCAGCTCCAGCTGGGAGCTCGCTCACCTGGGGAGTGGTGATGATCACCGCTCCGTCGATGTGTGCGGCGGCCAGGTACTGGACGACCGAGAGGTGTTCATCTGACGTCCCGGGTGGGGTGTCCACGATGAGGTAGTCGACCTCTCCCCAGTCCACATCTCGGAGGAACTGCTTGATCATGCCTAGAAAGAGGAATCCGCAGGGGGTGCTTATTTCCTTTCTTTTCTGTACTTACAACTCCCTTCTTTTTTAAAGGATGGGGTCTTGCTTTGTTGCCCAGGTTGGCTCTGAACTCCCAGGCTCAGGCAATCCTCCCACCTCAGCCTCCCAAGTAGCTACGACTATAGGTGCGTGCCACCATGCCCAGATCAAGGAGAAGCATGATCTGATCTTTTTGTGCCTTTGGTCTATGCTGTAAATCAGTGGCTCTCAACTGAGAGTGAATTGCAATGACTGGAGACATTTTGGGTTGTCACAAATAGAGTAGAGGGTGGTACTGGCATCTTGTGGGTAGAGGCCAGAGCCACTGTTTAACACCCTATGATGTAGAACACGGTCTACTCCTCCCCCAGTAAAGACTTATCTGGCTCAAAGTATCAATAGTGCTAAGGCTGAAGCTTGCCCTGATAACACTTTCACATTATTACCTTAAGTCTCAGTACCAGATCAGCCTGCTGCTGATCTCACCTCTCT
>NW_012103399.1:1440473-1441628 GCF_000951045.1 Mandrillus leucophaeus
CAGTTCTTTACAGCAGTGTGAAAATGAACTAACACATGCCCTTTGCCAAATCCATATTTATTTAGTGCCTACTAGTGCTAAGCCCTGTTCATTTGAGGTGCCATTTACTTCCCACACAGCCAAATAGCAAGAAATCAATCTAAAAAAAAATGACTCTTTTTTTTTTTTTCCAGAGACAGGATCTCACCCTGTTGCCCAGGCTGGAGTGCAGCGGCATGATCATAACTCACTGTGGCCTCGACCTCCTTGGCTCATGCAATCCTCCTGCCTCAGCCTCTTGAGTAGCTGGGACTATAGCCATGTGCTACTCGGCCTGGTTAACTTTTTAATTTTTTGTAGAGATGGTTGTTGCCCACATTGGTCTTAAGCTCCTGGTGTGAAGTGATCCGCCTGCCTTGGCCTCCCAAAGTGTTAGGGTTAGAGGCATGAGCCACCGTGCCTATCTGAAAATGACCTTTTAACGCATCTACACGCTCCATGTCTCTATACTATACTATATTCAGCCAGAGTGTACACTGTTTTCTAGACCAGAGCTTGGCAAACCCCAGCCTGGGGCCTGAATCTGGCTGGTTTTATAAATAAAGTTCCTCTGGAACCAGCCATGCCTGTCCCTCCAGGCACCATCTGTGGTTGCTTCACGCCACGGTGGCACAGCTGAGGGGCTGGGACAGGGACTGTGGGGTCCACAAAGCCTACTTATTATCTAGCCCTGTACAGAAAAGTTTGCCGATTCCTGCTGTAGCTAATTATAAACGCAAACAACTTTATGGACTAAAAGAAAATAGAGAATATTGCCCAATGTGGACAACTTTGCATTTCCTTCTAAACTCTGAGTTTTTACAGTGTGATTACTGTGTATACACACTGCTCAGTAGCTCCCTATTTTCCCCAGTTAATGTTACCACAGATCTCTGTGCCCAAGTCTTGCTGTGGCTTGTCACTGTCAGGTGTAGTGACTCCTTAGCACCTGGGGCTTCACCACTCATGTGAGCCCGAAAGGCTCACGGCTTTGGGTCTGTTCTTTTCCTGAGATGCCTGTTTGGCTCTTGGCACTGAGGCAGGATGCAGAGGAAGAGGCGTTCAGCTAGAAAGTCAATGGGCTGCGACTCAGTCTCTCATTTCTTTGTTTCTTTTTTTTTGAGACAGAGTCTTGCT
>NW_012103399.1:1446583-1448324 GCF_000951045.1 Mandrillus leucophaeus
AAGCACCCTAATAAATACGCATGGACCAACAAACCACAAACCCATTATGTACACACAACCACACACTACTGTGAAAATAGGACAAAGAGGTGAAAACTCACCACTGGAGACCAGCCTGAGCCACTCTGGTGAACCTGTGTGAACATGAGCACCGATGTTTGTTAGTAGAAATCATGTACCCTGGTCACATTTCATGCACAAATTGTACAAAGAAAGAAGATGGTTTTATGAAATACAATTCGTTGTCTTATGTGGTACCACGAAATTCCTAAAAGGAGGTGAACAACTGGGGTGTGGGTAATAAAGATGCAACTCAACTCCCTTTGTGCCCTAAGCTGGGTTATTTGGAAGCTCTACTTGGGTGTCTAGATAGGGAACCAAAGTTACTCAAGTTCAAATGTGATGTTGTGTCTAAGGTATTTTAAAAGAGTGATAAAAATCGGCTGGGGACTGATGAGAAAATGCAGGTACCTGTGGAGCAATGAGGTGGCTTCTGTAAAAGCACACGAGTGAAGGGAATGAGCTCTCCTGAAACAGCTGCTTCAGAACTTGTCCCGAATCAGCTCCAGCCGCTGCCCCCAAGGGCAAGGGCTGGGGGTCAAAGGGGAGCTCCCTGGGGCAAGATTCCGACCTCTTCCCTCCAGCAGGTGTCCAACAGCACACAAAGCGCAAATGAAAGTTTAATTTTCATGATGAAGCCTTACTTTTCTCAACAGATTTACTGAGACATGATTCACAGACAACACGACTCACCCATTGAATGAGTGGCTTTCTGTACAGTCACAAGGTGCAGCCATCACCGCAGTTTTTTTATTTTTATTTTTGAGATGGAGTCTTGCCCTGTCGACCCGGCTGTAGTGCACAGGCGTGATCTTGACTCACTGCAACCTCTACCTCCTGGGTTCAAGCAATTCTCCTGCCTCAGCTTCCCAGGTAGCTGAGAACACAGGTGCCCACCACCATGCCCAGCTATTTTTTGTATTTTTTGTAGACGGGGTTTCACCATGTTGGCCAGGCTGGTCTCAATCTCCTGACCTCAAGTGATCTGCCGGCCTTGGCCTCCCAAAGCGTTGAGATTGCAGGTGTGAGCCACTGTACCCAGCCACCACAATTTTAGAACATTTTCATGACGCTAAGAAGAATCCCTATACCCCTCAGGTGTCACCACCCCCCCTCCAGTGTCTCTCACATCCTCCCAGCCTTAGAGGGCCCTTCATCTACTTTCTCCCACTGTGGAATGACCTACTCTGTATACTCCATGTCAGTGGAATCATACAACATGTGGTCCTCTGTGACTGACTCTGAAGTTCTATTAAAAGAAACCCAGCCAGGAGCAGTGGCTCACGCCTGTAATCCAAACACTTTGGGAGGCTGAGGTGGAGGATCACTTGAGGTCAGGAGTTCGAGATCAGCTTGGTCAACATGGTGAAACCCTGTCTCTACTAAAAATACAAAAAATAGCTGGGCGTGGTGGCGTACGCCTGTAATCCCAGCTACTCAGGAGGCTAAGGCAGGAGAATTGCTTGAGCCCGGGAGGTGGCGGTTGCAGTGAGCCGAGATTGTGCCATTGCACTCCAGCCTGGGCAACAAGAGCGAAACTCCATCTCAAAAAAATAAATAAATAGAAATAAAATAAAATAAACCCCACAAAACCATTCATTCCTATTTATACTCATTTGCTAAGTCCACTTGTCTTAAAAGAGGGGTAAACAGGATGATCCAATAGTGCAGGAGAAGAAAA
>NW_012103399.1:1453349-1459184 GCF_000951045.1 Mandrillus leucophaeus
GCACACCTCTTTGTTGAGGTTTGACAGTTCAGTGCTACAGAGTTTGCCTCAAGAGAACAATTTCCTGAGTTCTGTAACCGGCTATTACCTGTTCTCCTTCCAATCCCATTATCTTGGGAATCGATGGCCCACATATATCGATGTCTAGAAGAGCAATCTGGGGAACAAGAAGAGACCAAAGCAGTTACATAACTGAATGCACACACTCCAGATACGCACAACTGGGAGGGGAGTGGGGTTAGAGGAGGACAGGGGAGAAGACAGAAACCGGGTCAAACTTGGAGCCATCAGATTCTCCTGAGAGAAAGTCCTAACGCTGACCTCAAGGTTCATAAACACGGATGCCCCCATTCCCCTACCCCTCAGCCTGGCTGAGCTCCTTAAGGGTGATCTTACAGACCTGGCCGTCAGGTCACTTGGAGGCTTGAGCTCAGACCGTTTGCTGAGCCCTGGCTGGAGGTGACAGGGAAAGGGGCCTAGCGCCTTTTTGGCTTCTGTGACAGAATATATGGAATAGCCAAGAGACAGCAATGTTGGAGCCACCCTCAACAGCTCTCCTTTGCTCACCCCCTCACCAAGTCTTGGTTTCTGCATCTTATATTTTTCTCAAACTCATCTTTTCTTGTTCAGGAGTCTCCGATGCAAGCCAAATCTAGCCTATTTAAGCAGAATATGAATGTATTAAAAAAATACTGCGGACTGGACACAGTGGCTCACGCCTGTAATCCCAGCACTTTGGGAGGCTGAGGTGGCCATGTACCTAGAAGGTAAGTATCATTATCTCTGGTTTACAGAGGAGGAAACTGACGTTCAGAGGGGACCAGTTCAATAAGCAGGGAACAGAGCTGGGACATAAACTGAGGTCTTTTGGCCCCAACTGGGGCTCTTTCCAGTACACCACGGGGCCTGCTGTGGAGGACCAGAGTGGAGCCTCTAGCTGAACCTGACCAAGCCCTGTTTTCCTTTGATCCTGAAGGTGAATGATGGTTTAGGCTAAGCTTTCAAAACAGAGACTTAAAGTAAGATGGAAACCTGGAAAAGTTCTTTGCTTGTGACTCGGGTGCAGCTTCAGGCGACCCGTTCCACCCCAAGCCTTCCCCTCTGACACAGGAGGTCTGAGACGGCCTTCAGAAACCTTCTGAGAACAAGGCCAGTATTCATCTTGAAAGATGTGATCACTCAAACCCAAAGTGCTGCACCTCCGGGTCACTTTTTAACTTGCTCCGAATTAGTTTCTTGCCTCCCTCTTGAATCTTCTCAACAAACGCAGCCTCCTACTTCCTCAGCACCCAGCGCTGTCTCAAACCCGTGGTGCACGGCAAAACGCCATCCACAGACCAGCGCTGGCCTCAGGCGCCCTCTACGGGGCCATCCGAGGAGCACCGCAGAGTGACAGCATCGGAAAACCAGACTTGCTCTCTCGGGACCTTGATACTTGGGACTGATGTGTCGATGATCCATGGGGAGATGACACTATCACCATGACTGTGACAGAGACTTTCCTCGATACTCTCAGGTTTCTAGCGACTCTGTCTCCATGCCTTTCCTTCAGGGAACAATTTAATCAATTCCCTTCAGAGGAATTTCACTCCCTTGGGGAGTGAATCTTGAGAGAAATGATGTAAGGATGCAAGAAGCATCTAATGCACTCACTCCCATGGCAGGCCCAGGAGGCTGCTGACAAGCTCCTGCTACCCAGATGGCCAGGGTGGTCCTGGGTCCTGTCTGTTCAGACTTCCTGCTGATCCTATTACTACCCCCAAATCTGTCCAGTTAATTCTGCTTAGGTTAGGCCAGAGAAGCAAAGCTGACAGCAATGTGCCTGCGTTCCTCCACAGCAGGACCTCTGGGCCCGTGTTTGCAGCTGATGGGAAGAGGCGGCGTTTGCTGCAGAAGGTGGACACGCTGCAGGGCTGCTGGGATCCAAAGCGTCTCCTTTATCCAGCACCCCAAACTGCCCCTGATGAGGAGGGTAAGGGAAGAGGGATTTAGTCCCAACTTTTAGTCCTTGCACAAGTTGCTTCTGCTCCCTAAGCCTTGGCTGTCTGGGCTTCCAATCTGCGAGACGAGTGCTCCGGGGTCAAGGCCTCTCCCAGCTCTGCAGTCCCAGGACCCACCCTTGCACACTGAGTCCTGAAACACCTAGTGCTGACCTTGTAATGACAGTTTGCCTTTCAGATCACAAAGATCATAAATGTTTAATTTATGGTGGCCGGGTGCGGTAGCTCATGCCTGTAATCTCAGCACTTCGGGAGGCTGAGGCGGGCGGATCACCTGATGTCAGGAGTTCGAGACTAGCCTGGCAAACATAGTGAAACCCTGTCTCTACTAAAAATACAAAAATTAGCTGGGCGTGATAGCATGCGCCTGTACTCCGAGCTACTCAGCAGGCTGAGGTAGAACAATTGGTTAAACCTGGGAGGCAGAGGATGCAGTGAGCTGAGATCGTACCATTACACTCCAGCCTGGGCAACAGAATGACATTCCATCTCAGAAAAAACAAACAACAAAAAAAGTTTAATTTGGAAGTTGGTGAGTTGTTATTTATTCATTGTTTCTGAGGTAGGGTCTCACTCTGTTGCCCAGGCTGGAGTGCAGTGGCGCAACCATGGCTCACTGCAGCCTTGACTTCCCAGGCTCAAGTGATCCTCCTACCTCAGTCTCCCGAGTAGCTGGGACTACAGGTGTTCACCACCATGCCTGGCTCTTGTGTGACTCTTGGCTGTCTCATGGCTCAGGCTTATGCTACAAAGGCTCCTTCTGCCTTTACCACAACTTACACACCCCATGGGCAGCCTGTGACCCGTCAGGGGTGTTTTCTAATTCGGCTGCCTCTTGATCCAAGGCCCTGCCTGCCTCAAGCGCTAACATGGAATGGTCTTGCGTAGAGTTAGAGCCAAGCTTCCACCAGACCACCAGATGGCAGGCAGAAAAGGGTCAGGGCACGTCTTACCATCCTGCTGGATTTAGGGCAGGGAGAAATCTGTGCTGCTTGACTTTAATCAAGACATATTCAGCATTTTCCATGTGTTGACACTTTGCAGATAGCGATGTCACTGTCATGAGTAGGTCTGCCTGGGGAAAACACACTTTCCTAAATGCTAACTTCTTTTTTTTTTTTTTTAAACCACCACTGCATAAAGAAATACAGCTGATCTAGCCATATTTCCACACTGAATGGTGTGCTTTCCTTCTATATATTGCAAAGTCTAGACAGGCATGCAGCAAAGACTTCAGAATGTAATTACATGAAAGTGAATGATGTAAACAGTTGTCTACTCACAAGTGGTTACTTGCAAGTGGTGAGATGAAAGCCCATCTCCAGTGAGCTGTTTAGGAATATTCCTGACAGCTTCGAAAAGCAAAGATTATTCTAAACAATACAGACAATCTGAGAAAGCAGATTTCTTGGCCAGCCCACTAGGCCAATACAAATTTGACCCTCAAATGGCAAGAGATTGCTAAGCAACAGAATGATGAATCAATAAGTATATGCATGGGTATGGGGGGGGGGGTGTGTATCTACTTTTTTTTTTTTTAAACAGAGTCTCGGTCTGTTACCCAGGCTGGAGTGCAGTGGGGCAATCTTGGCTCACTGCAACCTCTGCTTCCTGGGTTCAAATGATTCTTGTGCCTCAGCCTCCTGAGTAGCTGAGACTACAGGTGCGTACCACCACGCCCAGCTAATTTCTGTATTTTTTTATTGAGACAGAGTTTCACCATGTTGGCCAGGCTGGTCTCTAACTCCTGACCTCAAGTGATCCGCCTGCCTCAGCCTCCCAAAGTGCTGAGATTACAGGTGTGAGCCACCATGCCCAGCCCAACAAGTGTATTTTGAATCTGCCCAGCACCATGCTTTGGGTAGGCTACAAACTCATCTCTAAGGCAGTATAATCATCATCCCTTCATATTGAGTTAGTGAAATATAGTAATAAAAATGGTGGCCATCACAGACATTTACTGAGCAGTCAGGCCCCGTGCTAAGTGCTTTATATGTGCCATCTCACTCAGTCCTCGGAGTCCCATTTTATAGATGAGAAAATGGAGGAAGAGTAAGCCTGGTAACTTGCCCAAGGTCACAGCAGTGGTGTAGATGGAGCTGGGACCTGAGTTTGGGCTGTCTGATTCCAAAGTGTGTGTTCTTAGCGACCCACAACCTCTTTTATTAAAGCTGAGATCCAGAGGGCAGCACTGGGTAATTTGAGTTTTCATGCTCGTCTGTATACCTGGGTGGTAATGAATAAACTTGTGTAAGGGCCAGCAAAAATTTTCCACAAGGGCCAATAGAAAATATATTATTAGGCTTTGTGGGCAAAATCAAGGATCATATGTAGGTACTTAGGTACTAATTTAAAAATTGCAATTTTAGGCCAGGCGCGGTGGCTCATGCCTATAATCTCAGCACTTTGGGAGGCCGAGGCAGAGGGATGCCTTGAGTTCAGAAGTTCAAGACTAGCCTGGGCAACACAGCAAAATCTCATCTCTATAAAAAACACAAAAATTAGCCGGACATGGTGGCAAGCACCCGTAGTCCCAGCTCCTTGGGAGGCTGAGGTGGGAGGACAGCTTGATGAACCCAGGAGGTAGAGGATGCAGTGAGTCCTGATCATAGCACTGTACTTCAGCCTGGGCGACAGAGTGAGAGCCTGTCTCAAACAAATAAAAAACATTTCAAAAATGTGAACATTCTTAGTTCACAGGCCATAAAGACAGGAGATGGGCTGTATTTGGCCATCTGGTTATAGTTTGCAGGTACCTGGCTTAGAGAAAAGCAAAAAGGGGTTAATAAAGAGGAAAAAGAAGTGTGAACGTCATGTAATAAACGATCCACATGCAAGGAGAGGTGTACATCTGCTAGCCATTTTCTTGGCTAGGGAATCCAATGAAATGCTTCATTTGACTACTGGGTATTTCTTTGTTCTCTGCAGGATTGAGATTCCAAAGAGGCCAATTCAACTTAGTCTAAGGAAATCAGTTTTTTTGTTTTTTGTTTTTGACAGTCTCATTCTGTCACCCAGGCTGGAGTACACTGGCGCAATCTTGACTCACTGCAACCTCTGCCTCTCGGGCTTAAGTGATTCTCATGGCTCATCCTCCCAAACAGCTGGGATTACAAGCCTGCGCTACCATGCCCAGCTAATATTTTGTATTTTCAGTAGAGACAAAGTTTTGCCATGCTGGCAAGGCTGATCTCAAACTCCTGGCTTCAAGTGATCTGCCCGCCTTGGCCTCCCAAAGTGCTGGGATTACAGGCATGAACCACTGCGCCTGGCCTAGGAATCAGTTATAGTAGCCATCACGACCCTCAGACAGAATGAGCATCTCCCAGTGGTTCCTGAGGTCTCACCTGTGTGTTTTCATCCTCTGCTAGGCCATGGGCAAGATGGGCGCTGAATGTGCTTTTCCCAACACCGCCTTTCCCAGACAATACCAAGATTTTGTGTTTTACGGTCTTCATTTTCTCTTTGATTTCCTCTATAGCTGCAAAGAAAGCCAAAGTTTAGGGGATGAGGTCCCTGACCAAACCTCAGATGTCACTCTTCCCGTGAACTAGAAAGAGCTAAGTCCTAGTCCTAGTCCTAGTCCTGGGGCTGTTTAAAAGGATCCTCCGAAATACCTCTTAGCCAACAGTAGAAATAAGTGTTAGGAAGAAAATAAGGCTATAATCACACATGAAGGTATTTCATTTATTGGTTTACATGTTTGTCGCCCCCAACTACAACATACTCTCCGTGAGGGTAGGAACTGTCTGAAGCTTTCAGTGCTGTATTCCCAGCTCCAGAAGGGAACTCTGCATACAGTAATGGTCTCCAACTTGGGGACAAAATCCCCCAG
>NW_012103399.1:1459759-1460750 GCF_000951045.1 Mandrillus leucophaeus
GGTATAAAGGAAAATAAAAAGTCTCATGACTGGCCAAACTCAAGTGAAAGTTAAGCCTGGAAACCTCCCAACACTGCTGTCCTCCTCCCCATCAACAGACAGCTGTTACTTCTCAACCTTGCGTCGAAGCATTCTACATTAACCAGACCCCCGCAAAAGGCCAAAGGCCCCATGAATCTCCATCGTGGGATGACTGCCCTCACAAGTTGCTTCTAAGGAACTTCTTTGCTGGCCCCCAAACCTTTGAAGATGAATATCCTCCCATAAACAAGGACATGTCAACTCTAACTTTAGGGTTGTAACCTCAGTCTAACTCCTTCCCTGTTACTGATGTCTGTTAAATGCCACACCGACAATGTCCATTACAAGCTTATCTTCCCACAAGCCGAACAAAGAGAGGATGAGATCAGTCCTTCCTCTCCTACCCTGAGACGTCTGCCTAATTAATTCTTCCTTTACTCCCTCTTTTGAATGTTTATTTTCTGTATAGTGTAGATATACTGGGCACTACTTAAAACCTCTTAAGAATGTAACCACCTGCCTCAAGGCCTAAAGTACTTTCTCCTGCATGCTTTTTCCCCTTTTAACGAAACATGTAAACACAGGCCTCCTGGAACCTCTCCGGGGAGCACAGGCCACAGACATTTCTGTGACTTGTGTTTTCCAGGGCATGCCCTCAAGCTATGGCCCAATAAATCTCCACTGGTAGACACTCGGTTTGGTCTCTCCATTGGATTGACAGAGGTATCTGTTTTTGTCTTCATTTTTTTCTTTTTCTTTGAGACAGGGTCTCACTCTGTCACCCCGGCTGGAGTGCAGTGGCACGATCTCAGCTCACTGCAACCTCCACCTCCCGGGTTCAAGTGATCCTCCCACCTCAGCCTCGAGAGTGGGCATGCACCACCACGCTGGCTGTTTGTATTTTTAGTAGAGACAGGCTTCACCATGTTGGCCAGGCTGGTCTCAAACTCCTAACCTGAAGTGATCCACC
>NW_012103399.1:1465694-1466984 GCF_000951045.1 Mandrillus leucophaeus
TGAGCCACCGCACCAGGTCCCAGAAACATCTATTAAACAGCAGTGTATCAGCTGCCCATCACTACCACTAATTATAGCCAGCATTTTGTAGAATACTTACTATTTGCCAGCTGTCATCTTAGTGCTTTCATGTGAATTACCTAATGTATGTCCTTTCATAGTCCTACTGTCTCCATTTTTGGATGAGGAAACTGAGGCTTAAAGTAAACTACTTTCCTAAGGTCACATGACTGGTAGCAGGGGAACCAGGGTGATAAACCTGGTCTGTCCGGCTGCACAGCCTGCACCTAGTAACAGATGGTCCCAGCCAGCACTGGGTTAGATGCCGGTGATTCCAGACTAACCTGGCCCCTGCCATCTGGAGCCCAGTCCGGTTGGGAGAAGAGGACCAGAGTGATGAGGCATCAGCAAAGGCCTGGAAGAGCAGAGAGGAAGTCACCTATCAGGTAGGGACTGTTGTAATTTCCATTTTACAGGTGATAAGATGGCTGCAAAGATTTACTTGCCCACAGTCTGAGAGGCAGAAAGAGCAGAAATGGGTTTTTAACGAAAGTCTGATACAGGGCCTTGGCTCTTAATCACTATACTGCACATTGAAGGGCAGGATGCAAATTATTCTCCTTTGTATTTGTATTTTTTTGAGATGGAATCTCACTCTGTTACTCAGGCTATAGCACAGTGGTGTGATCTTGGCTCACTGCAACCTCCGCCTCCCAGGTTCAAGCGATTCTCCTGCATCTGCCTCCCGAGTAGCTGGGGATTACAGGCACCCACCACCACACCTGGCAAAGTTTTTGTATTTTTGGTAGAGATGGGGTTTCACCATTTTGGCCTGGCTGTTCTCAAAGTCCTGACCTTAGGTGATTTGCACACCTTGGCATCCCAAAGTGTTGGCATTACAGGCATGAGCCACCACACCCAGCTGCAAGTTATTCTCCTTTTACTGAGGAAACTGAGGCTCAGGGAGGTGAAGTGACTTGCTCAAGTGCTCAGCTAGCAGACTCCATTGGAACTCTTCTGACCACAGAATCTTTTTCCCCTGCCATACTTCAGAGGCTTGAGACAGGTCCTTTTTTGTTTGTTTGTTTTTGTTTTTGTTTTGTTTTGAGACAGAGTCACCCAGGCTAGAGTGCAGTGGCGCAATCTCGGCTCACTGCAAGCTCCACCTCCTGGGTTCATGCCATTCTCCTGCCTCAGCCTCCCGAATAGCTGAGACCCCAGGTGCCCATCACCACACCCAGCTAATTTTTTGTATTTTTAGTAGAGATGGGGTTTCACCATGTTAGCCAG
>NW_012103399.1:1467771-1468379 GCF_000951045.1 Mandrillus leucophaeus
GAGACAGGCTTCACCATGTTGGCCAGGCTGGTCTCAAACTCCTAACCTGAAGTGATCCACCCGCCTCGGCCTCCCAAAGTGCTGGGATTACAGGCATGAGCCACTGCACCCCGCCTGTCTCCATTTTTGATGAGGAACCAGCTCAGAGAAGTTAGGACTATTGCTGAAAGTCACACTGCATGGACCCAAGAATCAAACCCAAGTCTCTCTTTGAACTCCTTCAAGATTCTCCCCCTTGGCCAGGTGCAGTGGCTCACGCCTGGAATCCCAGCACTTTGGGAGGCAGAGGCAGATGGATCACCTGAGGTCAGGAGTTCGAGACCAACCTGGCCAACATGGTGAAACTCTGTTTCTACTAAAAATACAAAAATTAGCCGGTCGTGGTGGCAGGCGCCTGTAGTCCCAGGTACTTGGGAGACTGAGGCAGGAGAATCACTTAAACCTGAGAGACGAAGGTTGCAAGTAAGCCGCGATAGCACCACTGCACGCCAGTCTGGGCTACACAGCAAGACTCTGTCTAAAAAAAAAGGAGGGGAAAAAAAGAAAAAAAAAAGAATGTCCTCCTGCCTCCTGCTTTTTAAGGTCCTTCTGAGCAGGCTCCCAGGGTC
>NW_012103399.1:1468429-1470035 GCF_000951045.1 Mandrillus leucophaeus
ACCACCTGCTGGCCATATGACCTTAGGCAAGTCACTTCACCTTGCTGAGCTACTTCAGATTTATTCCTTCCCCTCCCCTCCACTCCCCTCCCCTCCCCTTCCCTTCCCGTTTCACTCTGTGACCCAGGCTGGAGTGCAGTGCTGCCATCTCGGCTCACTGCAACCTCCACCTCCTGGGTTCAAATGATTCTCCTGTCTCAGCCTCCCAAGTAGCTGGGATTACAGGTGCCTGCACCACCATGCTTGGCTAATTTTTGTATTTTTAGTAGATACGAGGTTTCACTGTGTTGGCCAAACTGGTCTCAACCTCCTGACCACAGGTGATCCACCTACCTCGGCCTCTCAGAGTGCCGGGATTACAGGCGTGAGCCACCGCGCCTGGCCAGGACCACTTCTTAAGGCAAGTGCTCCCCAAGACTGTGTTCTTGGGCCACTTCCAGTCCCACTTCCCACTTCCTCCTGGGCAAGCAGCTGACAGCCCTGACGCCATCCATCATCTGTCTCCAACTCCAGCACCTCTTTCTCCGTAAGTTCACATCTGTGTATCCTACCTTGTGCCTACTGGATTTTGTTGCATGGACGTCCCACAAACGTAACAAATAAATGTCTACAACTTCTTCTCAAGCCAGTTCCTGCCTCTGGGTTTCTTATCCCTGGAAAGGGCGTGACCCCTGGGCTGAGAACTCAAGCTGTAAATCTGAGCATCAACCTTGCTTAGTTTTCGCCATCTCCATCAGTTATTACGTGCTGTGTGACAAGTTGCCCCAGTATGTAGTGGTTTAAACCCACCATGGTTTCCTGCTTCCTGTGACTCTTCCGGGTTCACCTGGGCTCCCTTAATGGGGCTTCATTCAGCCGGAAGGTCCCAAATGGCCTCACTTTCACACTGGCCTTGATTCCCGCCTCGTGGCCTCCCACTCTCTTTTTTCAGTAGTCTAGCCTGAGTACCTTTAAATGGCAGCTGGGAATGACAAAGCTGGGAAGTGGCTGTCACTTTCACCACGTTCTCTTGGTCAAAGCATCACAGACACGACTCCTCCTCTTGCTGAGTGGGGTGGCATAACCATACAGGGCCGGGGGTCATTGTTGTCCCTAGAGACGCCCACAGCACCCCCTGCATCCAATCAGACATCAGACCAGCAGCTGCACCCGCAGGTGGTAGGCTGGTAGCACACATGACCCCAGTTCTGTCCCCGTCTGGATCTGTGCCCTTGGCTGGCGAATTTGCAGTGCCCTCCCATGTGTGGGAAGGGGGTTCTCTCCTACCCCCGGACTCTGTGCTCAGGCATGTGACTTATTTTAGCAAATGTGATTCAAGCAAAAGCTGGTAATGGGGCTTTTGCTTGTTTTAATCCCTCTCCAGCTCCCCTGCAATCGCTAGGAGATCTGGGCTGGCCCATGGGAAGTGAAACACATGGAACTGACCTGAGCCACCCCAGTGCTCTCAGTCAAAGCCGTCCTAAACCAGCGGCCTGAGACACATGAGAAGAGTTCAGCCAAGAGGTGCAGAGCCACCCATCCGGACCCACAGATCCACCCCTCTGGACCCGCCAATCCACCCCTCCGGACCCGCAGATCCACCCCTCCGGACCCGCAGATCTACCCC
>NW_012103399.1:1470680-1472215 GCF_000951045.1 Mandrillus leucophaeus
CTGTCTAAAAAAAAAGGAGGGGAAAAAAAGAAAAAAAAAAGAATGTCCTCCTGCCTCCTGCTTTTTAAGGTCCTTCTGAGCAGGCTCCCAGGGTCCTCTCATCCTCGAATCTGTTTCACAGCACTTAAAGCTGTGCTGGTTTAGTTGCTAGCTCACGTGTTTGTTTCCCTGTTAAGCTAAACTCCACTAGGGCAGTGACCACGCCTGATCCCCAACTGTGTCCCCAGCACAGCACCATACCTACGAGGCGATCAACACATTTGTTTAATGAATGGGAGAATCACTCCTCAAAAGGAAGAAAATTGTGTCAAGAAAGTAGCTGGCAGAGCCAGGATGTAAGTCCGAAGACTCCTGGACTTCGAAGTTTATCCCGTTTTCTCCGCGGTCGGTTACTGTCACTCAAACCTCTGGCCCCGACCCTCTTAATTATGTCCCTTTCGACTCCGCGCCGGTCAGTCTCCACCCTCCACCCGCGCCACGTCCTTAGCGCTCGCCTTCTAAAGGTCTCGTTCCTGTCAGTCTGTCATTTCAAGCTCTGCCCTCACCCTGCCCACTTTCCACGCCCCGTCCCCTCTGGGCCCCACCCCTCTCCGAATACAATACCTTCTAGCCCGCCTCTGTCACTCATTCTGCAGATCCCGCCCCCTCCCTCCCACGCCCCGCCTTTTCCGGGCCTGCGCCTCTCACTTCCTGCTGAGGCCTTGCCCTTTTCTCACCCGGGTCTGGAGTGGCCCCCGCTCCAGAAGCGCACAGCCGCTGGTTGGGGCATCCCTGACATGAAGTCCCTCTGCCCGCCTGGGCGCTGTCGGCCCCTGGACAGTCTGCGCAGAGACAAGACCACAGTTAGAGCAGCTCGCTACACTTTCGCCCCGCCACCCACGCCCCCTCCGCGAGCTCACCGTGAGGCACCTCCTCCATTCTGTCGCCTTTGCCGCCTTCGTGGTCACCGGAACCCGCTGTCGTGCATTTCCGCCTTGTGGGCACAATCTGATCCTCTGGCCGCGCTAAATAAGTCTAGGAAAGAGGGGGCTGTGCGCACGCGCGAACCGTGGGCCGAGAGACTGAGACTGACGTCTGTTCCTCTTCAGAGATTTCCTATCATAAATATTTCGGCAGTGCATCTCCTAAGAACAAAGGCATCCTTTATGACCTCAGTGCCGTTTTCGTACCCAAGAGATTTTATATCGATGCAGTACTAGCCAATGCAGTATTAGCCAATAGACAGTTTATATTCCAATTTCAGTAGTTAGAAACCCTCCCCTCCTGGATTCACTCACTGCCTGGAGTTACCTCTCTTCCGTCTCCTTTAATTCAGATCAGTCCTTCCTTTTTAGGGGGAGTCTCATCACATTGATAATTTTGACGGGTCCAGACCAGTTGTCCTATAGAATACCCCATATTCTCGATTTGTCTAATCCTTCCCTCCCTCTTGCCCCGTAATTAGATTCAGGTTAGTATTTATTTTTATTTTTTTTCCTGCAGAACACACTTAGATAATGTCAATTTGTGTCGTTTTTGGTAATGTGAAGCTTGAT
>NW_012103399.1:1476670-1487547 GCF_000951045.1 Mandrillus leucophaeus
CCGATCCACCCCTCCGGACCCGCAGATCCACCCCTCCGGACCCGCAGATCCACCCCTCCGGACCCGCAGTTCCACCTGTCCAGACCCGCCAATCCACCCATCCGGACCCACAGATCCACCCATCCAGACCCACAGCTGGCTGTAGATGCATGAGTCCTGAAGAACCATCCGGCCAATGCACAGGTTGGTGAACTAGCTAAATGGTGATGGTTTGACACTGCTGAGTTTGGGGTGGCTATAGACAACTGACGCTCCATGCCTTCCAGCATCCCTCCTGCCTCAGCTCAGGGCCCCTCCTCCTCCTGGGCCTGCAGCAATGTCTGTTTCAGCCAGGATAGGCTAGTCTATATACTAAAACAGACATCCCCAAACCGAAGTGGCTCAAGGCAACCAAGTTTATTTTGGCACTTGCTCCATATGTGGCTTCATGGACAGAGGCCCCTGCTCCCTGTGGTTCCTCATGAACACAGACTGAAGCTCCACCATCTTTTGTGGCCCCTTTTGAACACAGAGGACACAAGCCAGGGGAATTCTATCCTGGTTCTGAAATGCTTCCACTAGAAATGACACCTGTCTGCCCATTTTTCATTGGCTACGATTAGTCACACAGGTCAGCTGTGGTGGCTCACACCTGTAAACCCAGCATTTTAGGAGGCCAAGGCAGGAGTATCGCTTGAGGCCAGGAGTTGGAGAACAACATAGTGAGACCCTGTCTCTACAAAAAATTAAAAAACTGGGCAAGGTGGTGCGTGCCTGTAGTCCCAGCTACTTGGGAGGCTGAGGCAGGAGGATTGCTGGAGTTGGAGGCTGCAATGAGCATTGAGCTGTTATCACACTACTGCCCTTCAACCTGGGCAGCATAGTGACACCTCATCTCAAAAAAAAAAAAAAAAAAAAAATAAAGAATAGAAACACTCAATAGACCAAAGATAAAAAAACGTAAGAGCTGAAGTAATGAAAAAAAAAAAAAAAAAAAAGGCCAGGTGTGGTGGCTTATGCCTGTAATCCCAGCACTTTGGGAGGCTCAGGCGAGTGGATCACTGGAGGTCAGGAGTTCAAGACCAGCATGACCAACAGGGTGAAACTCCATCTCTATTAAAAATAGCAAAAATTAACTGGGCACAGAGGTGCATGCCTATAATCCCAGCTACTTGGGAGGCTGAGGCAAGAGAATTGCTTGAACCTGGGAGGCGGAGGTTGCAATGAGCCAAGATCCGCCACTGCACTCCAGCCTGGGCAAAAAGAGCAAAACTCTGTTTCAAAAGAAAGAAAGAAAAAAAAAGCCACATGGTTGTGCCTAAAAAAGTATAGGAAGTACAGTTTTATATGACTGGAAGTGAAGGAAAACCAGATATCCAGGATCACAGTGATGTCTCCCACAGTTCCCTGAATTGTTTCTCAGTCTTAACATTCTTTCCCCATGCAAATCAGACCAAGTCACTCTGTTGCTCATAAACCATCAATGGCTCCCTGTGGCCCACAGGATAAGGCCCAGTTTTCACATGGTGTTCAGTGGCCTCCTTGACTCATTTTGACCCTTCCAGCCTGAGTGTCACTGAGAATACCGAGTCTACTCACTAAACAGCTGGCCTTTGCCCAGGCACCCTAGTTCATTGCTGTCACTTACACAGGCCCTTCTGCCAGGAATGGCCATTGCCTATCCCTCGCCTACCTGGCTTTGGCCCAGTCCTCTGTGACAGGCCAAGTCTCAGCAGCATCTCCCCACGGAGGCCATTCCTGGCCCGTGGAACTGAACACAGTGCGTTCCAGAACTCTGAGCACGGTTTTCCATTCTAACAACTTCCAAAGTATGAATGCCATAAACTTAACAAAAATTAGCATTTGAAATTTTGTGTGATTTTCCTTTACACTTAACTTAGTTCTGTGATTTTGAAAGACTAGATTTTAAATTTAAATTTTTTTATTTCAGTCCCTCTGACTGAAGATGGTGAATAATGACTAAAACAAAACGAAAGTTGAATTTACAAAGCTAAGTTAGTGCCAAGGGTTTAAATAGTTAGGCTTCAAAATAATTTTAAAAATAAATTAGTAAAACTATAAAGTCAGAAGATCAGGGTTGCTAGGAGTTTGGTGGGTGGGAGGGGAAAAGGGGTCAATGGGAGTCTGGGGGCACTTTTAGGGCAGGGAAGCTACAGTGTGACACTGTAATGGTGGATGCATGCCATTATACATTCGTCAAATCCCACAGAACCTCTCACACCAAGAGTGAGCCGTAATATAAACCACGGCCTTTATTTAATAATAACGTGTCAATATTGGTTCAGCAACTGTGACAAATGTATCACACTAATGCAAGATGATAAAAATGGGGGAAACTGGCCAGGTGTGGTGCCTCATGCCTGTAATCCCAGCACTTTAGGAGCCCGAGGTGGGTGGATCACCTGAGATCATAAGTTTGAGACCCGCCTGGCCAACATGGTGAAATCCCATCTCTAGTAAACATACAAAAAATCAGTCGGGTGTGGTGGTGGGCACCTGGAGTCCCATCTACTCGGAAGGCTGCAAGGTGGGAGAATTGCTTGAGCCTGGGAGGCGATCTCACTACCGCCCTCCAGCCAGGGCGACACAGCGAGAATCTGTCTCACCAAAAAAAAAAGAAAAAAAAGATTGGTGAGTGAAACAAGACTGAAACCTGGTTAAAGCGGCTAAAAAGTTAGCTGCTGATTTCAGCCAGACAGGGGCACTTTAAATATTCAAACGAGGTCAGCGAGCGCCCCTAGAAAACATAGGAAGTGCCTGCAGTTCCTTAGTTACACCAGCAGGTGGAGCTCTCCCCCCATCTATGATCAAGGTACTCAGGCAATGGAAACAAAATTAGGTTTAGATATAGACAATTTTCTACTTCTTCCCTGGGATCCGGCAAATATAACAAGGGGCTGTATACACACCAGATGCTCAACACATAATTGAGTCGAGAAACAAGGCTCAGATGCATTATATAGAGAGAAACTGGAAAGGACATGGATCCTTGAATGCCAGATGTTCGTGTTCAGGCTCCCTGTTTCCTTCTCTGAAAAATGTCAATGATAATATTCAAAGATTTATTACTGGGAAGATTAAACAAGTTAATGAGTAAAAGAGCTTTTTAGAATGTCTGGCACATTTAAGCGCTATATAGGTGTTAGTAATTATCAGTTTGTTTATTTCTTTTTTTAATGAGACAGAGTCTCGCTCTGTCCCAGGCTGGAGCAGTGGCGCGATCTCGGCTCACTGCAAACTCTGCCTCCCAGGTTCAAGCGATTCTCCTGTGTCAGCCTCCCTGGGATTACAGGCGTGTGTCACCACACCTGACTAATTTTTGTATTTTAGTAGAGACAGGGTTTCACTGTGTTGACAAGGCTGATCTCAAACTCCTGACCTCAAGTGAAATGCCTACCTCAGCCTCCAAAGTGCTGGGTTACAGGCGTGAGCCACTGCGCCCGGCCTGAACCGGGCACAGTGGCTCACGCCTCATGTGTTCACTTGGCATTGACTCATGTGTTCACTTGACATTACATATTTTTTGTTGAAAGTGTTCATTCAAACCTTCCAGCCCACTTTATAAAATTTGGTTGTTTGTTTTATTATTGAGTTTTGATAATATTATGCATATATTCTGGATGGAAGTCTTTTTAAAATTTTTTTAATTTTTTTTTTTCCAAGAGGGTCTCACTCTGTCACCCAGGCTGGAGTGCAAGGGCACGATCTCGGCTCACTGCAATCTCTGCCTCCCGGATTCAAGCAACTTGACTGCCTCAGCCTCCCAAACAGCTGGGACACCATGCCTGGCTAATTTTTGTATTTTTAGTAGAGATGGGGTTTCACTATGTTGTCCAGGCTGGTCTCGAACTCCTGACCTCAGGTGATCCAACTGCCTCAGCCTCCCAAAGTACTGGGATTACAGACGTGAGCCACCGCACCCAGCCAAAAGTCCTTTATCAATTATGTGTTTGGCAAATGTTTTTTCCTAGACTGTAGCTTGTCCTTTTATTCTCTTAAAAGTGTATTTTGAAGAGCCATTCTTAATTTTGATGAGGTTTTATAGTTCATTTTTTTCTTTTATGTATTGTATTTTTGATATTATATCTAAGAAAGAGTTAACCAAATGCAATGTCAGAAAGATTTTCTCCTGTTTTTCCTTCTAGACATGTTATAGTTTTAGACTTTACATTGAGGTCTCTGATCCATTTGGAGTAAATTTTTGTAGGTAATTTTGGTATGTGGTGTGAAATATGGGTTGAAGTTCATTTTTTTGTGTTTGGATATCCAATTGTTCCAACACCATTGGTTGAAAAGGCTAGCCTTTCTCCACAAAATTAACTTTGTGCCTTCATTGGAAAATAAATGGACCATTTCTGGACTCTCTCTCTCTCTCTGTATATATATATATATATATATATATTGAGCCAAGCTCTCACTGTGTTGCCCAGGCTGGTCTTGAACTTTTAGGCTCAAGCAGTCAGCCTGCTTCAGCCTCCTAAAGTTCTGGGATTACAGGTGTGAGCCCCTGCGCCTGGCCTGGACTCTTTATTCTGTCCATTGATCTATTTGTCTGTCTTTATGCCAATACCATACTGTAGTTTTATGATAAGGCTTGACCATGATCATAACACTGCACTACAGCCTGGGCGATAGAGTAAGACCCTGTCTGAAAAAAATAATAATAAAAATAAAATAAAAATATATAAGGCTTGAAGTCAGAGAGCCTAAGTCCTCCAACTTTTTCTTTCCAAAGTTGTTTTAGGCTATTCTAGGTCTTTGAATTGTCATATAAATATTAGAATTAGTTTATTAATTTGTACCAAAAAAGCCTACTAGGATTTTGAATGGGTTTAAGTCTGTCCATCAATTTAGGAAGAATTGACATCATAACCATATGAAGCCTTCTGGTCCACACACATGACAGATCTTTCTATTTAAATTTCTATTTTATCTATTTTAAAATTTCTCTCAGCAATAGTAGTTTTTTTCCTCAGTCTTTTTTTTTTTTTCCTCTTTGTTTTATTTTGGATACTTTCTATTGCCATGTCTTCAACTTCACTAATATTTTCTTCTACAGGGTCTAATTTGCATTGTTATGAATGGAATGTTTGTGTCCCCCTCAAATTCGTCTGTTGAAGCCCTAACCAAATACCAATGTGGTGATATTTGGGAATGGGGACTTTGGGAGGTAATTAGAGCTAGATGAGGTCATGAGGATGGGGTCTTCATAATGAACTTTGTGTCTTTGTAATAACAGACACCAGAGAGCTTGTGCCGTCTCTCTGTCCACATGTACACACCAAGGAAAGGACATGTGAGGGCAGAGCCAGAAGCCAGTCTGCAAGCCAGGAAGATAGTCCTCACCAGAACCCAACCATGCTGGTACCTGGTCTTGGACTTCCAGCCTCCAGAACTGTGAGAAAGTAAGTGTGTAAGCCACCCAGAGTATTATTTTGTTATGGCATCCTGAGCTAAGACATGTTCTTAATCCCATCTTGCATCAAGATGGGATCAATATTTTGCATCTCAGACATTATAGTTTTCATCTCTAGAAGTTCAGCTTAGGTTGTTGTTGTTGTTTGTTTTTAAGTATCATTCATGTCTCGACTAAATGTGTTGAATCTTTTTTCTAGTTTCTTGAACACATAGAATACAGTTATAATAACTTAAAATGTTCTAATCCACTAATTCCATTATCTGTGTTATTTCTGGTTTGGTTTCAATTGATTGATTGCTCCCCTTCATTTTGGATCATATTTTCCTGTCTCTTTGCATGGATACTGCCTCCTCCTTCTTCTTCTTCTATTTTTTTTTTTTTTAATTGCATGCCAGAGTGCTAAAAATGTTTGTGCTTTTACAAATATTCTTGATCTTTTTTTTCTAGGACACAGCTAATTTACTTGGAAACATTTTTATCATTTTGAGACTTCTTTTTAAGCTTTGCTAGATGGGGCTGGGCGCGGTGGCTCTTGCCTGTAATCACAACACTTTGGTAGGCTGAAGTGGGTGAATCGCTTGAGGCCAGGAGTTTGAGACCAGCCTGGACAACATGGTGAAAACCCAGTCTCTACTAAAAATGCAAAAATTAGCCAGGCATGGTGGCACACGCCTCTAATCCCAGCTACTTGGGAGGTTGAGGTGGGAGAATTGCTTGAACCAGGAAGCGGAGGTTGCAGTGAGCTGAGATCATGACACTGCACTCCAGCCTGGGCAACAGAGTGAGACCCTGTCTCAAAGGAAAAATTTAAAAAGAAAAGGGTTTTGTTAGATGGGACCAGAGTGGTGTAAGTCCAGAGCTCCCTTTGCCCTAATACTGAGGTAAAACCCTTCTGGGATCTGACTTGATACTACATGAATTATGAAATTTTCTATTGCATCTGTTGGGATCAGGAACTACCCAGCCTTGCATGAGCTCTGGAAATTGTTCCCTTTAATCCTTTTGGATGGTTCTTTCCCTGGCCTGGGGTTGTTTGCTTGCATGCACACGCTCAGCTGAAGACTTAAGGGAGCCCTCTGCACGTCTCAGGGCACTCTTTGCATGGCCTTCTGCTGCCTGTGCTCCATCCTTCACACTCCAGCCACATCGGCACCCCTCCTTCCCAGTTCCATCTCTTGAAGGTCAATGGACTCCCTTCGCCGGACTGTTCCTGTGCCAATGCCTGGAAACTTTCTCCAGGCAGTCAGCTGGGCAATTATAGGACACACTTCATCTCTTTCCCACAGGATGGGGATCGCTGTCCTTCAAGACCTCATGGCCAGTGTCTGGAACACCATTGCTTTATGGATTTTGAGTGTTTTCGGAGTCATTTCAGGTAAGAGGGTAAGATCAATCTGTGTTTACTCAATCTTGTGTAGAAGGTGAAATCTATTAGATTTTTATGGATACACATATATATGTATATTTATATTTAAACACATATATATGTTATATATATGTTTGCTTTTACGTTTTTGAGGAATAAATGTATATATAAATAATGGTATGGAAGGGCTTGATTGAAAAGTAGAAGTCTTCTTCTGTGCCCCATTCCCCTACTCCACACCTGCCTGACCCCCAGAGTTTTCTCACTGTGGCGCTGTTTGTTGTGTACCCTCCCAGAAGTGTTTGGGTGTACAATTCCATATATATCTGCTTAGGTGGTATCACACTTGGTTTCTTGGTTTCTTCACTTTATGTATCTTTTTTTGTTTGTTTGGTTCTTTTTTTTTTTTTTTTTTTTGAGACAGGGTCTTGGTTTGTCACCTGGGCTGGAGTGCAGTGGTATGATCATGGCTCACTGTAGCCTCCACTTCCTTTGCAGCTTCCACTTCCTGGGCTCAAGTGATCCTCCTACCTCAGCCTCCCAAGTAGTTGGGACTCTAGGCGTTCACCACCACGCCTGGCTACATTTTTTATTTTTTGTAGAGGTGGAGTCTCACTATGTTGTCTCAAACTTTTGGCCTTAAGTGATCCTCCCACCTCAGCCTCCCAAAGTATGTGAGCCACTGTGCCCAGCCACCTAATACAAAAGCTTTCCTTATCAGCCAATACTGGTCTGACTTACTGGTTTTTTTGTTGTTGTTGTTTTTGTTTGTTTGTTTGTTTTGAGATGGAGTCTCCCTCTGTTGCTCAGGCTGGAGTGCAATGGTGCAATCTGAGCGTAATGTAACCTCTGCCTGCCGGGTTCAAGCAATTCTCCTGCCTCAGCCTCCCGAGTAGCTGAAATAATGGGTGCGTGCCACCACAACTGTCTAACTTTTGTATTTTTGGTGGAGACGGGGTTTTGCCATGTTGGCCAGGCTGGTCTCGAACTCCTGGCCTCAAGTGATCCACCCGCCTCGACCTCCCAAAGTGCTGGATTACAGGTGTGAGTCACTGTGCCCGGCCACTTAATACGAAAGCTTTCCTTATCAGCCAATACTGGTCTGCCTTACTCTTTCTATGTTGCTGAGCTTTCTGTAGAATGGGTGTTCTATATTTTGTTTAGCTGTCTCTTACTTGGGGATATTTGGTCAGTTCTACTTTTTCACTGCTTGCAGTCAATGCAGCAATGAACGCGGTTCTGCGTGTGTGTTTAGCACACGTGCATGTGTCTGCAGGTAGATTTCCTGAAAGATTATTCGATCACTGGATGCCAACCAGGGCCAGTGCTCTAAACACCAAAAAGATTTCTTCTGAAATTGAAAGTGAAAAACAAAATGCTTTGCTATAAATTACATTTTAGGTTTCGAAGGGTACAAATTGATAGCCGGGCGTGGTGGCAGGCGCCTGTAGTCCCAGCTACTGGGGAGGCTGAGGCATGAGAATCATTTAAACCTGGGAGGCACAGGTTGCAGTGAGCCGAGATTGCACCACTGCACTCCAGCCTGGGTGACAGAGCGAGACTCTGTCTCAAAAAAAAAAAAAAAAAAAATGATACAGATTGAGATGGATGCTGAATTGTAAGCAGAGCAGGTTCTTTCTGAGTTTTCTCTGTCTCTGTGTGTGTGTGTGTGTGTGTGTGTGTGTGTGTGTGTGTGTGTGTCCGCATTTCCCCGTTTCCTAAGCACTGCTTAGAGCCACGTCCAGTCACAAATTTTGGCTTCGAGGAAGGCAAAGGTTAGACAAGATTCCTGCTTGCTGTAGGGTGCACCAGTGGAACGCCTGTTGTCTTGAGTGGCACTGACGACCCATTTGATCTGAGGGATTCTCCCTTTCTTCCCCTCCTCCTCCTCCATGGAGTATCCCATGTTGCCTCCAGCGCTTGCGGGGATCTGGGGCTAGGTGAACACGGACGAGGGAGGCTGTGTAGCTCCTCCTGGGCTGGTTGGAGGGTGCTCAGTGCCCACTGCAGGCAGGCCCTGAGTTGGGGCCAGGTGGGGACATGGCCAGGGGATGACACCATGAAGTTCTCAACTCAGGAGACTCTGCCATGACAGGGGCTCAAAACCCAACAGATGCCATTGCTGCCGCTACCACCTTCTATGCTGAGCCCTTAGGAAACATTTCTCTAAGCACAGCCGGTCCCCTGAGTCAAATGTCAGCAAATTAAATTTCCACCATCCTATTGTGCGGTTCTCGCTGAGGGGTTTCCTCTCCCCCTCCCACGCCGGGTTGAGCTCTCCAAGGTCGGAGTTTGTGTCTCATCTGTCTTTTCCTTCCTCGATGACTCCCATGCCTGATCTTACACACAGTGCACACACACACACACCCACACTGACACACAGCCTCACACCTCTCCAGGCTCACTCTCACACACACACAACTCATTCAAACACTCACGCTCACCTGTATACATGCACACACTTTCCCGTACTCTGTCGCACACACCTATCCCCACTCACACCCATACTCAGCCACACACACACATTCACACACTCACATTTGCTATTTCTCACACTCCCTGCACATTCTCCCACTGATTCTTTTACAGACTCACGCATCCACACTCACATTTATACACACTCCTCTCACACACCCATCCTCTAACCTATGCAAAATTTGCATTTGCATATGCACACACTCATATCCACTCACACACGCACACAGTCATTCTCACTCCCGTTCTTATACACTCAACACACCCACACTCACAGTCACACTCCCATTTTATCACAGCTATCTGCATGCACACTGTGGCCACATCCCCTGACCCGAGACATATACTATATGCTATAATATACCCATGTAGCATATAATATACCCATATGCTGTAATAATGCCCAGCTATATTCTGCTCCTCCCCTGCAGCCATTTAGCAATACCTTTCAATGGGCCGATATTTGGAATTAGTAATACATTACCATGGTTCAAAATACAAAACGTATGAAAGAGCACACCTGGGAACTCTCCCTCTTGCCCTCTGCCAGCTCCTCTCCTGTCCTCAGTCCTTCCAGTGTGATGTGTGCCTCTGCAAACACCACCCTCCACCCCTGTTTTCAGCCAAATGACAGCGGATTGGACCCTTGCCTCTCCATGCACCTCATGCATCCATCTGCATGGTTACCCCACATTAGCACACGTAGATTTTCCAGCCCTGTGCTGTCCAATATGATAGCCACTAGCCACATGTGGCGATTTACATTTCAGTTAAGAGTTGACTCACCCCATTTCAAGTGCTCAGTAGCCACATGTGGTTAGCACAGAACAGTACATTTCCATTGCTACAGAAACTCTGTCAGACAGCGCTGTGCCAGCTGTCACCTAAGACGGTCTCCAGTGCGTTCCTTCAGCAGGCAGATGGGTTTCACATCAGGTTCACAGATGCGGCGTGGTTCCTTTCCAGCCCGTGGAGCTCGAGCAGCTGTCTCAAAACAATCTGGGCAGGTTCCAGGCAGAGATGGCAGGAAAATGGCCCGGCAACCTTGACCTGGAGCGTCCAAAGTGCAGGAGGCCCAGGCTGGGGCGCAGGATCGGGAATCCTGCCCCTGGGGACAGTGAGGTCTCTGCCTCTCCCACCTCACCCACCCTCCTCTTTCACTGCCCACACAGGGTAGGATTCTGCTGGCCCTCTGGCATTTCAGAAAGAGAATGTCTTTCCCATGAATATGGTTTAAGAGAGATTGATAACAATCTTTTGGTGATGGGCGAGAGGCCTCTAAGCCGTGGTGTAGGTAGGGTGTTTGCATTGGAGTACATCATTTTTTAAAATGCTTTCTTTCACTGTACAACATTTTCAGTGATAGTTATGTTTTTGGTTAGTTTTATGGTTTTGTAGCAATTAAATAAAAGGAGAATATAGTTCAACTTTCGTGTTTTTTTTTTTTTGAGACAGAGTCTTGCTGTATCATCCAGACTGGAGTGCAGTGGTGAGATCATGGCTTATCACAGCCTCAGCCTCCTGGGCTCAAGCGATCCTCTCACCTCAGACTCCCCGAATATCTGGGACTACACGCGCATACCACCATGCCCGGCTAATTAATTTTTTTTTTTTTTT
>NW_012103399.1:1488562-1496985 GCF_000951045.1 Mandrillus leucophaeus
AAAAAAAAAAAAAAAGATGATCTATAACAAGTAAAAAATACACATGCTCTTCAATCCTGCAGCTTCTTCTAAAGTTATCTCACATATGCCCAGAAGCGTATATGGAAGGATATTTATTGCTTTTCACATTATGCTAAATGAGAGTGCTAGACTCAAAAGACTGCATCTTGTATTATTCCTTTTAGGTGACATTTGTGGGGACCAAGGGCCCTATTAGTGTCAGGGGGAAGGAACAAGGAGACTTCCTCGGGTGATAGAAATGCTCTAATCTTGGTTGTGAGTGGGGGCATGCCTGCATGACTTAGTCAGGGTTCAGGAGCTGTGTGCTGAAGAAGGAGAATTTCACTGTGTGAACATTGTACCTCGATAAACTTGACTTAAAGAAATCGCACGTTGAAAGATATTTATTGCAGCAATGCTGGTAGTAGCAGAAGTCAGGGAACAACTCAAATGCCCAGCCGTAGAGAATGGTCAAATAAATAACGGTATATCCGTACAATGGAGTACTACACAGCACTAAAAAGGAAGAGAGAGATGTTTATAACTCGAAGTGGTATGGTCTCCAAGAGCATTTGTTATGTGGAAAATGGTTTGTATGGTATTAACCATTTATATTATATGTATATATACACACACACACACATATATCTGTATATATGTGTGTGTATGTGTGTGTGTATATATATATCATAGTGTGTTAACATTAGGGATATTATAAATATCATAGAAATGATATTCTATTAATACCATTGTGTGTTAACACTAGAGATATTATAAATATCATAGAGACAATATTCTATTAATATGATTGTGTGCTAACAACACTGGAAATATTATAAATATTATAGAGATGATATTCTATTAATATCATCATGTGTTAACACTAGAGATTTTATAAATATACAGACAATATTCTATTAATATCATCTTGTGTTAACAACAGTAGAGATATTTTAAATATCATAGAGATGATATTTGATAAATTTCATGTGTTGAACTAGGCACTATAAATATTCAAATGATGTTCTATCAACACTGTGTTAACACTAGACATTATAAATATTATGTAGATAATATTTTATTAATATAGTGATTTAACACTAGACATTATAAATATGTAGATGATATTTTATTAATATTATAGTGTATTAACACTGTGTAACACTAGACATTATAAATATAATATAGATTATATTTTATTAATATCATAGTGAGTTAACACTAGACATATTTTCTAGATATTTTATTACTATCATAGTGTGATAACACTAGACATTATAAATATCTAGATATTTTATTAATATAGTGTGTTAACACTAGACATTACAAATATAATATGGATGATATTTTATTAATGTAGTGTGTTAATACTGTGTGTTAACACTAGACATGATAAAATCAGATATATTTTATTAATATAGTGTGTTAACACTAGACATTATAAATATCATCTAGATGACATTTTATTAATATCATAGTGTGTTAACACTGTGTGTTAACATGACATTGTAAATATCTAGATAATATTTTATTACTGTCAGTGTGTTAACACTAGACATTATAAATATCATCTAGATGATGTTTTATTAATATAGTGTGTTAATACTGCATGTTAACAGTAGACATTATAAATATCTAGGTGATATTTTATTAATATAGTGTGTTAACAATATACATTTTGAATATAATATAGATATTTTATTAATATGTGTTAACACTAGACAGTGTAAATATATAGATGATATTTTATTCATATCATGGTGCATTAACACTGTGTGTTAAAATTAGACGTAAATATCTTATAGATGATATTTTATAAATATCATAGTGTGTTAACACTAGATATTATATAGATCATATTTTATTATTAGAGTGTGTTAATACTAGATATTATAAACATATAGATGATATTTTATTAATATCATAGTGTGTTAACACTTGGTATTATAAATATCGCATGGATATTTTAATATAGTGTATTAACACTATTATAAATATCATGTAGATATTTAATATCATAGTGTGTTAATATTTGATATTATAAATATCATTTACATGATATTTTGTTAATATAGTGTGTTAACACTAGATATTGTAAATATCGTGTAGATGATATTTTATTAATGTCATGGTGTGTTAATACTAGGTATTATAAATATTATATAGATGATATCCTATTAATATTATAGTGTGTTAGCACTGTGTATTAATACTAAATACTGCAACTATCATGCAGATAATATATATATATTTTTTGAGACGGAGTTTCACTCTTTTTGCCTAGGCTGGAGTGCAATGGTGCAATCTTGGCTCACTGCAAACTCCGCCTCCTGGATTCAAGTGATTCTCAGGCGTCAGCCTCCCAAGTAGCTGGGACTGCAGGCACACACCACCACGTATGGCTAATTTTTGTATTTTTAGTAGAGATAGGGTTTCACCATGTTGACCAGGCTGGTCTCGAGCTCCTGACCTCAGGATATCTGCCCACCTCAGCCTCCCAAAGTGTTGGGATTACAAGCGTGAGCCACTGTACCCAGCTGTTAACACTGTGTTAACACTAGATATTAGAAATAGCATCTAGATGATATTTTATAAATATCATAGCGTGTTAACACTAGATGTTATAAATATCATCTAGATATTTTATCAATATCATAGTGTGTTAACACTAGATGTTATAAATATGTAGCTAATATTTCATGGATATCATTGTGTGTTAACACTAGATATTATAAATATATAGATGATATTAACATCCTAGTGTGTTAACACTAGATATTGTAAATATATATATGATATTTTATTAAAATCACAGTGGTTTGACACTAGAGATGATATAATAAATATCATAGCAATATTTCATTAATACCATAGTGTGTTGATGTTAGATATGATATGACGAATATCACAACAACATTTCATTAATACTATAATGCATTGACACTAGATATAAATATTACAGCAAAATTTTATTAATACCGTAGTCCGTTGACACTAGATATGACATCACAGCAATATTTCATTAATACCATGGTGCGTTGACAATAAATATGATAAATGTCACAGTGATATTTCATTAATGCCATAGTTCATTGACACTAGGTATGATATATGTGACAGTGATATTTCATTAATATCATAGTGCATTGACACTAGATATGTTATGATAAGTGCCACAGAGGTATTTCATTAATATCATAGTACATTGACACTACATATGATCAGATAAATGTCATGAAGATATTTCACTCATACCATAGTGCATTGACACTACATATGACAGTATAAATATCACAGCGATATTTCATTAATAAGATAGTGTTGACACTAGATATGAGAAATACCACAGCGATATTTAATTAATACCATAGTGCATTGTCACTAGGTATGATAAATAATCACAGCGATATTCCATGAATACTATAATGTGTTGACTTAGATATGATAACTACCATGGCGATATTTCATTAGTACCGTGGTGCATCGACACTAGATATGATACATATCACAGCGATATTTACTTAATATGACAGTGCATTGACACTAGATATGATAAATATCACAATATTTCACTAATTTCATTAATAATATAGTGCGTTGACACTACGTATGATAAATATCACAGTGATATTTCATTAATACCATAGTACATTAACACTAGATATGATAAATACCATGGCGGCATATCATTAACGCCATAGTGCATTGACACTAAATATGATAAGTATCACAGTGATATTTCACTAATATCACAAGGTGTAAACACTGTGTGTAAACACGGTTACTATAAATATCAGAACGATATTTCATTAATATCACAGTGTGTCACTGGATATTATCAATATCAGAGCGATATTTTATTAATATTACAGTGTGTAAACACTGGATATTGTAAATATCACAGCAATATTTCTTTTTCTTTCTTTCTTTCTTTTTTTTTTTTTTTTTGAGATGGAGTTTTTGCTCTTATTGCTCAGGCTCGAGTGCAGTGGTGCACTCTCGGCTCACTGCAGCCTTTGCCTTCTTTCAAGCAATTATCCTGCCTGAGCCTCCCAAGTCGCTGGGATTACAGGCACGTGCCACCATGCCCAGCTAATTTTTTTGTATTTTTAGTAGAGATGGGGTTTCACCATGTTGGTCAGGCTGGTCTCAATCTGCTGACCTCGTGATCCACCCGCCTTGGCCTCCCAAAGTGCTGGGATTACAGGCGTGAGCCACCACACCGGGCCCTTCACAGCAATATTTCATTAATATTACAGTGTGTAAACATTGGATATTATAAATATCAGCGATGTTTCATGAATATCACAGTGTGTAAGTACTGGATATTATAAATATCAGAGCGATATTTCATGAATATCACAGTGTGCAAACACTGGAAATTATAAATATCAGAGTGATATTTCATTAATATCACAGTGTGTAAAAACTGGATATTATAAATATCAGAGCAATATTTCATTAATATCACAGTGTGTAAATACTGGATATTATAAATAACAGAGCTATATTTCATTAATATCACAGTGTGTAAATACTGGACATTATAAATATCAGAGCACCATTTCATTAATATCACAGTGTGTAAACACTGGATATTATAAATATAAGAAAGATATTTATATCACAGTGTGTAACAGTAGATATTATAAATGTCAGACTGATATTTCAGTATTATCACAGTGTGTAAACACGGGGTATTATAAATGCCAGACTGGTATTTGAGTAATATCACAGTGTGTAAACAATGCATATTATAAATATCAGAGCAATGTTTCATAAGTATCACGGTGTGTAAACACTGGATAATATAAATAGAGTGATATTTCATTAATATCACAATATGTAAACACTAGATATGTATATATGAGCAATATTTCATTAAAATCACAATGTGTAAACACTAGATATTATAAATATCAAAGCAATATTTCATTAATATCATAGCATGTAATTATTGGATATTATAAATACCAGAGTGATATTTCATTAATATCACAGTGTATAAATATCCTTGAGATATTGCTGCTCATATCATAGTGGGTGTAATCGTCTGTTGTTATGCATAATTCCTTGAGATATTACTGTTAGTATCACCATGGGTGTACACCCTGTGATATTATGCATAGTCTCCTTAAGATATTACTGATAATATTACCGTGGGTTTACACACTGTGATATTATGCATAATATATCCTTGAGACATTACTGGTAATATAAAAGGGAATGTACACCCTGTGTGTGTACACCCACTGTGATATTATGCATAACATATCCTTGAGACATTACTGTTAAGATCAGAGAAAGAGTATACCCTGTTTGTGTACAACCCCTGTGATGTTATGCATAATATATCTTTGAGAAATTATTGGTAATATCATAGGGGGAGTACACCCTGTGTGTACACCCCCAGTGATAGTATACATAAGATATCCTCGATTCGTTACTGGTAATATCACAGAGGTGTGTACACCATGTGTGTGTAAACCCCTGTGATGTTATGCATAGTATATGCTCAAGACATTAAGGCTAATATCACATGGGGTGTAAACCCTGTGTTATTATGTATCACATATTCTCGAAATATTACTGCTAATATCACAGGAGGAGTACTCCCTGTAATATTATTCAAAATATTGTAGAAAAATATTACTTCTAATATCACAGTGGGTGTATACCCTGTGATATTATTTGTCATATTGTATGGCGATATTACTCATATATCACAGAGGGTGTACACCGTGTATACACCCAGTGATATTATTTATAATTTCAAAAACAGATATGACTCTTAATATCACAATGGGTGTACACCCTGTGATATTATTTGTAACATCATAAGGAGATACTACTCCTAATATCATGGTGTACACCCTGTGATATTATTCATAATATTGTAGAGGGATATTACTCCTGATATCACTGTGGGTGTACACCCTGTGTTATTCATAATATCAAAGAAAGATATTACTCCTAATATCACACTGGGTGTACATAATATGTGTATATCTTGTTACCCTTCAAACAAACAACCTAACACTAATAATTAGTACAGCCCTTATATTCGTTGTCATTTTAATCCTAGGCTTAATTTATAAATGAACCCAAAAAGGATTAGATTGAGCTGAATTGAAAAATAGTTGAAGTTAAAATAAATGATTTTGACTTATTAGATTATGATAGACCATATTTACCAAATGCCCTTTATTTATATTAACATATTAGCATGTACCATAGCACTGCTCTGGGAATATTAATCTATCGATCCCACTTAATATCATCCCTATTATGCTTAGAAGGCATAATGTTATCAATATTTATCATAAGTACTCTTATAACTTTAAATATACATTTTATTCTGGCATCCATAATGCCCATTATCCTCGTAGTATTTGCTGCCTTACGAGTGGGCCTCGCCTTACCGGTTTCAATCTCCAACACATATGGCCTAGATTACATACAAAATTTAAATTTACTCCAATGCTAAAAGTTATTATTCCGACAATTACACTGTTAACCAATAACATGACTCTCAAAAAACTCTATAATCTGAATTAACGTAACTATTCACAGCACATTCATCGGCCTCATTACTCTACTATTTTTTAACCAGTTAAACGATAATTCATCTAACTTCTCATTAACCTTCTCTCCTGACCCGCTAACGTCACCCCTTCTAATCTTAACAGCCTGATTACTACCTCTTATAATTCTAGCAAGCCAATATCACCTGTCCAATGAATCACTTCTACGAAAAAATCTCTACATTTCCATATTAATTTCCCTATAAATTTTTTAATTATAGCATTCACAGCCACAGAACTAATTATATTTTATATCCTCTTTGAAACTACTCTTATTCCTACCCTAATTATCATCACCTGCTGAGGTAACCAAACAGAATGCCTCAATGCAAGCTCATATTTCTTACTCTATACACTAGTGGGATCCCTTCCCCTTCTTGTCACACTTATCTATACTCAAAATGTCTCAGGTTCACTAAGTATACTAATAATGATGTTTACCACTGAAGAACTATTAAACACGTGATCTAATAACATTATATGACTAGCATGTATCTTGGCTTTTATAGTAAAAATACCTGTATATGGACTTCACCTATGACTTCCCAAAGCCCACGCAGAAGCCCCTATTGCTGGCCAATAGTACTTGCAGCGGTACTCCTAAAACTAGGCAGCTACAGTATCATATGGCTTACCCTTATCCTTAGCCCCCTAAGGAAATAAATAGCCTACCCTGTCCTCATATTATCCTTATGAGGGATAGTCATGACAAGCTCAGTTTGTCTACCACAAACCGATTTAAAATCGCTTATCACTTACTCCTCTGTAAGCCATATAGCACTTGTTATTATGGCTATCCTCATCCAAACCTCTTGAAGCTTTACAGGCGCAGTGAGCCTTATAATTGCCCATGGATTCACTTCATCCTTACTCTTCTGCCTAGCAAATTGGAACTATGAACGAGTCCATAGCCGAATTATACTACTTACCCAAGGCCTTCAAACATTTCTCCCACTAATAGCCTCCTGATGACTTCTAGCAAATCTTACTAACCTTGCCTTACCCCCTACTATAAATCTAGTAGGAGAACTCTTCATTACTATGGTTTCATTCCCCTGATCAAACATCACCATTATGCTTATAGGACTTAATATGCTAATCACAGCCCTTTTACTCCCTGTGTATGCTAACCATGACACAATGAGGGACACTTGCATATTACGTTAACAGTATTAAACCCTCCTTTACATGAGAAAATACACTAATACTTATACACCTTGCACCTATTTTCCTATTATCCTTAAACTCTAAAATTATTATGGGATTTGCATGCTGTAGATATAGTTTAACCAAAACATTAGACTATGAATCTAACAATAGAAGCCCGCAACTTGTTATATACCAAGAAAGTATGCAAGAACTGCTAATTCATGCCCCTGTGTCTAACAAAATGGCTTTCTCAACTTTTAAAGGATAAGAGTTATCCATTGGTCTCAGGAACCAAAAACATTGGTGCAACTCCAAATAAAAGTAATAAACATGTACTTTCCCACTACTATAACAGTTCTAATTCCCTTAATCTTACCAATTTTTGTTACCTTGGCCAACTCCTGCAAAAAAGATTCATACCCATACTATGTAAAAATATCTATTGCAAGCGTCTTCATTGTTAGCCTCATCCCTACGGCAATATTTATTTATACAGACCAAGAAGTAGTTATCTCAAACTGACACTGATTAACAATCCAAACTCTTAAACTCTCACTAAGCTTTTTTTTTTTTTTAATTTATTTATTATTATTATACTTTAAGTTGTAGGGTACATGTGCATAACGTGCAGGTTTGTTACATATGTATACTTGTGCCTTGTTGGTGTGCTGCACCCATCAACTCGTCATT
>NW_012103399.1:1497035-1545566 GCF_000951045.1 Mandrillus leucophaeus
TACATGTGCATAACGTGCAGGTTTGTTACATATGTATACTTGTGCCTTGTTGGTGTGCTGCACCCATCAACTCGGCAGCACCCATCGACTCGTCATTTACATCAGGTAAAACTCCCAATGCAATCCCTCCCCCTTCCCCCCTCCCCATGATAGGCCCCGGTGTGTGATTTTCCCCTTCCTGAGTCCAAGTGATCTCATTGATCAGTTCCCACCTATGAGAACTCTCACTAAGCTTTAAACTAGATTACTTCTCCACGATATTTTCCCGGTAGCACTATTTGTTACTTGATCTATCGTAGAATTCTCAATATGATAAACTCAGGCCCTAATATTAATCAATTTTTCAAATACTCATTTTCCTCATCACAATATTAATTCTCGTTACTGCCAATAACCTCTTTCAACTTTTTATCGGATGAGAAGGTATAGGAATCATGTCCTTCTTATTAACTGGCTGATGATATGGCCGAGCGGATGCTAATACAGTAACCCTCCAGGCGGTTCTGTGACTGCATCAGCGACATTGGCTTCATTTTACCTATAGCATGATTCCTCTTGTCCTCCAACACATGGGAGCTTCAACAAGCATTTATTATAGATTCTGCCACCAATTCCCTTCCGTTAATTAGTCTTCTCCTAGCAGCAGTAGGAAAGTCAATTTGGCCTCCATCCCTGACTTCCTTCCGCCATAGAAGGCCCAACACCAGTCTCAGCTCTACTCCACTCCAGCACCGTAGTGTAGCTGGAGTTTCCCTGCTCATCCGCTTCTACCCTTTAATAGAAAATAAACTCTTAGTTCAAACCTTTACATTGTGCTTAGGGGCTATGACTACCTTATTTACAGCAATCTGTGCTCTAACACAAAAGGGCATCAAAAAAATCGTAGCGTTCTCCACCTCAAGCCAACTAGGCCTTATAATAGTCACAACTGGCATGAATCAACCACACCTAGCATTTCTTCACATCTGCACCCATGCCTTTTTTTTTTTTTTTTTTTTTTTTGAGACGGAGTCTCGCTCTGTCACCCAGGCTGGAGTGCAGTGGCCGGATCTCTGCTCACTGCAAGCTCCGCCTCCCGGGTTTACGCCATTCTCCTGGCTCAGCCTCCCGAGTAGCTGGGACTACAGGCGCTCGCCACCTCGCCCGGCTAGTTTTTTGTACTTTTTTTTTTTTAGTAGAGACGGGGTTTCACAGTGTTAGCCAGGATGGTCTCGATCTCCTGACCTCGTGATCCGCCCGTCTCGGCCTCCCAAAGTGCTAGGATTACAGGCTTGAGCCACCGCGCCCGGCTGCCTTTTTTTTTTTTTTTTAAAGCTGTGTTATTTATATGTTCAGGATCCATGATCCATAACCTCAGTGATGAACAGGACATCTGAAAAACAGGAGATCTACTCAGGACTTTACTCCTCAGTTCCTCCTCCCTAATTATTGGTAGCTTCACACTTACAGGTATGCCTTTCCTCACAGGCTTTTATTCTAAAGATCTTATTATCGAAACCGTAAACACATCATATACCAACAGCCGAGCCCTCTCTATTACTCTTATTGCAACCTCCCTAACAGCTGTCTATAGTATACAAATTATTTTCTTCGCTCTGATAGGACAATCCCGCTTTGCAACCCTGATCACTATTAACAAAAATAACCCCTTCCTAATTAACTCAGTTAAATGTCTAATAACTGGCAGTATCTTCTCTGGATTCCTTTCCCCAACAGTATTATTCCTATGTCATCCCCCCAGACAACTATACCGCGTCACCTAAAACTAACAGTCCTAGCTGTAACCACCCAAATAAATTAAAAACACTATAAACCCCACGAAAGTTCAACACAATACCACAGCCTACAGCACCACTAACAATTAACCCTAAGCGCCTATAAATAGGAGACGATTTCAAAGAAAAACCTACAAACCCTATAACCAAAAGAATACTTAATAAAAATAAAGCATATGCCATTATTCCTACGTGGACTATAACGATGACTAATGGTATGAAAAACCATCATTGTACTTCAACTATAAGAACACTAATGACCAAAATACACAAAACACACCCACTAATAAAAATTATTAAGCGTTCATTCATTGATTTCCCCACGCCATCCAACATTTCCACGTGATGGAACTTGGGCTCACTTCTTAGTGCCTGCCAAATTCTCCAGATTATCATAGGATTATTTCTTGCCGTACGTTATACATCAGATACCTCAGCTGCTTTCTCTTCAGTCGCCCACATCAGCGGAGATGTAAATTATGGCTGAATAATCCACTATTTTCATGCTAACAGTGCCTCAATATTCTTCATCTACCTCTTCCTACACATTGACCGAGGCTTATACTACTGGTCATTTATATTTCTAGAAAACTGAAATACTGGTGTTATTCTCCTACTCACAACCATAGCAACAGCATTTATAAGCTACGTACTTCCATGAGGCCAAATATCATTCTGAGGTGCTACAGTAATTACAAACCTATTATCAGCCATTCCATATATTGGAACTGACCTCGTACAATGAATCTGAGGTGGATTCTCAGTTGACAAAGCCACTGTTACACGATTTTTCACCTTCCATTGCATCTTACCTTTCATCATTACAGCTCTAGTAACTGTTTACCATTTATTCTTATATGAAACAGGATCTGACAACCCTTCAGGAGTCTCATCAGACCCAGATAGAATCACCTTCCACCCCTACTGCATGATCAAAGATATTCTAGGTTTAATTTTTCTCCTCCTCCTAACAACTCTAACACTATTGTCACCTGACCTTCTAAGCAATCCAGATTATTACATTTTGGCCAGCCCCCTAAATACCTCACCCCACATTAAGCCAGAGTGATATTTTTTGTTTGCATATGCAATTCTACGATCCGTCCCTAACAAACTAGGTGGTGTACTAGCCTTTATATCCTGCTTTCTCATTCTAGCGATTATCCCATACTTCACATGTCTAAACAACAAAGCATAATATTTCTTCCATTAAGTCGATACCTATTCTGAATCTTAGTAGCTGACCTGCTCACACTCACATGAATCGGAGGACAGCCAGTCTACTACCCTTTCATTATTATTGGACAAACAGCATCCATTATGTATTTCTCCACTATCCTCACCCTTATGCCACTCATTGCCCTAATTGAAAAATAAGCTACTTAAACTATCCTTGTAGTATAATTCAATACTCTGGTCTTGTAAACCAGAAATGGAGAATTCCCTCCCCAGGACAACTCAGGGAAAAAGCATTCCCACTTCACCGTCAATTCCCAAAGCTGAAATTCTAATTAAACTATTCCATGTACTTTTCTCAGCACACATTTTAACTACCACATCAGTATTAATAAACTGACACTAATACATTAGTGCTTCTGTGTACTTCGTGCATTACTGTTAGTCCCCAAGAATAATATATTGTACTATATATGCTTAATCGCACATAGTGCATTCGTATATTAGAGTACATAAAAAAGTTAGCCCACACACATATAAGGATGTATCAAAATTTCTTAATTAACTATAGAACATATACTATTATTAACTGGTCAATAAAATCTAGCCAACACGAATATTCAACCATATGAAGAACCCTTAATATTACATAGGAATATTACCCCACAATATAGTTTGCAATATCCTGGGGGGAAGATGGGGGTGATATTACTCTTCATATCGGGGGAGGTGTTCACCCACCCACGATATGGTTCATAATATCCAGAGGGGGAGGTGGGGTGATATTACTCCCCATATCACGGAGGGGTGTGATACGGTTCATAATATCCAAGGGGGGACAGGGAGGTGATATTACTCCCCATATTGCAAGAAGTGCTCACCCTCCTGTGATATGGTTCATAATATCCAGGGGGGAAGATGGAGGGGGTATAATTCCCCATATTGTGGGGGTTGTGATAAAATTCGTAATATCCAAGGGCAGAGAGGCGGGTGATATTACTCCCCATATCGTGGGGGGGTGTGATATAGTTCGTAACATCCAGGGGGGAGAGGGTGGTAATATTACTCCCTACATCGTGGGGGGTGTTCTCACCCTTCCGCGATATGGTTGGTAATATCCGGGATGGTAGAGGGGGAGATATTACTCCCCACATCGCAGGAAGTGTTCACCCCTCTGCGATGTGGTTGGTAATATCCAGGGGGGAGAGGGCGGTGACATTATTCCCCATATCGCGGGGGGTGTTGACACCACTGCAATGTGCTTCATAATATACCATACTGCATGGTGTATACCTTCATATGATATTGTTCATAATATCCAGGGTGGAGAGGATGACGTTGCTACCCATATTACAGGGAGTGTAACCTCATTGCGATATTGTCGGTAATATTCAGGGGTGGAGAGGACGACGCTACTCCCCACATCGCAGTGGGTGTACAACACCCTGCGATAATATCCTTAATATCCAGGGGATAGAGAATGATGTTACTTACCATATTGTAGGAGGTGTACACCCCCCTGTGATATTGTCTGTAATATCCAGGGTGGAAGAGGATGATATTACTCCCAATATCACGGAAAGTATACAACCCCTTGTGATATATTTCATAATATCCAGGAGTGAAGAGAATATTAATCCCCATACCACAGGGAGTGTCCACCTCCCTGTACCATTGTTCATAACATCCAGGGAGGGAGAGGATGATATTACACCCAATATCGCAGAAAGTATATGCCTTGTTATGACATATTTCCTAATATCCAGGGGTGAAGAAGATGATATTACTCCCCCTACCTCAGGGGGCTTACAGCCCCCCGTTTTATTTTTCATAATATTCAGGGAGGGAGAGGGTGATGAGGGTGATATTATTCCCAATATCGCAGGGAATGTACTGAAGACGATATTGCTCCCCATATCGCAGTAGGTGAACACCCCCTTGTGATATTGTTCATAATATCCAGGGGGTGAGAGGATGATGTTACTCTGCATATCGCAGGGGTTGTACACCCCCCTGAGATATTGTCCAGAGTATCCTGGTGAAGAAAGGATAATGTTACTTCCCATATCACAGGGGGTGTATATAGTCCCTAATATCCAGCAGGAAAAAGGATGATATTACACCCCATATTGCAGGGAAATATTATTCTCCTAATATCACAGTGGGTGTACACATGGTGTACACAGAAATATCCGTAATATCCTAAGGATATATTACTCTCCTAATAACCCAGTGGGTGTATACTTTAAGATTATATTCATAATATTCTGAGGAAATATTACACTTCTGATATCACAGTGAGTGTATGCCATGTTTGCTCACCCTGTGATATTACTTGTGATATCCTGGGGAAATACTTCTCTTCGAAAATCACAGTGGGTGTACCCCACGTGTGTGCACCCTGTGATATTATTCATAATATCTGAGGGAGATATTATTCATAATATCATAGGGAGATATTACTGCTAATATCACAGTAAATATACCCATGTGTGTACACCCTGTGATATTATTAATAATATCCTAGGGAAATATTACTCCTAATAGCACAGGGTGTGTACAACGTGTGTGTACAGCCTGTGATGTTGTTTGTAATATCCTAGAGAGGTATTTCTCCTAATAGCACAGTGTGCGCACCCCTTGTGATAATATTTGTAATATCCTAGGGAGATATTGCTCCTAATGTCTCATTGAGTGTACATCCTGTGACGTTATTCATAATATCTTTGGAATATATTACTTCTAATATCACAGTGAGTGTACACCTTGTGATATTATTTGTAATATCCTCTGGAGATATCACTTTTATATCACAGTGAGTGTACACACATGGTGTGTACTTTGATATTTGGTGTAATATCTTTGGAGGATATTATGATATTATATCCTCCAAAGATATTACACCAAATATCAAAGTAGGTGTGCACCATGTGTGTACACTCTGAGATATTATTTGTAATATCCTCAGGAGATTTTTAAAAATATGACAGTGGGTGTACACCGTGTGTGTACACTCTGTGCTATTATTCATAATATTCTTGAGAGATGTTATTCCTAATATTGCAATGGGTGTACACCATGTGTGTACACCGTGGGATACTATTTGTAATATCCTTGAAAGATATTACTCCTAATATCAAAGTGTGTGTTCAACCTGTGTGTACCCCCTGGGATTGAATTTGTAATATGATGCAGATATACTACTTACAGTATCACAGCAGGTGTACAACATGTGTGTACACCCTGGGATAGCATTGGTAATATCCTGGAAAATATTACTGCTAATATCGCAGTGACTTGGGGAGATATTACTCCTAATATCACAGTGCATATACTCCATGTGTGTACACACTGGTATAGTATTCATAACATCCTGGGAGATATTACCCTTAATATCACAGTGGGTGTACACCATGTGTATATATCTTATTATTGTATTCTTAATATTTTGGGGAGACATTACTCCAAATATCACAGTGGTTGTACATCATTTGTGTACACCCTGTGATAGTATTCATAATGCCCTAAGAAGATATTTCTCCTAATATCACGGTGGGTGTACACGATGTGTGGGATAGTATTTGTAATATTTTCTGGAGTTATTACTCTTAATATCACAGTGGGTGTACACCATGTGTGTACACCCTGAGATATTATTCATAATATCCTGTTGAGATATCACTCCTAATATCACAGTGGTTGTACACTCTAGGATAGTATTCATAATATCCTAGGGAGATATTACTCTTAATATCACTGTGGCTGTACACCATGTGTACACACCCTGGGATAGTATTTGTAATATTTTGGGGAAATATTACTTTTAATATCATGGAGTATTATTCGTAAACTCCTGGGGAGATATTGCTCCTAATGTCACTGTGGATGTACACCGTGTATTTAAACCCTGAGATAGTATTCATAACATCCTGTGGAGATATTAGTCCTAATATCACAGTATGTGCACACCATGTGTGCACACCCTAGGGAAGTGTTTGTAATGTCCTGGAGCGATATTTGTCCTAAAATCACAGTGAGTATACACCATGTGTGTACACCCTGGGATAGTATAGTATTTGTAATATCCTGGGGAGCTATTACTTCTAATGTCACAGTGGGTGTACATCATGTGTGTACGCCCTTGGATAGTGTTTTTAATAAACTGAAGAGATATTACTCCTAATATCACAGTAGTTGTACACTATATGTATAGAGCCTGGTATAGCATTCATAATAACATTGGATGGTATTACTGGTGATATCACAGTAGTTGCGCACTATGTGTGTACATCCTGAGATAGTATTCATAATATTCTGAGGAAATATACTACTAATATCACACACATGGTGTACACCCTGCGACAATATCCATAATATCCTAAGTGGATATTACCCCTAATATTATGGTGGGTGTAAACCATGTGTGTGCACCCTGGGATAGTATTCATAATATCCTGGAAAGATATTACTCCTAATATCACAGTGGGTGTACAGCAGATGTGTATACCCTGGGATAGTGTTCACAATATTCTGGGGATATGTTACTCATAACATCACAGTGGTTTATGCTATGTGTGTACACCCCCAAGTAGTATTCATAGTATTCTTGGGTGATATTTCTTCTAATATCACAGTGAGTGTACACTATATGTGTACAGCAGGCATAGTATTCTTAATATCCTTGGGAGCTATCACTCCTAATATCACAGTGGTTGTATACCATGTGTGTACACCCTGTTATAGTATCTGTAATATTTTGGGGAGATACTCCTCCTAATATCACAGTGGGTGTACATCATGTGTGTACACCCTGTACACCCTCGTATAGTATTCATAATATCCTGGTAAGATATTACTCCAAATATCATGGTGGGTGTACACGACATGTTGGATAGTACTCAAAATGTCCTCAAGAGAGATTACTCCTAATATCACAGTGGGTGTACACCAAGTGTCTATATCCTGTAATAGTATTCATAATATCCTTGGGAGATATTACCCAAAATATCACAGTGGCTGTACACCTTGTGGGTACACCCTGGGAGAGTACTTGTAATATCCTGGGAAAATATTACACTTAATATCACAGTGGGTGTACACCATGTGTGTACACCCTAGGATAGTATTAGCAGTATCCTGGGGAGATATTACCCCTAATATCTCAGTGGATATACACACATGGTGTGTACATTATTTGTAATATGCTGGGCAGATATTTCTCCTGATATCACAGTTGGTTGACACGATGTGTGTACACCCTGGGACATTATTCATAATATCCTAAAAAGATGTTACTCCTAATATCACAGTTGTTGTGCACCACATGTGTACACCCTGGGACATTATTTGTAACATCCTGGGGAGATATTACTCCTAATATCACAGTGGGTGTACCCCGTGTCTGTACACCCTAGGACATTGTAATATCCTGGGAAGACATTACTCCTAATATCAAAGTGGGGGTAGGTACACCATGTGTGTATACCCTGGTATATTATTAGTAATATCTGGGGTGATATTACTCCTAATGCCACAGTGGGTGTACACCATGTGTCTATATCCTGGGATAGTAATCATAATATCCTGGAGAGATACTACTTATAATATCACAGTTGTTGTACACCATGTGTATACACACTGGTATAGTATTCGTAATATCCTGAGGAGACATTACTCCTAATATTACAGTGGATGTACACAATGTATGTACACCCTGGGATACTATTCGTAATATCCTGGGGAGGTACTACTTTTAATATCATAGTGTGTGTACACACTGGTATAACATTTGTAATATCTTGGGGAAATATAACTCCTACTATCACAATGCTTTGACACCATGTATGTACACCCTGGAATAGTATTAGCAATATCCTGGCAATATATTACTCCTAATATCACAGTGGGTGTACACCATGTGTGTATACCCTGAGATAGGATTCATAATTTCTGGGGAGATATTACTTTTAATATCACAGATGGGGTACACCATGTGTGAACACATTGGGATATTATTTGTAGTATCCTGAGGATATATTACTTCTAATATCACAGTAGATGGACACCCTGGGATATTATTTGTAGTATCCTGCAGAGATATTACTCAATATCACAGAGGAGTGTACACCATGTGTGTACACCCACTGTGATATTATTTGTAATATTTTAGGGAGATATTACTCCTAATACCATAGTGGGTGAATGCCCTGTGATATTATTCATAACATCCTAGAAAGATATTACTGTTCATATCACAGAGAGTGTATACCCTGTGATAATATTCGTAATATCCTAGAGATATATTACTTCTGATATCACAGTGGGTGTACACCCTGTTATATGATTCATAATAGCTAAAGGAGATATTACTCCTAATATCACAGTGGGTATAAACTCTGTGATATTATTTGTAGTATTTTAGGGAGCTATTACTTTTACTATCACAGTGGGTGTACACCTTGTGATATTATTAATAATATCCCAGGGAGATATTACTCCTAATATCACAGTAGATGTACACCCTGTGATAATGTTCATAATATTCTAGGGAGATATTACTCCTAATATCAAAGTGGGCATAAAACTTGTGATATCATTTGTAATATCCTAGGGTGATATTACTCTATTCCTAATATGACAGTGAGCATACACCATGTGGTATTATTCATAATATATTAGAGAGATAGTACTCCTAATATCACAGTGGGTGTACACCCTGTAATATTATTCGTAATTTATTAGGGAGATGTTACTCCTAATATCACAGTGGGTGTACACCCTGTGATATTGGTCATAACATCCTAGGGAGATATTACTGCTAATATCACAGTGGGTGTACACCCACTGCAATATTATTTGTAATATCCTATTGAGATATTACTTCTAATATCACAGTGTGTGTACACCATGTGTTTACACCCTCTGATATTATTCATAATATCCTATGGAGATATTACACCTAATATCACAGTGAGCATATGCTCTGTGATATTATTCATAATATCCTAGGGAGATATTACTTCTTATATCACAGTGGGTGTACATCCTGTGATATTATTAGTAACATTCTAGGGAGATATTACTCCTAATATCACAGTGGTTGTACACTCCATGATATTATCTGTAATATCCTTGGAAGATATTACTCCTACTATCTAGGTAGATTTCCACCCTGTGATATAAGAAGTAATATCTTAGCGAGATATTCCTCCTAATATCACAAAAATGGGTGTACACCCTGTGATATTATTTGTAATATCCTCCTGAGAGGTTACTCCTAATATCACAGTGGGTGTACACTCTGTGATATTATTCCTAATATCCTAGGAAGATGTTACTGTTAATTTCACATAATATCCTAGGGAGGTATTACTCCTAATATCATAGTGGGTGTACACCCTGTGATATTATTCATAATATCCTACAAAGATATTACTTTTAATATCACAGTGTGTGTACATCATGTGGGTACACCCTGTGATATTATTCATAATATCCTAGGTAGATATTACTCCTAATATCACAGTGGGTGTACACTCTATGATTATGATATTATTCATATTAACCTAGGTAGATATTACTCCTATTGTCACAGTGGGTGTACACCCTGTGATATTATTTGTAATATCCTAGGAGGATGTTATTTCTAATGTCACAGGTTGTGTACCCCCTTTTGATACCATCAGTAACATTTTAGGGATATATTACTCCTAATGTCACATGGGGTGTACACCCTGTTATATTATTTGTAATATTTTAGGGTGATGTTACTCCTAATGTCGCAGGGGATGTATACCCTGTGATATTATTCATAATGTTATAGGGGAATTTTAGTCCTAATGTTACAGGGGGTGTACACCCTGTGATATTATTTGTAATCTCCTAGGGGGATGGTACTCCTAACATCACAGGATGTATAAAGCCTGTGATGTTATTCGTAATATCTTAAGGGGATGTTAGTTCTAATGTCACAGGGGATGTACACCCTGTGTATTATTCCTAATATTCTAAAGGGATGTTATTCCTGATGTCACAGGGGGTGTCCACCACGTGTGTACACCCTGTGATGTTATTCATCTTATCCTAGGAGGACGTTAAACCTAATGTCACAGTGGGTGTACACCATGTGTGTACTTTCCCTGTGATATTATTCCTAATATCCTATGGGGATTTTACTCCTAGGATATTACTCACAGGATGTACACTCTGTGATATTATTCATCATGTTCTAGAGAAATGTTACCCCTAATGTCACAGTGGTTGTATACCATGTGTGTACACTTTGTGATATTATTCGGCATGTCCTAGGGGGATGTTACTTCTAATGTGACAGTGGGTGTACACCACGTGTGTACTTCTTGTGATAGTATTCATAATATCCTAGGGTAATATTACTCCTCTGGTCACAGTGGGAGTACACCATATGATATTATTCATAATATCTTAGGGGGATATTAATCCTAATTTCACAGTCGATGTACATCCTGTTATATTATTTTTAATATCTTAGGGGGATATTACTTCTAATGTCAGAGTGGGTGTACACCCTGTGATATTTTTCAGAATATCCTAAAAGGGTATTAATCCTAATATCACAGGAGGTGTACACACTGTGATATCATTCGTAATATTATAGGGGGATATTACTTCTATAATATTATAGGGGATTACACCTTGTGATATTATTCATAATGTCCTAGGAAAATATTACTCCTAATGTCACAGGGAGTGTACACACTGTGATATTATTAATAATATCTTATGGAGATATTACTGCTAATCACAGGGGGTGTGCACCATGTGTGTACACCCTTCGATATTATTTGGAATATTCTAGGGAGATATTACTCCTAATGTCACAGAAAGTGTACACCATGTGTACACCCTGTGATATTATTCCTAATATCCTAGGGAGATATTACTCCTAATGTCACAGGAGGTATACACCGTGTGTGGACACTCTGTGACATTACTCGTAATATCCAAGGGAGACATTGCTTCTAATGTCACAGAGGTGTACATCATGTGTGGGCACCCTGTAACATTATTCATAATATCCTAGGGAGATATTACTCCTAATGTCACGGGGGGTGAGATATTATGAGTATTTCATTAATATCCTAGTGTGTTAACACTAGATATTATAAATATCATGGATACTTTCTTAGTGGCATAGTGTGTTAGCACCCTGTGATAACATTAGATATTATGAATATCATAGATATATTATTAGTATCACATGTGTTAATACTAGATAGTATAAATATCATGGATATTTTATTAATACCATAGTGTGTTAATACTGGGTATTTTATTAATAGCATAGTGTGTTAACACTAGATATTATAAATATCATGGAAATTTTATTAATGTCATAGTGTGTTAACACTTGATAATATAAATATCATGTATATTTTATTAATATCATAGTATGTTAACACTAAATAGTATAAATGTCATAGATATTTTATTAATAGCATAGTGCATTAACCCTGTGTGTTAAGACTATATATTATAAATCTCATGGATATTTTATTAATATCATAGTGTGCTAACAGTGTGTATTAACCCTAGCTACTACAAATATGATAGATATTTTATAATATCTTAGTGTGTTTTAACACTAGATATTTTCGATATCATAGATATTTTTAATATTATAGTGTGTTAACACGGTGTGGTAACACTAGATATTATAAATATCATAGATATTTTATTAATATCATTGTGTGTTTACACTAGTTATTATAAATAGCATAGATATTTTATGAATATTATAGTGCGTTAACACAGTGTGCTAACTTTAGATATTATAAATATCATAGATATTTTATTAGTATCATAATGTATTAACCCTGTGTGTTAACACTAGATATTATATTTATCACAGGTATTTTATGAATATTATAGTGTGTTTACACTGTATGTTAGCATAAGGTTGTGTAAATATCACACATATTTTCTTAATACCATAGTGTGTTATGACTAGATATGATAAATATAAAGTTTTGGTTTTTTTTTTTTGAGACGGAGTCTCGCTCTGTCGCCCAGGCTGGGGTGCAGTGGCCGGATCTCCACTCACTGCAAGCTCCGCCTCCCGAGTTTAGGCCATTCTCCTGCCTCAGCCTCCTGAGTAGCTGGGACTACAGGCGCCCGCCACCTCGCCCGGCTAGTTTTTTGTATTTTTTTAGTAGAGACGGGATTTCACCGTATTAGCCAGGATGGTCTGGAACTCCTGACCTCAGGTGATCCGCCTGTCTCGGCCTCCCAAAGTGCTGGGATTATAGGCTTGAGCCACCACACCCAGCCAAGATATTTTCTTAATATCACAGTGTGTTAACACTGTAAACATCAGATATTATAAATATCATAGTTTGTTAATATCATCATGTGTTAACACTAGATATTATAAATATCATATTTTGCTGATATCATAGTGTGTTAACACTAGATATTATAAATACAGAGATTTTATTAATATCATTGTGTGTTAACACCATGTGTTAGCACTAGATTTTATAAATATAGATATTTTATTAGTATCACAGTGTGTTAACACTAGAATTTGTAGATGTATTAGTTTACTAATATCACTTTGCGTTAACACTAGATATTATAAATATCAATATTTTATTAACATCATAGTGTGGTAACACTGTGTGTTAACACTTGATATTATTATAAATATTATAGATATTTTATTAACATCATAGTGTGTTATATATGATATCATCTATATGTATGTGATATATGTATGAATTATCTCTGGAAAAATCTGATAATATTAGTTATGTCTGGGGAGGCTACAAGAAGCCAAGGATGATGAGAAACCCTAAATTTCACTTTATACTTGTTGATGTTACACAAAAAACCTTTTTTCCCCTTGCCTCCCCCTACACTTCCCTCCAAAATAATACTTTACCACAACCATTTAGTGCTTAAAAAAATACCTGAATCTTTCTCGTCAATTTCTTGGCTGCCTTCTGTGTGCAGGCCTCTCCCGTACGTGACTCTTAGAAGATCCTGAGAGGTAAGGGTTGTGAACATCAGGAGGACCAGGGCCCACTTCTTTTCTGATCCCACATTAGAAGATGTGGGTGTGAAGCCTTACTTAGAGGTGTTCTGTGGGAATGAAATAAATGAGTCTATGTAAAGTGCAAGAGCATTGAAGGTGCTTACTAAATGTTATTTATCTTCACTTTCGCTGCCTTGGTCCTCTCATACCCACTCCTGATTTTAGGCGATTGGGGGAAAATTGCCATTGAACATCATATTCTACTAACAAAGACCATTTGAGAGTTAGATTCATCTCTTTCCCATTTCAACAGCAGAAAGAAGCCCCACAAATCAAGCGCTCCTCTTGTTCTATACCTTGTCGCTTTGTTGCTACTCCCACCGGCCAAAGAGGGAGGAAAGTTTCTTGGTGTAATTAAAATATTGTTATAGGCTGGGTGGTGGTGGTGGGGTGGGGGTGGAGGGCTCATGCCTATAATCCCAGCACTTTGGGAGGCCAAGATGGGAGGATCGCTTGAGGCCAGGAGTTTGAGACCAGGCTGGGCAACATAGTGAGACCCCTATCTCTACAAAAAAAAAAAAAAAAGAAAAAAATTAGCCAGGCATGATGGCATGCATCTGTAGTCCCAGTTACTTGGGAGGCTGAGGGAGAAGGATCACTTGAGCCCAAGGGTTTCAGGCTGCAGTAAGCTACAATCATGCAACTGCACTCCAGCCTAGGCAACAGAGCAACACTGTCTTTCTGAAAACAAAAAAAAAAAATTGTTACAGAATATAGAGTTAATAACTTCTCTGGAACAAGAAAGCTCTCATTTTAGATACCCATCCATTCACTCATTCAATAGCGTTCTGGATGCCAGGAATTTAGTGGTGAGCAAAATAGACATGGTCACTGCCTCCCGATGCTCAAGATCCCTCCCTCTATTTTTAGAAACCGGGTTTATTCAAGTATAATTGATGTACAGTAAAATTTACTCTTTTTAGTGGAAACTTCTATGGGTTTCGGCAAATGTGTAACCAACACAATTAAGATCTAGAACATACTGTCTTGCTCTTCCCAATTTTCTTGTGCTCCTTTGGAGCCAGCAACTCTACCCCAACCTCTAGACCCTGGCAGCCACTGATCTGTCCTCTGTCCGTATGGATTTGTCTTTTCGAGAATGCCATATACATGAACTAATACACAATGTCATCTTTTGAGCCTAGCTGCTTCCACATAGCTTAACATTTGAGATTCATTCGTGCTCTTTTGAGTAGTATTGCTGAGTGGTATCCCATGGTGCCAATGGTCCTTCTGTTTTCTTGGAGAAAGTCTTGCTCTGTCACCCAGGCTGGAGTGCAGTTGGAGCAATCACAGCTCACAGCCACTTTCACCTCCTGGACTCAAGTAATCCTCCTGTCTCAGCCTCCTGAGTAGCTGGGACTGCAGACACCAGCCACTGTGCCCAGCTCATTTTAAAATTCTTTTGTAGAGGTGGGGTCTCAATACGTTGCCCAGGCCAGTCTCCCATACTAGTAACTCCTGTACTCGAGCCGCAGCCTCCCAAAGTGCTGAGGTGACAGGCAAGAGCTACCATGCCTCACCTCAGATGGACCATTTGGATGCCATGTTGGGGACAAAAAGAAAGAAAGAAAGAAAACAACTCGCTTTGACCAAATTGGCCTGAGATGATTGAATTCGCTGGCTAGACTACATTAATTTTCCTCCCATGGGGCCCAGTTAGGTCTGGGAACACAGTTCCGTTCTAATAGGAAGATAAAATGTCACTTCTTGCAACCGAATCTGTGGATTACGAAACTCACATTCACTTTGCCGATCATTGTTTTGTCTTTTTGTTTTGGACAATATGGCCCCAGCTGGCCTGTAAGTGAGCAAAGGCCCCGCTAAGAGTCCCTCTCCCCAGGCTTTATGACACCAGTGCTGAGTCATAGAGGTTCTGCCAGTCCCCAGGAGAAGCACTTTCCCCTTTCCTGGTGATGACTTTGGATCCTTGAGCAGAGTTTTGCCCGAGCAGGGCTCATGGGGGAAGATGGAGTTTCTTGGGACCACTCAGACTGCCAGTTACTGTGGCCCCAAGAAATGCTGTGGCTTGACCTCACTGCCAGCTGTACAAGCTCCAGTGATCCAGGAGTGCTATCAGCCCTACTACCTGCCCGGGTACCGCTACCTCAATTCATGGAGGCCTAGCCTCTTCTACAAGATATCCAACGTCCAGACCTGCCCGGATGAGAGCTCCAGCACCCTGCGGCCACCCACCACCCTGCCCGCGTTGCGCTCAGCACTCTTCTCTCGCTATAGCCCCCATGACTGGGACCAGTCCAACCAGCTGCAGGTGCGTGGGGCAGAGGCCTCCCGGCTGTGGGCCAGCCGGCTGACGGACGACTCCGTGAGGCTCTTGCAGGACAAGGACCAGTTGACACAGCAGATGCAGCAGGGCACCACCCGGAACCTGGGCCAGAGACTGTCAGACATCGGTTTCTGGAAGTCGGAGCTGAGCTATGAGCTGGACAGACTTCTGACTGAGAACCAGAACTTGGAGACGGTCAAGAGGCGGCTGGAGTGCGCGGCCAATGAGGTGAACTGCCCATTGCAGGTGAGTACAGGGTTGGGGACAGGGCTGTGGCCATGTGATGGGGATACTGCACACTCATTCCACTTCCCTCGACTGAAGATCAAGGTGGCAGGCGCCTTGCAGGTCAGTTTGAGCTGCACCACCGAATGTGATCAGTAATACAATCTTAGTCAATTCAGGATAATCCCAGTCAAATCAGGGTTTCTTGGACTCAACAGAATTTCCTTTTCTCCTTGAAGCTACATCAAAGTTGCAGGGGTTTCATGAAGGTATTGTGTGCATACATATGCATGCCTCAGCATGTGTGTGTTCCGGTCCTTAAAGCACATACTTAAAATAACTGACTTATGTATTTATTTGTTTATTTATTACACAGAGTCTCCCTCTCTCACCCAGGCTGGAGTGCAGTGGCTCGATCTTGGCTCACTGCGACTTCCACCTCCTGGGTTCAAGCGACTCTCGTGCCTCAGCCTCCCGAGGAGCTGGGATTACAGGCGCCCGCCACCATGGCCAGCTAATTTTTGTATTTTTAGTAAAGACAGGTTTTGCTATGTTAGCCAGGCTGGTCTCGATCTGATCTGCCTGCCTCTACCTACCAGAGTGCTGGGATTACAGGCGTGAGCCACTGCACCTGGCCCATAACTACCTTATTTTTCCCCATAATACTTATCCTCTAACATGATGTATACTTGATTGAATATTAGAATATAGGATCGTCTCCATCAAGGCAGAGACTTTTGCCTGTGTTGTCACTGATGTATTCAAGACTGCTATTCAGTGCAGGGCACCTGTATGTCTGTGTGGGTCTGTAATGACCAATATCGGTGCTGATTGATGTTGTTTACACTAACGTTTTGAATGTATTCCCAGCCTAGGACAGGGCGAAGCACAGAGTAGGCATGCAATAAATACATGCTGAATAAATGAGTAAATATCTAAATGTGACTGGGCGCAGTGGCTCACGCCTGGGTCTGGATACAAAGGGGTCTGGATAAGTGAATGTTTCTCACAGCACCCAGGAGAAAGTGATGGAAGGGGTTGAGTGGACACTGGTTAAGGAACCAGCAGCACCTATGGGAACTGACTTTGACCACACAGGAAGATGACTGGCTGCTCCCTGGAGTGTGTGGGGAACTCAGGACCTCTTGCCTGGAAGCCTCCTGCAGCTTCAGGGGCTTCTGTAGGAGAGATCCTGCCTCCGGATCCTCCTGGGAGACATGGCATAGGTTTCCATCACTCTGAGATGTCCAAATCCGTGCAATGCAGGGAGCAGATTCCATATAACTCCAGATTCTCCCTGGGAAGGAGGATGGGCAGGGCTGCTTTTCAGAGCCCTACAGCAGCATCCCAAACCTACTGCTCTCCCTCCCACTCTCTTCTCACTCCCCCATCCTGTCTAGAAGGTCCAGCTCTGCCTGGTCACATCTGGCTTTCTCTGATCAGCCACATGGTGGCAGGGGGACCATCAACATCTCAATTCCATCTCCCGGGCTGCCCCCACAGTCCAGGCAGCCTCTCCCTGCACAATGTCAACCACCTCCTTCCTGGTCTCCCAATTCCTGCTCCCTTCCAACCCATTGTCCTCACAGCAGCCACTGATGGCCTTGATGGCCTCCAAGAAATTAACATCTTAATTCCCGAATTCCTCCATTCCTCCCCATAACCCCTGTCCCCGCTATTGCTCCAGTCTCACTTCCTCTAATCCAATGCCAATGGCTTCCTGTCTGTTTCTCTGCCGACCTCAGGGCCTTTGCAGCTGCTGTTTTCCCTTCTGGTGCATTTCTATCCAGGTCTGCATCTCTGCTTCTCATGACACAGTCCTTCTCCTCCTTAGAGAATTCCTCCCTGACCACTCTGCTGGTTACTCCTCACCCACTCACATCACCCTGAATATTTTCATCCTGGCCCTTCACACAGTTGGAAATGATTGAGTTCCTGGTTTGTTGTTGTTTGAGACAGGGTCTTGCTCTGTTGCCCAGGCTGGAGTGCAGTGGTATGATTTTGGCTCATTGCTTGACCTCCTGGAGTCAAGAGATCCTCCAACCTCAGCCTCCCAAGGAGCTGGGACTATAGACACGCACCACCACGTCTGGTTAATTTTAAAATTTTTTGAAGAGATGGGATCTTGCTATGCTGCCCAGGCTGGTCTCCAACTCCTGAGCTCAAGTGATCCTCCCCCCTTGGCTTCCCAAAGCATTGAGATTACAGGCGTGAAGGAGGCACTGCGCCCACCCTGATTTTCTTATGGGAGTTCTCTCCCCTAGTAGAACACAGGCTGCGTGAGAGCAGGGACTCTCAGCCTGGTTCATTGTGCTATCCCCAGCACCTCAGCAGAGCATGACTCACAGAAGGGGTTCCGGAAATCCTTGTGGCACGGGTCAGTGACCCCCTCCCGTTTCTGAGTTCTCACATACATTTGCATCGTGACATCCAGACCTTGATGTCCTGCTTCCTTCTGCTCCTGAGCCCTTTGTGACATCACAGGCTGGTTTGCCAATCGCTGCTGTTCGTCAGCTTCCTGTCACAGAGCACCCCTGAAAAGCCCCCTTTCCTGTCCTCTCTTCTGCTCTGCCCAGGTCTGCATGAGAGTTGTAAGACCCAGGGCTGTGTGGCAGGGTTGTCCTGACCACCTCCCCAAACTGTCCCTCCACTGGGAGATCTGCAAAGAGGGATTTTCATGCGTATTCACAGGTAATATTTTTGGGCAATGTTCTCAGTGATTTACACTTGTCAAGTCGACTTCACCTGCACAATGGACTTGCGAGATAGGCACCAATATGGCACCCATCAGCATAGGAGGAAACCAGCAGAGAGGTTAAGCAATTTGCCCAAATGCACACAATAGGAAGTGGCCAAGCCCCGATTGAAGTCAGAAGAGAAGCTACATGGAGAATGGCAGCCAAAACCATCTTATCTGAAATTATTATGAAGTTTTACTCTATGTATTATTGTATTTGGGGAAGGCTTGGGGCTGCTGATGCAATTATGGGAATCCAAATTGGTTCTTGAGATGCTACCTTGTCCTGCCTTCTCTACATGGGCCTTCCATCTCCAGATGCATTGGTCGTGTGGCAACCCACAGCTCTCATCCGGTGAGAAGGGGAGGCAGAAGCCCATCCAATGCACAGTAATGAGGTCACATGAGGCACCCAGGTTTCCGGGAGAAAGGAACAGATTGTGGCAAGGGTGGATGTGAGTACCTTCTGCTCAGGGTCTGCATACAGCTGCAGGAAGAATAAGCTCATCATGCTGCTTCCCACAGGTGGCCTTGGAGTGTCTGTACCATCGAGAGAAGAGGATTGGGATTGATTTGGTCCATGACAACGTGGAGAAAAACCTTATCCGGGTAAGGTATCTCTTAGGTCTGCCCAGCCCCCGGAAGGAGGTGGGACGGCCAGCAGGTCAGAGAAATTACTGAGCTACCTGTCAGGAGCAGAAGCCACACGTGTCACCCTGTGGAAAGCTAGGGCTCAGGAAGCATGGGCGGAGGCCTAGTTTGCAATTTAGGAACAGGGAGAAATGGAATTATTTGACTCTCAGTCTTTTCATCTCCAAAATAGGCATGATAATAATATACCAATAACAATAATAAAAACTAGTGTTTATTGAGCACCTACTATATGTCATAGGCTATACCACTTCATATGCATTATTTAATGTAATGATAAAATAATCTATAAGTGAGTGCTTGGCACATAGTAGGTGCTAAATTTTCTTTTTTTCTGGGAGTCTATAAAAAGAAAGTAGGGCAATAAAAAGAAAAACAATGGTGGAGCCTCCATAATCAACCCTTAGCTGCCTGGCCCTGGGGTCACGTGGATTGAGGCAGGGGCCCCATGCTGACATTTCACCTCCTGGGGTCGAGGGTGGTCAGTGAGAGGGGAGGGGAGAAGTGAGGGCTGTGGCTTGAGAGACAAGACTGAGGTTCTAAGAGGCACCACTCTTTCTGACATTTTTCATTTCAGGAAGTGGATTTGCTAAAATGTTGCGAACAACAGATGAGAAAATTAGCTCAAAGGATTGACCTCCAGATGCGGTAAGGGCTTTTTTTTTTTTTTTTTAGTTCCCTCTCCTTGGGGTTTGTTTTGGGACTCCCAGGTTTCTGGGGGATAAGCCAGAGGGGCCCACTTGTCTCTGTGTGGTTCTTTTGGTCAGTGGTGTGCTGGTAAATGTTCAACAACCAGCTTTCTGGGGGAAAAAAAAGAGTCCTGAATGTAGGATCAGCCAGTTTGGGTGGTGTAAATGCTAACACAATGGCTGATTTTAAGCTGCTAATATGATGTTACTGAGACGTGCACAATTGACTCTCACAAGCCGGTACTTCACTTGTTACTCTTGTTTACAACGAGAGCCCTGGCAAGAGGCAGCTGGCCTCCTTGAGGCCCCTCTTAGCCTGTGGTTTCCCCATTTGAGTTCTAAACCTTGGGAGATGACAGAGGGTGGGTGGTATTAGGTAGCAGGGCCAGGGACTGGGCACCTCTGCAAGGGAGCTGTTGGACGCATTGAGCCAGAAGTCTTCAAAAGAAATCAGCTTTTTGTTCTTACAAGATTATGTAACCAGTATCCTGACAAGCCTGGGGACCCCCCTCATAATTAAAGGGAGACAAGTTTTACAGGGCTTGGGGCCCATAGCTAAGCCCTTGGCACCAGCTCCCCCTGGAAGCAGCTGTCTCACCTCCACCTGTATCTGGCACTCACCTTTAACTCTTTCAGGGCACGCTGCTCTGCTGGTTTTTCCACTTCATTCATTCTTGACACAGAGACACAGAAAGCACGGGACAGGCTGGCAACCTGGCAGTGGCTGTCCGTCCCGCTGCCTGGTGCACATGGTCGGCTGGGGTGGAAGCAGAGGGGCCGGGCAGCTTCCAAAGCAGCCCTGGGAGCACACATCTTGGTTTGCTGTACCCCAGAACCCACCTCCTCCTCTAGGAGCCCTTGGAGCCCCCGAAGTGGTTAGTGCTGGATGTTAGGAAGAAAGACATCACAAGCAAGTTACCCTTAGAGCAAAGAGCTTGGTCAGGGACAGACACATTGGAGACCCCTAGAAAGACATCAGGGGTGGAGGTGTACAGAGAAGATGCAAATATAGCAGGAGGGATGATGGCTGAAAGGACAAAAACAGAGTTGAAGTTCGATGGTTTGTGTGCCCCTGTCCTAATTTCTCACAATTCCACCTGTCACCGGGACTACTGTTACGTATAGTTTGTCTATAAATTGATTTGCTTAAAAAAACCTTAAGCACACCAGGGCGACTACAGTCAACAGTAATTTATTTCTCATTTAAAAATAGCTAAAAGAGTATAAATGGGAATGTTTGTAACACAAAGAAATGATAAGTGCTGGAGGGGATGGATACCCCAGTTACCTTAATGTGATTGTTACAAATTGCACGCCTGTATCAAAATACCTCCCACAAATATATACACCTACTATGTACCTGCAAAAGTTCAAAAAAATAAAAAATAAAAAATCAATTCAGTAAACAAAATTCCTTAAATATTCATATTTATTTGTTTGTTTTTTTGAGACGAAGTCTCACTCTGCTGTCCAGGCTGGAGTGCAGTGGTGCGGGCTCAGCTCACTGCAACCTCCACCTCCCAGATTCATAAGTATCTCTGGCCTCAGCCTCCTGAGTAGCTGGGATTACAGGCCCATGCCACCACACCTAGCTATTTTTTTTGTATTTTTAGTAGAGACAGTGTTTCACCATGTTGGCCAGGCTGGTCTCAAACTCCTGACCTCAGGTGATCTGCCCACCTCGGGCTCCCAAAGTGCTGAGATTATAGGCGTGAGTCACTGCGCTCGGCCTAAATACTCTTATTTAAACAGGCAAACTTTAACAAAGGGAGAATTGGGACAGGCCAGTGTCTTTGTTTTATTGCATTTTTCTTGCACTTTTAAAAAAATTACTTATTCATTTTTAATTGACAAAAGTGGTATATGCTGTATCATATAAAACATGATGCTTTGAAATTACATGTATGTTTCAAAACATTGAACTAATTTGAACTACTTAACATGTATGTTACCTCACATACTTATTTTTTGTGGTGAGAACAGTTAAAATCTCAGTGATTTTCAAGTACACAGTACATTGTTATTAACTATGGTCACCATGTCTCTGGAACTTATTCCCCCTGACAAACTGAAATTTGTACTCTTTGACCAACATCTCCTCAATCCCCCACCCCCAGCCTCTGGTAACCACCATTCTACTCTGTGCTTGTATTAGTTCGATTGTTTTAGATTCCACATATATGGGGAGATCATGAGATATTTGTCTTTCTGTGCCTGACTTATTTCACCTTACATTATGTCCTATAGGCTCATCCTTGTCGCAAATGACAGGATTTCCTTCTTTTTCAAGGCTGAGTAGTATTCTGTCGTGTATACATGCCACATTTTCTTCATCCATTCATCTATTATGAGACACCTAGGGTGATTTCATGTCCTGGCTATCGTAAATTGGGCCGCAATAACTGCCCATTTTAAAGCTAGGTTGTTTTCTTGCTCTTGAGTTCCTTATATATTTTGGATAGTAACCCCTTATCAGAGGTATAGTTTGCAAATATTTTCTCCCATTTCTCAGGTTGTCTCTTCACTCTCTTGATTGTTTTGTTTGCTGTGAGAAGCTTTTTAGTTTGATGTAATCTCATTTGTCTATTTTTGCTTTGATTTCTTGTGCTATTGGGGTCATTGTCCAGACCAATGTCATGGAACTTTTCCCCTATGTTTTCTTCTAGTAGTTTTACCGTTTCAGGTGTTACATTTTAGTCTTTAATCTATTATTTTTTTTTTTTTTTGAGATGGAGTCTGCCTCTGTCACCCAGGCTGGAGTGCAGTGGTGCAATCTCGGTTCACTGCAACCTCCTCCTCCCGGGTTCAAGTGATTCTTCTGCCTCGGCCTCCTGAGTAGCAGGGGTTACATGTGCCCGCCACCATGCCCGGCTAAACTTTAATCTATTTTGAGTTGATTTTTGTCTATAGTGTGAGATAGAGCTCTAACTTATTCTTCGGCATGTACATTTCCACTTGTATCAATACCATTTTTACATGGTATTGGAAAAGAAAGAAAGGAAGAAGCTGTCCTTTCTCCATTGTGTGTTCTTGGCATCTTTGCTGAAAATCCATTGACTGTAAATGCCTGGATTTATTTCTGGGCTCTCTATTCTGTTCTTTCTTCCAGTTATTTTTGTGATCTTCTATTTATGGCAAGAGAGAGTGGTTTTCCGTTTGTAACTGCCATGGGATGTGACAAACCATGGCGCTGGTGGGGACAGGAGGGCTGACGTTTGGGAAGTGGTGTAGTTTGAGCCGGCAGAGTGAACCAATCACAGATTTGAAGTGGGGAGCTGGACCTCAGAGGAGAAATCCTGAGACTGGGGTCAGGAGGCTGCTTGTGCAACCCCAGATGATGCAAGCAGAGGCCGGGGGAGCTGGGAGAACCAGGGAGACTGAGACAGATGGAGACAGTCCCAGAGACTGAGAGACACACAGAGAGAGATGAGCACTGACATCAAAAGAGACAGACATGAAGAGATAAACAGAGACAGGGATGGGGAGTAGGGAGACAGAGGGACAGAGAGGCACAGAGTCAGATATGCCAGAAAGCGAAATCAAGAGACGAGATAGAGACAGAGAAAGGCAAAGAGATGAGGAGAGACAGATATGGAGAAAGAGGACAAGAGACCGGGTACGGTGGCTCACGCCTGTAATTCCAGCACTTTGGGAGGCTGAGGTGGGTGGATCACTTGCGGTCAGGAGTTCGAGACCAGCCTGGCCAAAATGGTGAAACCCCGTCTCTACTAAAAACACAAAATTAGCTGGGCGGTGACGCATGTCTCTAATCCTAGCTACTCGGGAGGCTGAGGCAGGAGAATAGCTTGAACCCAGGAGGCGGAGGTTGTAGTGAGCCAAGATCACGCCACTGCACTCCAGCCCGGGCCACAGAGCAAGACTGTCTGAGAGAGAGAGAGAGAGAGAGAGAGAGAGAGAGAGAGAGAGAGAGATGTTTGAGCTTGGATAGAGACCGAGAGAGATGAGAGCAACGGAGACAGACAGCAAGAGCAAGAGAGAGAGAAAGCAAGCACAGAGTGAGTGAGGGAGAGGATGAGAGCAGGTGAGGGCAGCATTTCGCTTTGTGGAGACTGGAGGCCGAGCCACCCTGGATGGAGACTGTTTGTCGCTGGGCAGTGGCTGTGTGTCAGATGACTCCTGCCATCTCACGGGGAGGCAGCTTGTGCTGCCAGAGGGATTGGGATTATACTGATTCACTGAGAGCTGGCCAGAGCCTCATTAGCCAGGCAGAGTCTGGTGTGTCCTCACGCGCTTGGGGAAGCTCTGCTGCTGAACTGCTCAGGTGGCCAACACCAGGCTGCTGGCTCATGGTTTTCTGCGGAGCCTGAGGCCTGCATCTGGGCAGGGTGGTGTCCTTGCCGCACCAGGTGAGAAAAGGCTCTTCCTGACAGAGGAAGTCATGCTTGGGCTTTTCCTGGTGGGCTGACAGCAGGGTGAGCTTGGCGCTGATCCGGCCCTTGGTTGTGGGCCAAGTAGGGAGGACAGGACTGCCTCCTCTTTCCCCAGGCCTCATGGCAAGGGCCAGGCAGCTGGACACGCTGGACTCTGAGGCCCCCAGGTTTCCCTCTAATTCTCTGACATGTTTGCTTTCCACATCCTGGCCTCGCTTCACGTTCCAGCTCATTCGGCAGGACAGGGCCCCATTTCTCCAGGGCTCTGCCAATTTGGAAACCCCAAGGGCCCCGGGTCAGGGGTTCCTCCTGCTCCGATGTGACCCATGCTTCCTGATAGGTGGGAACCCCCACTACTGTCAGGATTTCACTTCCTGGCTCCTGGCCTGCTGGAAATCCCTCACCCGCAACCAACATCCATAACAGAAAAAAAAAAAAAAAAAAAGATATAGATGGAGGAGACGGAGGGGGACACCCAGAGAGACACACAGAGGCTGAGACAGAGAGAAACCAAGAAAAAGACAAAGGTTGGAGAGACAGAGACATAGACACAAGAAGGGAGGGAGAGAGAGAGAAAGAGAACAGAGACACTCAGTTTAGCTGGTGTCTGACATACCCTCACTTAATGGAAGTTATGCCCTTCTCTGCTCTTACAATTCTTCTAAACACTCCAAGGCAAAGTTTCAGCTGCGGCTTATGTGTCTGTAACATCAACTGATCTCTCTTTTTTCAGCCAACAGGGAAACAGAAAAAGGTCTAGGCTTAGAACCTTCTGGAGGAAGTAGATTCTAGCTAGGATTTAGTAGGTGCCTACTTAGTATTAATATTTATTAATATTTAGTGAGTGCCTACTTAGTATTAATATTTAGGTCTGAGGTGATCTTCTATCAATGGAAAGGGTGATGGGTTTTTCTTTAAAGTCAGGGATGTAAAATTTCATTTTATCATACATTTATTTACATTTTAAAAGTGATTTTAGGCTGAATGCGGTGGCTCATGCCTATAATCCCAGCACTTTGGGAGGCCAAGGCAGGCGGATCGCCTGAGGTCAGGAGTTCAAGACCAGCTTGGCCAACATGATGAAACCCCGTCTCTACTAAAAAAATACAAAAATCACCCAGAAGTGGTGGCGGGTGCCTGTAATCCCAGCTACTAGGGAGACTGAGGTAGGAGAACCCCTTGAACCCAGGAGGCGGAGGTTGCAGTGAGCTGAGATCCTGCCACTGCACTCCAGCCTAAGCGATAAGAGGGAAACTCCGTCTCAAAAAAAAATTAATTAAATAAAAGTGATTTTAAAAAGGAAAAATAAGTAGAGTTTGGTATTTGACAAGAATCATGGAAGTGGTTCTCAAATGTCTGGAATTTGGCAGTAATCTTTAAGTCTAAGTTTCTTAGCCAAGATACCAACCAGCCCTCCTGGCTTAAGCCCTGGCCCTGATCCATTGTCCTCTCTTTACCTCAGCGCAGTCTCTGACCCCACCCAGCCCCAACCCTACCCAATTCCTGTCTTCACCTAGCCCCCGACCCAACCCAGTCCCTGAACCCACCCAATCTCTGTCTTCACCCAGTCACTGACTCCACCTAGTCCCTGTCCTAACCTAGCCCCTGACTCCGCCCAGTTCCTGATCCCGAGGTCCCTAAACATCTGGTGTTTCTAGCTTCTCTGCCTTGGCACATGTGATGTTCTCGGCTTGGAATTCTCATTCCGCCAGCAGCAATTCCCCCATAATGTCTACTTCAATTTATTGTGAAAACCCAGCTCAGACACCTCCTGGAAAGCCTTCCCTGACCACCCTCTCATCCTCAATTAACGGTTTCCTCCTCTGTGTTATTTTGTATTTTCAAACCTGCACAATGGCCTTACCGTTCTGAGATATATATATATGTGTGTGTGTGTGTGTGTATGTGTGTGTATATAGTATTTGTTCACACAAATCTGTGAGCAACTTGAAGGCAGTGACTGTGTCATCTTATTCATGTCTCATCCCTTGGTGCGCAGCATAGGGTCAGACACAATGATGGATTTACGAAGTGATTTGACTTGCATCAGACGTTGTCCAAAGTATGGATTGATATCTTCTAAATTAGGTCAGCAAGCTACAGCTGGAGGGACAAATCTGGCCCACAATCTGTTTTTTTAAATAAAGTTTTATTGAGATGAAGCCGCAACCATTTTTACATATCTGCGACTGCTTTCGTGCACAGTTCAGTAGTTGCAACAGAGACCATATGACCCACAAAGCCTAAAATATTTATCATGCAACACTTTACAGTAAATGCTTACCCATCCTTCTTCTAAAGGACAACAGGGGCCAGGTGTGGTGGCTTACGCCTATAATCTCAACACTTTGGGAAACTGAGGCAGGAGGATCACTTGAGCCTAGGAATTCAAGACCAGCTTGCACAACACAGCAATACCGTGTCTACAAAATATTTAAAAAGTTAATCAGGCTGGTGGCTGCATGCCTGTAGTCCTAGCTAGTCAGGAGACTGAGGTGGGAAGAGTGCTTGAGCCTGGGAGCTCAAGGCTGCAGTAAACCATGACTGCACCACTGCACTCCAACCCGGGTGACAGAGTGAGACTCTGGGGAAAAAAAAAAAAAAAAAAGAATAAAGGGCAAATCTGTTTGGATTAGGGGGAGCCTCTGGGTATGTGGTGGGGCATTGAGGTGGGAAGAGGACTGAGAAGCTACTGGGGGGCTTCCTGGGGGACCAGGGCTTGTAACACACACCTGCTGTGTGGCCCAGGCTGGGAATTCTGGGCAGGTGCACAGTCCAGGAATGACTCCTCCCTCCCTGCAGGGATAACCGAGATGCTCAGCACGCCCTGGAGAGGGACCTCGAGGATAAAAGCTCGGCGCAGTGCATCGATGAGAAGTGCTTTAACCTGAGAAATACGTCAGACTGCATCAGCTTCTTCCACGGCATGGAGAAAATTGATGGCACGTAAGTATTAGACACCCCCTCCCCATCCCTGGCGTGTCCAACTGGAGTGAGGGCTTCTGCTCCTGCCAACGAATGGCGAAGTGGCATCGTGCGCCAGCTAAGTGGGAAGTAGTGTGGTCGAACGGGGATCCTCCAGTGCAGGCGGCAGAATCCAAGTTGGGTTAACTTAAGACAAAATGGATTTACCCAAGGGGTTATGGGGGAGCCACGAACTCAAGGGGAAGGCTGGAGAGGAAGGTCCTGGCAGGGGGAGCTGTGTGGTCAGAGTGCCTTCATCTTTCCATCCTTGCCCCACTGTTCAAGATCCAAATTTCGAGAGAGCATGCCTTTGGCTTAGTGAGGGTCGCACAGCCACTGCCGCTCAGCAGTTTCACCAAAAAAGAAATTCCCAAACGAGTGACAAGCTTGGCAGGGAGGCCACCTGGGGTCAGCTGATGCCGATAGTGGTTTAAGAGAGTGAATTCTTGCCTGGCCAGGTGTGGTGGCTTACCCCTGTAGTCACAGCCCTTTGGGAGGCTGAGGCTGGAGAATTGCTTGAGGCCAGGAGTTCCAGGAGTTTTCCAGACCAGCCACAGAGAGAGAGGGAGAGAGAGAGAGAGAGTGGAGTCTGGAGCCAGGTTGCCTGGCTTCAAATCCCAGCGTCTACGCTAACACAGAGCAAGTCACTTCATTTCTTTGGGCCGTTTCTGAATCTATACCTCTGGGAGAAAATTAGTACTCAATTCCCAGGGCTGCTGTGAGTATGAAAAAGGTGGGTGTATGAAGTTTTAAGCACAGAGCCTAGTATAGAATAATAACAGCCAACATTTATCGAGTGCTTACTGTGTGACCTCATTTTCTCGTCACAGCAGCTACGAGGTGGTGCCTTCTGTGAGCCTGTCATGATCCTGGGCATATCACAGAATTGTGAGATTTTATGCAGAATGAAAACATGCTTCCCACTTGGTAGTCTGAGGTCTGAGAGATGCTTAGGATGAGGAAGAAGGTGGGGTCTATCTTAGTTCCGCCTTCTTCTGTTTAAAAAAAAAAATCTCTAGTACATAGAATTGTGCTTGGCACATGTTGGTATGCAATAAATTTTTATTGAATGGAAGAATGAGTGTAAGGAGGAAGGGAGGGAAAGAAGAACCACAGGAAGGGAGGAAGGGGAGCGAGAAGGACGGTATTCCTTGGCAATCTCCTTGGCCCAAGCCTGGGGTCACTTTCTGGATCTTACAAATGTCGAAGTGCTGAGGTGACCCTTTGGGACTTACGGTAATGACAACTCCTGGAGACTTTCTTCCTCTTCCTGACAAGGTGCTGTCCCCCATGGCACTGGCAAGGTGAGCAGGACTTTGGGGGCTTGGCCCCCCTCATCTACACAGGGAGTCCGGAGGGTCTCTCTTCCCAAACAGATTCCTCTCCAGAAACCTGGCAGCCCCAGAGCCTCCAATGTCTACACCCAGGAGGGACCTGCTACTTGAAGTCCCCCATCTAGAGACTCCATCTGCAGAAGAGAGCCGCTGTTTGTGGCAATTAATTGCTTCCCAGATGTGCTAGCTTGGGGCTTTGTATTTGTGGTTTTCTTATTTATTTACTTATTCAAGACGGAGTTTTGCTCTTGTTGCCCAGGCTGGAGTGCAATGGTGCGATCTCGGCTCACCACAACCTCCACGTCTCAGGTTCAAGCGATTTTCCTGCCTCAGCCTCCCGAGTAGCTGGGATTACAGGCATGCGCCACCACGTCCAGCTAATTTGTTTGTATTTTTAGTAGAGATGGGGTTTCTGCATGTTGGTCAGGCTGGTCTCAAACTCCTGACCTCAGTTGATCCTCAGGCCTTGGCCTCCCAGAGTGCTGGGATTACAGGTGTGAGCCACCACGCCCAGCCTTGGGGTTTTCTTAAAGCAGGGCTATGTCTGGGCGGATGAAAGAGGATGTTTGGTGAATGTCTGAATTGCAGTATCTCTATTTTCTAGATTAACAGTGATGATGATGATGATGGCAGTAGACACCTTTTTTTTTTAGACAGAGTCTCGCTCTGTCACTAGGCCAGAGTGCAGTGGCACAATCTCAGCTCACTGCAAACTCTGCCTCCCAGGTTCAAGTGATTCTCCTACCTCAGCCTCCCAAGTAGCTGGGACTGCAGGCACGTGCCACCACGCCCAGCTAATTTTTGTATTCTTAGTAGGGACAGGGTTTCACCATGTTGGCCAGGAAGAGACACCTTTTACCTGGTGTCTGCTATGTGCTAGACATTGTGCTGACAGCTTCATGTGCAACATCTCATGAATAATAAATATTTTTCGGGCGCTTACTCTGTCCAGTGCCGTGATAAGGACTTCACATTTAAACACTCAGCAACCCTGGGGGTTAGTACCATTATCTCCATTTTACAATGAGGAAACTAAGGCTTAGAGAGGTGAATCGATTGGCTCAAGCTCACACAGCAAATGACAGAGCTGTGATTCTGAATCGGCACTGAATACTGAGCCTGTGTGTTTTACCAATGGTGCCTTCCTGCATCTCCAGCAAGGCCAGCTGTCTTCTCCATCTTTAGTGGACGTAGACTCCAGAAAGCACTTCCCCCTCCTGAGGCACACTGCCTGCTGAGGAGGCAGACTGTCTTTGGCAAATTCCTCCCCAGGGAGAATGTCATTAAGCACGTTATTTTCTCTGGGGAGCTCAGCTTCTGTTGCAGGGGAGAACAAGGGCTTAGAGGTTACTGTTCATGACATTGACAGTGTCCCCCCGTTCAGAGGCAACAGAGACACTCACAGTAAATCTGCGTGTTTCTCTCTGCTGTCCTTATCATCTCCTCTTTCCTCCGTGTTCTGGGATGGGGCGTTGTTGTGCGGCCTCGAACAAGATGCCTCACTCTCGGAGCCTCAGGTCTTGGTGGGATGAAGCTCTGAACCTGACATAGTACCACTCCTATCTCCAGAAGCCCGAGATGCCTGTTTATTGCTTGATTTTTAACTCCTACAAAAGCCGGGCAAAACAATCACACATACTATATGATTTTTAATACTTTCTATGCACCATGCAACCTAAGTGTGCTTTAAAATGTCTGAAAAGAAGCCGGGTGTGGTGACTCACGCCCATAATTACAGCACTTTGGGAGGCCAAGGTGGGCGAATCACGAGGTCAAGAGATCCAGACCATCCTGGCCAACATGGTGAAACCCCATCTCTACTAAAAATACAAAAATTAGCCAGGCGTGGTGGTGCTCGCCTGTAGTCCCAGCTACTTGGGAGGCTGAGGCAGGAGAATTGCTTGAACTTGGAAGACAGAGGTTGCAGTGAGCCGAGAAAAGAAAGAAAGAAAGAAAGAAAAGAAAGAAAAGAAAGAAAAGAAAGAAAAGGAAAGAAGGAAAGTATAAAAATCTGCTTTATTTAAGAACTGGAGACTTCCTGGACCAGAAAAGACCTTGAGAAATTACCTAGTCTGGTTTATCCAGGACCTGAAGCCAACTCAAAGAAATGCATGCCCTTCCTCAAAGCCTTCCCAGATGAGAAAACCCCACGTGGTCCATTGGTTGCTTGTTGCAGGGATTTACATGCTCTGCCAGGAAGAACTTTACTGAGGAGTTGCTCATGTGTCACCACCTCCGAGAAGCCTTCCCTGCCTGCCTTTGCTAATGTAGCCTGTGTCCCTGTCCATTGATCTCCCCAGATCCATTCTCCAGCTGCCACACTGTGTGTCCTGCACAACAGACTCTCCTCTGCAGACCTCCTCTCCTGGGCTCTCTGTCCTTTGATTTCCAGATGGGTTCAGCCAGGAGGAGGGGCACCAGCAGAAGACAGAGTGTGGGAGGGGAGAGGCTACGATTTCTTCCCCTGCTACCTCCCTCCCAGACACTGTAGTCGACCATGGTTCCTTCTCTTCTGGGGCTGTTATAACACTTACTGCTTCCTTTTCTCTTGCCCGTTACAGCTGGGATAGTGACAACGTCATGCGGTTTCTTTTTATTTTTTAGTGGTGGGGATAGGGTCTTACTCTGTTGCCCATGCTGGAGTGCAGCAACGTGACCTTGGCTCACTGCAGTCTCTAACTTCCAGTTCAAGCGATTCTCCTGCCTCAGCCTTCCGAGTAGCTGGGATTACAGGCACATGCCACCACACCCAGCTAATTTTTGTATTTTTAGTAGGGACGGGATTTCACCATGTTGGCCAAGCTGGTCTCGAACTCCTGACCTCAAGTGATTCTCCCGCCTTGGGCTCCCAAAGTGCTGGGATTACAGCCATGAGCCACCGAATTCAGCACTTCATGCGTTTTCTAATCCCTGACCATCTCAACACCCTTCCGAGTATTCATCTATTCCCGTTTACAACCCTGACCAACACATAATGACACCACTCCGTTTGTCTCTTTCATCCTCCTGCTGCTGCTGCTGCTTTTGAGACAGGGTCTTGTTATGTTGCCCAGGCTGGAATGCAGTGGTGCAATCATGGCTCACTGCAACCCTGAACTCCTGGGCTCAAGAGATCCTCCCACCTCAGCCTCCCAAGTAGCTGGGACCACAGGCATGTACCACCACACATAGGTACTTCTTTTTGGCATTTTTTATAGAGATGGGGGTTTCACCACATTGACCAGGCTGGTCTTGAACTCCTGGGCTCAACTGATCTGCCTTCCTCGGCCTCCCAGCATGCTGGGATTAGAGGCATGGCTGGCCCGGCCCTCCAGTTTCTAAATCCCTTCCCAGCACATAACACAATGTGTAACTATCTCCTCGTTCACTGTCAATCTTCCTTCTCTGGCAATTAACCGCCACGAGGACAGGGATGTTGCTGTTCTTGTTCATGGCTCTCTCCTAAGTGCCTGGAACAATGCGTGGCATGTGGTAGAAGTTGAAGAAATATTCCATGAATGAATGGCAGTGAAAGTAGCGTGGCCACATTCTCATTGCAGAGTTGGAGGGTCCCTGAACCCTCTCTGTGCCCAATGCCTGCTTCTTGGCTTGTCCGTGTTGTGTTTCTGGTGGCAGTGGTGTGGGTGTTAGGGAAAAGAGCTCTCTGAGGGAGCCCCTCTCTTTGACCCACTCACTGAGTGCCCTTCTGCCGACCAGCTGCTCTCTTTAGGGTTCTCTTGCCTCCCCTGTAAAATGAGGGTGTTGGATCAGGACAGTGGTTCTCAGCAAGGGGTGACTGTGCCCTCTCCCAGGAGGGTACTTGGCAATGTCTGGAGCCATTTTTTGGTTGTCACAATGGGGTGGTCCGGGAGCTGCTGGCATCTAGTAGGTAGAGGCCAGGGATGCTGCTAAACATCCCACAATGCACAGGAGAGAGAATAATCCCGATCCAGAGGCCAAGACTGCCAAGGCTGAGAAACCGCAGATTGTGAGGTCTCCCAGGGCTGCAGCAACTCGTCCCTGTGCCTTTGCAGGATCTCCGTACCCGAGACCTGGGCCAAGTTCAGTAACGACAACATCAAGCACTCTCAGAACATGCGGGCCGACTCCATCCGGCTGCGGGAGGAGGCGGAGCACCTCTTTGAGACCTTGTCGGATCAGATGTGGAGGCAGTTCACAGACACCAACCTGGCCTTCAACGCCCACATCTCCGAGGTGACGGACGTGAAGAATAAGCTGCAGACACAGCTGGCGAAGGTGAGCAGATCCTCCCAGGACCCCTGCCTTCTCTGCCAAGCCCTCACCCTCCTCCCGTGAATCTGAGCAGTTTCTGGGCCAAGCTGGCCCTGCCCCTGGTGCCAAACCAGTACCCTCCCTCCCCAAGGTCTGTGGTCTTGTTCTTTCTAAAAGCGGCCAAGGGCTGAGCTTCCTGGGGGGATTTAAGCATCCAGGGTCCATCCTGTCTTGCTCACTGGAGGATGGAGCCTGGAACTTGGCCTGGCTGTCCCCAAGAGGCTGTGACGCTCCCAGGACCCCTTATTCTCCATCTAAAACCCATGTGACTGAGCATGACAGGTGCAGAGAACGGAGCCCGGCAGCGCATTGTCTCTGTCACTCCAACACATCTTCTCCGCCCACAGCAGCATCTTTGGAAGTGTAACCTTTGACTTCCAAAGGCCTCAACAGAACCATAACAGTCTAAAGGGATTTCCTGCTGAGGGATGGGGTGCTTTTTGGATCTGAGGAGTCTGCAGCACTGCCCGATTCTGTCGTCAGCCCGCTATGCCCACACCAGCTTGCCCTTTAGGCATTTTGCGTCATGCTGTTTCACACCTCCAGGTTGGCTCTTGGAGTCCTCTTTGGATGGAATCTATACTCCCTGCTCAATGCAAATTTAGATTCCCACTGGGTGCCAGATGCTGCGCTAGGCACTAGGAATAAAATGAGGAGCCATATAAACACGGGCCCTGGCCTCTGGGGATTTGACATTCTCCTGGAAGAACAGTGGTGGCTGTGAAATTTATACACACAGAAAGAACTTGGATGATAGTCAGGTCAGAGGGAACTTGCCTTGAATTTGTATTTGCAGAACAGTACGCCTTTTTAAGGCCAAGTACAGTGGCTCACGCCTGTAATCTCAGCACTTTGGGAGGCCAAGGTGGGCAGATCATTTGAGGTCAGGAATTTGAGACCAGCCTGGCCAACATGGTGAAACCCTGTCTCTACTAAAAATACAGAAAACTAGCCAAGTGTGGTGGTGCATGCCTGTAATCCCAGCTACTTGGGGAGGCTGAGGTGGGAGAATCGCTTGAACTTGGGAGGCAGAGGTTGCAGTGAGCCAAGATCACACCACTGCACTCCAGCCTTGGCAAAAGAGTGAGACCCTGTCTCAAAACAAACAAACAAACAAAAAAACTGTGCCCTTTTTTATTGTGTCTGTATCTTTGGGGGGATTCATGGGCTGAAGGCAGGGTTTGATGGAAATTACAGTGGTAGCTTCAGCCCACGTACATCTGCCACCCTTTAGTCTGGTACTCCAGAAGAGACAAAAAATAAGTAAAGTTTATTTTTCTTTTCTTCTCTCTCTCTGTCTCTTTTTTTTTTTTTTTTTCCTGAGATGATCTTGCTCTGTTGCCCAGGCTGGAGTGCAGTGGCACAATCACGGCTCACTGCAGCCTTGAACTCCTGGACTCAAGCGATCCTCCCACCTCAGCCTCCCAAGCAGCTAAGACTACATGTGTGAGCGACTACACCTGGCTAAGTTTTTTAGTTTTTTGTAGAGACAGCGTTTCGCTATGTTGCTTAGGCTGGTCTCAAACTCCTGGGCTCAAGCAGTCCTCCCACTTCGGCCTGTCAAAGTGTTAGGATTACGGGAGTGAGCCACCGTGCCTGGCCTCGAAACAGAAGTTTCCGTGAAATCATTCCAACATTTTTATAGGGAGGGAGCAAGGGTGGGTGAGCCAGAGATTCTCATGGGACCCACACTGGGTAGAGCAGAGAAGCAGGGGACATTGCCACCCAGAACAGATCAACAGGGAGTTGAGTGGCCGAAAGTTGGTGGGAAGAGGATTCCAGAGACAGCAGCAAGGCAAAAGATGCATCCGGGACGAAGCTGGAAGAAGGGGCAGGCGGGTCTGGGTAGGCCTCGTGAAGGGTTTGGATTCTCACCTAAGAACAATGGGGAGCCTTTGAAGGTTTTAAGCAGACAGTGTTTGGGTCCAAGCTTGTCCTTTTGTTGATTTCTTTTCTGCCTGGGTGGCAGACGGGATGCAGCAGTTAAGAATGGATGCAGGGGCCGGACGTGGTGGTTCACACCTGTAATCCTAGCACTTTGGAAGGCAGAGGCAGGAGGTTCGCTTGAGGTCAGGAGTTAGAGACCAGTCTGACTAATATAGTGAAACCCTGTCTCTACTAAAAATACAAAAAATCAGCTGGGCACAGTGGCATGCACCTGTAATTCCAGCTACTCGGGAGGCTGAGGCAGGAGAATAATTTGAACCCAGGAGGCAGAGGTTGCAATGAGCTGAGATCTTGCCACTGCACTCCAGCCTGGGCGACAGAGTGAGACTGTGTCTCAAAAAAAAAAAAAAAAAAAAAGGAATGGATGGATAGAGTGGTTAGCGGGCTCTGGAAGAGGCCCAGGGAGTGGGGAAGGCTGCCTGTGCTGTGGTGGTGACATCAAGTGGAAGAAGGACTGGAAGAGGGTAAGATATCTAGAGAAGGCAAAGTTGGCACCGAGTTGGCCTGTGCACCTTCCCTTTATCTTTCATGAACTATTTTCCTATTAATTCTGTAGAACAGGGTTGGCAAACTTCTTCTGTCAAGCGCTAGATGATAACTGTGTTCAGCTTTGCAGGCCGTATGGTTTCTGCCCCTATACTGCAAAAGCAGCTATGGACAATCTACACAAATGAGCACGGCTGTGTTCCAATAAAACTTCACAGAACTAGGCAGTGGGCCGGATTTGGTCTACAGGTTGTGGTTTTGACAACCCCTGCTCTGGAACTTAGCTCAAAAGCCTCTTCCTCCAGGAATCCTTCCTAAACTCCACGGCCTATTTGCACTCACCATCTCTGGGTGGCCACTGCGTTCTGAGACTGTGTTTTTCATTGCTTCTTCCATCTCATACCTTTTGGCTAGAACCACTGACCTTGAGCCACACTGCATGGGTGTGATGAATCCTCTATAACCTTGGCCAACTTTCTTAACTTCTTTGAGCCTCAGTCTCCTTGTTCGTAGAATGAGGATAAGAATGACTGTCACAGGAGGCTGAGGCAAGGAGGATCGCTTGAGCCTGGGAGGTGGAGGCTGCAGTGAGTTGTGATTGCACCACTGCACTCCATCCAACCTGGACGACAGAGCGAGACCTTGTCTCAAAAAAAAAAAAAAAACCCAAAATGACTGCCATGAGGATTATGTGAGTTAATGCAGGTATAACACCTGAAGGAGTGAGGGCGCGTAGTAGGCACCATGTCTGTACTAGTGGCTGTGATCTTACTGTACTAGTTTATTTACTTGCCAGTATGTCTTCAGAGCACTGCTCCTGATTTAACCTTGTCCCCCTACTGCTTAGTAACTGCCTGGTACTGCTCACATCTTTGTGCAATGAATGGAAGGACTCTACAATGTTGAGGTGGCTTTTTTGAGACAGTCTCATTCTGTAGCCCAGGCTGGAGTGCAGTGACTCAATGTCAGCTCACTGCAACCTTTGCCTCCCTGGTTCAAGCGATTCTCCTGCCTCAGCCTCCTGAGTAGCTGGGTTTACAGGCACCCCGCACCGCCACCACACCCCAGCTAATTTTTGTATTTTTTGTAGAGATGGGGTTTTGCCATATTGCCCAGGCTGGTCTTGAACTTCCAGGCTCAAGTCCCCTGGTCTCAAGTGATCTGCCTGCCTCTGCCTCCCAAAGTGCTGGAATTACAAATGTGAGCCACCATGTCCAGCCTACAATGTTGAGTTTTTTATTGAGGTTTTTTTTTAAAAGAATGAAGCATGCATGAATGAATGCTTTTAATGTCTCTCTTTCTTTTTTCATGCAAAAATCCATTTTTTATGGTAAAATACGCATAACATAAAACTTAGCATTTTAACCACTCTTAACTGTACAGTTCTGTGGCATTAAGTACATTCACACATTGTGCATCCATCACCACCATCCATCTCCAGAACTTTTCCATCTTCCCAAACTGAAACTCTGCACCCTTTAAACACTCCCTCTGCATTTCCATTTTCCCCCATATCCATGGTGATATGGTTTGGTTGTGTTTCCACCCAAATCTCATCTTGAATTGTAGCTCCCATAAACCCCATGTGTCAGTGGAAGGGACCCGGTGGGAGGTAATTGAATCATGGGGGCAGGTTTTTCCCATGCGGTTCTTGTGATAGCGAATAAGTCTTGTGAGACCTGGTGATTCTATAAAAGGGAGTTCCCCTGCACGTTCTCTTTTGCCTGCTGCCATGTTAGACGTGCCTTTGCTCCTCCCCTGCCTTCCATCATGATCGTGAGGCCTTCCTAGCCATGTCAAACTGCGAGTCCATTAAATCTTTTTTTCTTTATAAATATCCCAGTCTTCGGTATGTCTTTATTAGCAACATGAGAACACATGAATACAAGTAACCTCCATTCTACTTTCTGTCTCTGAGAATTTGACTCCTCTATGGACCTCATATAAGTGGAATTATACAGTAGTTGTCCTTCTGTGACTGGTTAATTTCACTTGACATAATGTCTTCAAGGCTCATCCATGTTGTAGCATGTGTCAGAATTTCCTTCCTTTTCAAGTCAGAATAATATTCCGTTGTCTATACCACATCTTCTTTATCCATTCATCCATTTATGGACACTTGGTGGTGTCCGTCTTTTGGCTCTTGCGCATTTTCTTTTAATGAGGCATCTCATACGGTGGATCAAATGTAGTTCATTGTCATGTTTCATTGCCTGAAATTTGTGGTCGGGGGATGACTTGGGAAGGCTCTTTTGGTTGGCTCTTGGTGCCTGGTTTCTCACCTGTGAAATAGAGATAAGAATTTCTACATGGTAACATTACTGTATTAATGAATTAATCTCTGGAGCTCTTAAAACAGTGCTTGACAAATGATCAACAGTCAGTAAAAGGTAACTGTAAGTATTAATTCAATTATTGATGGAGAGAGAAAGGATCTTTTGAGTGGAGGTGGAGAGAGCAAAACCTTTTCCCTTTCAAAATTTCTCTAGTGAGGATCCCTTGAGTCCAGGAGTTTGATGCTGTAGTGAGCTATGATCGCAGCACTGCACTGCAGTCTGGGTGACAGAGCAAGACTTTGTCTCTAAAAATTAAAATTAAAATTAAAATAAGTTGAAATAAATAAATAAAAATAAAAATTCCTCCAGGGAAGTTTTGAATTGTTACTAACCACCTCATCACTGCAGACCAGAGGGTTTTTGCAACCTCATGGATTTTTATTAATAGTCATAATTTAATCACCAGCTGTTCTGCAAATAAGCTAGCACCCGTCTGAAATGCGCCAAACTCCAACCCTACACTATTGACATTTTCCTGAGCAAGGATTTGTCTTCTGGTTGGTGAATTTCACATGGTGTTTTTCTAAAATAATACAGGAATTTGACTCAATGAAGATAAATATATAGCAACCATTTCACCTTTCGACACTTTACTTTGGCTGGAGGATTTGAAATGCTCTCTTCTTTTTTTGAGACGGAGTCTCACTCCATCGTACAGGCTGGAGTGCGGTGACAAGATCTTGGCTTACTGCAACCTCTGCTTTCCAGGTTCAAGCAATTCTCCTGCCTCAGCCTCCTGAGTAGTGGGTGGTGCCCACCACTATGCCCAGCTAATTTTTGTATTTTTAGTAGAGACGAGTTTTCACCATGTTGACCAGGCTGGTCTCAAACTCCTGATCCCAGGTGATCCACCCGCCTTGGCCTCCCAAAGTGCTGGGATTACAGGCTTGAGCCACCGTACCTGGCCTGAAATGCTCTCTTTAAAAATGTAACTGTTATTAGTCGAGCTCAGCCTGATTCTCCTTGGCAAAAGGCATTTCTGGAAAATTCCAAGTGCCCATCCGTACCTGTGCTGCAAGGCAGTTATTTCCCAAGCGGTCATAGGAATCCACCTTGTAAGACCAGATCTACATGGCTCCACATGCAGACAGTGGTTTGGGGCTGTGCAGACAGCCTCATCTGTTCACTGGGATCCTAGAGTTCTGTCACCTCGGCCACACCCCAAGCCTCCTAACTTGCCCTGGGCCTCATCCTTGCACTTTGAGGCTCCAGGCATCACTGTATCATACTGACCACTGCTAGCAGAGGAGCTGGTGACTTCTCTGGACTAAAGAAGTTGGTGGCCACAGAGTGGGTTGCTGCCTTTGAGTGCTGATTTCTCTGAGACACAGGGCCTTGGAAACTTCTAGAAAAACAACCCCTCACTTACATGCAATTACCCATGTGAATGTGCATTTGAGTCGGGGATCTCTTCATGTGTGGGGGGAAAAGATGCACAAATATGGCTTTTGGGGGTAGGATGTGTGGGGTCAGGGATCCTTCTATGGAGAAAGTGCTTATTCTGACGTGGGAACTAGATCCTGGCAGGTGAAATATTAGATGTGTTACATGGATGTAGCATTAATATCATTGAATCATACAACGGGAAGATTATTCCTTCTTCATTGCTTCTGACTATCTCAAAGGTGCTAGAATGCCTTCCTTACCTCTTTTAACACCTGCCAGTCTTCCTCTTATAATTTTTTTTTTTGGAGACAGGGTCCCTCTTTATTGCCCAGGCTGGAGTACAGTGGTGCAATCTCGGCTCACTGCAACCTCCACCTGCCAGTTTCAAGCATTTCTCCTGCCTCAGCCTTCCGAGTAGCTGGGATTGCAGGTGTGCACCACCTTGCCCAGCTAATTTTTTTGTATATTTAGTAGAGATGGGGTTTCACCATGTTGGCCAGGCTGGTCTTCAGGTGATCCACCAGCCTCGGCCTCTCAAAGTGCTGGGATTGCAGGTGTGAGCCACTGCACGTGGCCTCACCTGTTGATAAGCATTTGGGTTGTTTCCATTTGGGGTGTTACAAGTAGAGCTGCTCTGAACCCTCATGTACACATATTTGTATGCACTCTCACAGAGTTCAAAAAATATTTGGTATAAAATGGGGATTTCACATAAAAATTTTTCAGATTTCCAGCATCTCTTGAAAAATTACTAGCTCTAGCAATTCAGAGCCCATGTTTCTACAAGGAACAGTGGCTAAGGGTTGAGTGGCTGCTGCCTCTCTTGGGGGTCAGGTGCTCCAATTAGCCTCAGGCCCCACCACTCCCTATTACAGCACACTTCCCTCATTTGCATTATTTACTTTATCCTGTAGCCCTGTATTTGTGCACTCTGCTTTATATATCAGAGGAAATTCAGAGAGGCAGATAAACAGAACATCCAGGCATAGGAAGAGTTTGAACAGAACAGAGAAGGGCTATGAATTTTAACCTTGAAGGGCTTTGGTTTCATTCTGAAGTTTCTTTGGGGTTTTGACTCCCAAGCAGCCATTATTAGCATCAGCAAAACCACCCCTTCCCAGGAATGCCTGGGCAGGAAAGTCTGGCGTCTGAGGGGTGAGGGCCCCTGCTGGTGATCTGAGGCCCTGCGTGCCTACTGCCAATCCCTCTGTTTGTCCAGCGAGGTCTGGAACCCATTGTGCACTGGGAAATGCTTTTGTGCTTTGCAGCCGATTCTTTCCAGCGGCGGAGCCTGCAGCCAAGCTACTGATGGCTGGTTTCTAAAACTGGCCCAGCCCTGAGGAAGTGGAGCTGGCAGTCTGGCCCTGTGCTACCCTCCTCATAAAACACCACTGCATCCCGGGGAGAAAGTCTCTGTCTTTTCTGATGGTGTCACAGAGCAAGACTCATCATGATGCCGACTTCTCTTTAACACGTGTCCTTCCTTTGCTCATCTACCTTTCTAGCAAAGGCATCAGGCCTCAGGCTTAGAAGCTTTGGAAAGCAATAGAACCTAGAGAAAATTATTAACTTCTTTTTCCAGCTAGGCGTGGTGGCTCACATCTGTAATCCCAGCACTTTGGGAAGCCGAAGCAGGCAGATTACCTGAGTTCAGGAGTTCCAGATAAGCCTGGCCAACATGGTGAAACCCCATCTCTACTGAAAATACAAAAATTAGCTGGGTGTGGTGGTGCATGCCTGTAGTTCCAGCTAGTTGGGAGGCTGAGGCAAGAGAATGACTTGAACCTGGGAAGGGGAGGTTGCAGTGAGCCGAGATTGTGCCACTGCACTCCAGCCTTGGCGACAGAGTCTCCATCTCAAAGAAAAAAAAAAAGAATTATTAACTTATTTTTCCCATTTTCCCTATTGTTATGGTACCCTCTATTAGTGGAAAACAACAGTAGCTTTCCACTTGTGGAAATAATTTAAAGATTTCATTTCAAATACATACGTTAAAGGCTGAAACAGGCTGATTTGAAGAAAAATATTAAGTAATTATGTAGATGGTATATGGATATGGGAAATGTGATGACAATGCTGCCCAGTACCTGAAATTTGGGAGCGTTAAGAGGAAAACTTAAGGCAGATTAAATTTAACAGAATTTAATTGAGCAAAGAATGATTTGTGAATCGGGCAGCTCCCTGCACCAGAATAGATTCAGAGCAGCCCCAAAGCTGCCACGTGGTCGGATGATATTTACAGACAGAAAAAGGCAAGTGAGGCACAGAAGGCGGAAGTCAGGTGCAGAAACAGCCAGATTGGTTTCTGCTTATTGTTTGTTTGCCTTATTTGAACAGGATTCGAACAGTTGGCTGCCTGCGATTGGCTAAAATTCTGTGATTGGTACAGGAGTCGGTTCCAGGCTGTTCACACATCCAGTTAGGTCACAGTTCACTGTGTACTGGAGAGACCGTTAAGATATGTAAGGAAGGAAGCTGGGCGTGGTGGCTCATGCCTGTAATCTCAGCACTTTTGGAGGCTGAGGTGGGAGAATAGCTTGAGCCAGGAGTTTGAGACCAGCCTGGGCAACATAGTAAGATCTTGTCTCTACAAAAAACATAAAAATTACCTGGGCATGGTGGCATGCGCCTGTAGTCCCAGCTACTTGGTAGGCTGAGGTGGGAGGATCACTTGAGCCCAGGAGGCCGAGGCCTCGGTGAGCTGTGGTTGTGCCACTGCACTCCAGCCTGTGCAACAGAGCGAGACCCTGTCTCAAAGAAAAAAGAAAAAAGTAAGGAGCCAGCGTTAGGCTGAATGAAGTTTAGTTCATTTCTTCAGAATCCCTGGCAGAATAGTTACCCCTGCACCAGTGTAGATAGTTCATATGGGCAATTGTGCCCTGAAAGTGACTGCCATGTTTTAGGAAAACACACCCACATCAGTATTCAACTAAGGAAACAGCCGTATGTCCTGATGGAGGGATGACCAGGTTTCAAGGGCACTTTTGACCAGACGCAATTTTCATGCCTTGTATTGACTTCAGAACAACACCCCATCCCTGGCTTCATTAAGATGAGCCGCCCTTGCAGATACTCAGTAATCAACGGCCACTGTTCACTCCTGTGCAGGCGCTCCCCTCTCTCTGCAGTCTGCATTTTCTTAGAAGTTGCGGCCTGAGTAATTCTTCAGTGCAGTGGTTGTCAGCTGAAGGCAGTTGTGTTCCCCAGAGGACATTTGAAATGTTCGGAGGCATTTTTGGTTGCTATAGTTGGGTGAGGGGGTGCTGCTGGCATCTACTGGATAGAGGCCAGGGATACTGCTAAACTTCCTACATGGCACAGGACAGCCCCCCACAGCAAAGAATGATTGGGCCTGAATGTCAGTAATGCTGAGGCTGAGAAACCTTGTTTTAAAGGAATTCCAGGCACCACTGAGGAATGGGGGGGAGGGTTTGAGGAGGTAGAAGACCTCCAGAATTCTTCAGATCTGCGTGAGTCCTGAACTCATAGACTGTTGTCTGAAGGAGCCAATTGCCCTCTTATAAACTACAAGATTCCAGAAGGGAGGAAGAATTTGGGTGTATAAAACCTGGGCTGTGCCTACTCCCCGTGGCTTGGTGAACAGGGTGGTTCTTCAGGGCATCCACACCCCTAAATGCCATCCCTGATCTGTTTTTGTTTTGTTTTGCTTTCGAGACAGAGTCTCCCTCTGTTGCCCAGGGTGGAGTGCAGTGGCACGATCTCGGCTCACTGCAACCTCTGCCTCCCAGGTTCAAGCGATTCTCCTGCCTCAGCCTCCCGAGTAGCTGGGATTACGGACGTGCACCACCACGCCCGGCTAATTTTTGTATTTTTAGTAGAGACGAGGTTTCACCATGTTGGTCAGGCTGGTCTCGAACTCCAAGGTCCACCAGCCTCGGCCTCCCAAAGTGCTGGGATTACAGGCCTGAGCCACCGCACCCGGACCCCTGTTCTATTTAAGACTAGGTTCCTGTAGGTCCTGGACTTGGTGTGAATGTGACTTTCAGAGGCTCTGCTATCTATGGTTTCCAGCTATCTCAGGCTGTAGCTCTCAGGAAATGGCTCAGCGTCATATGCATGCATAGGTAGGTCTCTACCTGATGCCCACCTTAGCACCAGGAGGAATCAATAGCCCTTCCAGTGTCATGTGGGCTCAGGTCTCATCATAGTACGTATGTGACTGGACGGACCCAGCATGAGGGCTCCCTGGGAGCTCAGACATGGGAAACTCTGAGAACTGTGCCAAAAGGTGGGCTGGTCAGGGGGACTGTGTCACTGGTTATCAGTTCATGGGAACACTGTGCCAAATGGGAGAGGAGCTGCTGGAATCACGAAGGTGGAGCCAAGGTCCAGAGCTGGGGAGGTAGCCGACAGATGCAGGAAGTTGGAGGGACCAGACAGGAGATGGAGAGAACAAACACGGGAGAGGGCAGCACAAATGAGGCTGTTTCTAGCTCATTTTGTCAGCACCACCTATGCTCAGGGACGCTAGTACTTCCTTCCTCCCATGGCTGGCTTCAAATGGTGACAGCCAATCGTATGCTTTGCCTGGAAGCCCTGGGAAGGACAATCACCGGGATTGGTGCCTGGTGAGATGAGAAGAATATAAGGTGCAGCCTGGCCAAGGCAGAGGGTTGCAGTGGCATCTCGCGGGTACTGTTATGCCTCAGCAGTCCCCTGATTTTTTCCAAGTCATGCCTCGTCCACCTTTGTGTCTTTGTCTGCTTGCTAGCATGGGACCTACTGGCTAGCCTCACCTATGCTCCAGCTTTGACATCGGCTGGCCTCCTCCTTGGTCCAGCCTCCCCTTCCATCTCCACCTTCTGTGTCCTCACAGGTAAGACCCATAGTGTATTGCAGAGGGCTGGGCTCAATTCTGGCTTCAGCACTTCCTGGCTGTGTGACCAAAGTCAGGTTCCTCTACCTCTCTGTGCCTCAGTTTTTTTCCTCTGTCAAATGGGAATAATGATGTTTGACAAGCAGTTGTGAGAATAACAGCAGCTGTGCCCATCCCTTAGTGATCAATGACTATTAGTTATAAAAATAGTACAAAGCTACGGTCTGCGTTCTGATCTGCTGAAGTGGGAAGGACGACAAAGTAACTGAAAGAACCTGGCACCTGGTTTGAATTTTGGTACGATTAAGGGGTCTTGAGGAAGTAACTAACCCTCCTGAATCTGTTTCCTAATCTGTAAGAAAGGAACAATGCTACCAGCTGTGAGGAACAAGTGAGAAGGTGCAGGTGAGCCGCTCTCAGCCTTAGTGCCGCATTGGAATCTCCCAGATGCCTGGGCCTCGCTCTAGGGATTCTGATTCAATGGGCCAGGGTGTGGCCTGCAGCAGATCTTTTTAAAGCTCTCCAGGTGACTCTAATGCACAGCCCAGGACTGAGGACCAAAAGTTAGGTCTTCAGACCAGTGGTTCTTAAAGTGTGGTCCTTGGACCATCAGCATCAGCACTACCTGGGAATTTGATAAAAATGCACATTCTCAGGCTCCATCCGGGACCCACTGAATCAGAAAGTCTGCAAGTGATCGGTCCAGTGATCCAAGTTTTAACAAGCCCGCTAGGTATATCTTCCAGGTGTAGATATGCAACAATTATCTGTTGTTCCCTCCCTCCCTCTTCCTTTCCTCCCTGCAGCAGATATGTACTTAGCCCATCCTATGTGCTAGACTGAGTGTGGCGCTGGGGATACAACAGTGACCAACAGACAAGATCCCTACCCTCAAGGGGCTTACATTCTAGAGGGGGAAACAGAGTTTAAAAAAATAAGCAAACACACAATTAATTAAAAACGGTAATGTGTTAAGAAGGAGGCCCTCAAAGGCCTGAGATGGTGAATTACCATCAGCTTTTTTAAGAACACATTGGTCTCTCAGGCAAGAAAGCTTCTACCCATTTCTAATCCCATTCAGGACTTTCAGGACCTCTGACCTCAGACAGCCTCTCAACAGCTGATGCATGTGTTGGCTTGACATTTTCTGAAAGCAGCTGGGCCACCACTTGACAGAAACAGCTGTGAGCAGGACCTGCTCAACATTTATCTCCTGGAGTACTGGTTCCCAACCAGGGTGAATTTGCACTCCACTGGCATTCGCCAATGTCTGGAGACATTTTTGGTTGTTGTAACTGCTGGGGGTGGAGAATGCTATTAACATTTAGTGGGTAGAGACCAAGGATGCTGTGCTAAATATCTCCCAATGCACAGGACAGTCCCCACAGCTGAGATATATCTGGGCCCAAATGTCAAGAGTGCTGAGGGTTGAGAGTCCCAGCTCTGGGACGTTCATGTTCTGAATCCCTGGCCAGGTCACTCCGGAGTGCTCTTCTCCACTTTCTCTCTCTCCTTGCTCCTGAATTTGGCTGAACTTGAGAATCTTCCACCATTTGACCAGAAAAGGATTTCAAGCTGCCTTCCCCCTTCCTGAGCTGGGGATCTGCACTGAGCTAAGCATCTCCTTGGAAACTCCTTGGCTTCGTGCACTTTGGAAAACAATAAATTTGCAAGGTTGCACAAAACATCCAGAAGCCTAAAGCTGGCTGGAACTGCTAAATCCATTTTTTTTTTCCCCTTCCACATCAAAAATAATTTCTTGGCCTTAGAGGCTTTCTCCACTGTCACAAGACACAGGCAGATAGTTTTACACGGCGAACAATCCTGCCAAACATATCCCTGCTTTCAGAGCTGCTGGGTGGATTTCTAGTCCAGCCAGGACTATCAGCACACTTTTCCACCGAGCCGAGATTGGTTTTATCTGAGGCAGACCTGGTAATTGCCTTTCACACCCCATGCATGGTCAGAGACCATTCCCAGTGCTGACCTCAACCCTTTCCATATTCTGGGTGCAGGGTTGAGGGTGAGTGGGTGGGTGGGTGGAGTGGAGATTTGCTTCTGGCTTCTCCTCTACAGGAGGTGGGAGTGGGTGATCATAATCGAGTTTTCCATCCTGCTGCAAGCAGAAGGAGAAAGAAGATAACTTACTGTAACAACAAAAGACATATTAGCTTTACTGAGTGCTTTACTTAGGTGAGCTTATCTTTCCCTCCTATGAAGAAGGGGTTATTATTAGACCTATTTTACAGATGAGGAAACTGAGGACTCATCACAAAAAGTGATTTACCTGAAGTCCCCACCACTAACCACTCCAACTAGGAAATGGCAGAGCTGTGATTTTACTCCAGGTGGTCCTGTCATGGGTGCAACTGACTGGGGCCAGTGTTGTGGGTGGTAAAAGAATTTACCAAGATGGTCATGGGTAAAGAAAGGCAGATGTATTGGAGAAAGTAGAAGGATACGTTGCAAGAAAGCAATGGGTAGCACAGCACAGAAGGGGCTGTCTGCAAAGAGGCAGGAGCTGGAAGGAAGTTTTACAGAGTTGTGCTGCTGGGGGTACGTGCAGAACAAAGTATTTGGGAACAGAATGCTGTGCAAATGAGTTGTTTGTGGTTAACCGTCTCTCAGAACAATTGTTCTCCCCAACCTGGGGCCCCCTCCTTGTTGTTGCTAACTTATTAGGACGCCACAAGTCCAGCTCTAGATTCTGGGCTTCAGGTTAATAGGGATGCTTCCCACACTACCCAGCCTAATGATAACAATAACAGGTCGACATCTAAAGCAGTAGTTCTCAAACAAGGTGATTTTGCCCCCATTTCCCCCAGGGGCATTTGGCAATGTCTGAAGACATTTAGTTGTCACAAATGGGGGTGCATGCTACTGATGATTGGCATCCAGTGAGTAGAGGCCAAGGATGCTGCCAGACATCCCACAATGCACAGGACAGTCCCCACCCCCCACCATGGAGAATCACCCAGCCTCAAATGTCAATAGTGCTAAGGCTAAGAAACCCTGATCTGCTGGCATTAAGGTTTACTTTAAAAAGACAGAAAGGAAAAAAGATAGTAGATAGGTAGATGGCTAGGCAGATGGAAGGATAGATAGTGTGGAGGCTGAGGGACCCAGGGCTCTGGAAGGCTTGCTATGTGCTGGCCGCAGTGCTGAACACATTACACGGGTTACCTAAATCCATCCTAGAAGTCACCTTCTGGGATTGGTGTTATTATCATCCTCTTTATACACATGGGGAAACTGAGGCTCAGAGAGGTTTGGTGATTTGCCAAGGCCACACGCTTGGCAGTGGCTGGTGGCTCCCCAACCTCTCTTCTAGAAGGTTCCTCTGGATGGTAGTGAGGTGGGCACACTGGAACCCGAATACCACTGGCCTCTCCTCACTCCACACATTCCATAAGTTCTCAAGTCCTTCCTGCTTCAACTTCTGGATACTCTGGTGACCTCATTCCTTCTGCAATTGTCCACACTGCCTAGGTGTGAGTCTTCCTGTCTCTCAGCTTATCCAGATTGTCCCCTCTGTCCGTCGTCCAAATGGCAGCCAGAGAGATCTGCATAAAACTACAAACATAATCATGTCTTTCTCTTGCTTTAAAGCTTTACTATGCACATGAATAGCTTGGGAGTTTGTAAAAATGTAGATTCTGTGCTGAGATCTGGGGTGGGGCCTGGGTTTCTAACAAGCTCTTCAAGTCCAAAGATTCTGGTCCATGGACCACAGTTTGAGTAGCGAGGCACTGGAGAAATTGTTCTCTGAACACAGAAACCCCAGAGGAGCAGCAGACTTGTATGAGATGGGCGGCTTTCGGGGATCATGATTTCCCCTGGAATAGTTTATAACAGCGGTTGCAAACTCACAGCCCCAAGGGCCAAATCCCCGCCCCGCAACCTATTTTTATAAATAGTTTTATTGGAGCACAGCCATGCCCAGTACATTTTCTTGTTGTCTGCG
>NW_012103399.1:1545616-1551512 GCF_000951045.1 Mandrillus leucophaeus
AAAAGACAGAAAGGAAAAAAGATAGTAGATAGGTAGATGGCTAGGCAGATGGAAGGATAGATAGTGTGGAGGCTGAGGGACCCAGGGCTCTGGAAGGCTTGCTATGTGCTGGCCGCAGTGCTGAACACATTACACGGGTTACCTAAATCCATCCTAGAAGTCACCTTCTGGGATTGGTGTTATTATCATCCTCTTTATACACATGGGGAAACTGAGGCTCAGAGAGGTTTGGTGATTTGCCAAGGCCACACACTTGGCAGTGGCTGGTGGCTCCCCAACCTCTCTTCTAGAAGGTTCCTCTGGATGGTAGTGAGGTGGGCACACTGGAACCCGAATACCACTGGCCTCTCCTCACTCCACACATTCCATAAGTTCTCAAGTCCTTCCTACTTCAACTTCTGGATACTCTGGTGACCTCATTCCTTCTGCAATTGTCCACACTGCCTAGGTGTGAGTCTTCCTGTCTCTCAGCTTATCCAGATTGTCCCCTCTGTCCGTCCTCCAAATGGCAGCCAGAGAGATCTGCATAAAACTACAAACATAATCATGTTTTTCTCTTGCTTTAAAGCTTTACTATGCACATGAATAGCTTGGGAGTTTGTAAAAATGTAGATTCTGTGCTGAGATCTGGGGTGGGGCCTGGGTTTCTAACAAGCTCTTCAAGTCCAAAGATGCTGGTCCATGGACCACAGTTTGAGTAGCGAGGCACTGGAGAAATTGTTCTCTGAACACAGAAACCCCAGAGGAGCAGCAGACTTGTATGAGATGGGCGGCTTTCGGGGATCATGATTTCCCCTGGAATAGTTTATAACAGCAGTTGCAAACTCACAGCCCCAAGGGCCAAATCCCCGCCCCGCAACCTATTTTTATAAATAGTTTTATTGGAACACAGCCATGCCCAATACATTTTCTTGTTGTCTGCGGCTGCTTTTGTGCTAGAAAGGCCAAGTTGAATAGTTTCAACAGAGATCATAAAGCTGTATATTGAGACTTGCAGCAATTTAAAGAGGATGGAGTTGAAGAAGTAAAAACAAAACACAGCCAGGCATAGTGGCTCACGTCTGTATCCCAACACTTTGGGAGGCCAAGGTGGGTCAATCACTTGAGGTCAGGAGTTCGAGACCAGCCTGGCCAACATGGCAAAACCCTGTCTCTACTAAAAATACAAAAATCAGCCAGGTGTGATGGCGTGGGCCTGTAGTCCCAGCTACTCAGGAGGCTGAGGCAGGAGAATCTCTTGAACCCAGGAGGTGGAGGTTATAGTGAGCCGAGATCGTGCCGCTGCACTCCAGCCTGGGCAACAGAGCAAGACTCCATCTTCAAAAAAATAAATAAAAACAGACACACACACACACACCCTTGCACTCCTACTGGTAACATTCTCAGACTGGCTTTTGAAGGAAGTGGCTCCAGGCATGTGTGGGAATTTGAAGATGGAATTCTTAGAGAACATTACCTGGCCAGTCTCTATTTCCCGGATGAGGACATAGCGGCTCAGAGCAGTCAGGGGTTCTGAGTGGGAGTCTGGGCCCCATAGTTGGTTTGTGTTAGGGCTGAGATGGGAACCTGGGCCTCCTGACTTCCTGCCTAGGGTTTCTACCTCCAGGACGCCCTGCACAGAATTCTGCCAGCAGGTGGGGGTGGGGTGGGGGGAGTTACTTAACACGAAAACCTTTGGTCAGCCAAAGTTGGGGGCATGTGGCCCAAGGAGCCACCTGCCACCTGCCTTGGGCAGGCTTTTTTCTGAGCCACATTCCAAAGACTGTGGAGAGCCCTTTTCCATCACACAGGCAACCCCCGTCTTGAGCCCTTACACTGGAATAAGTGGGTTGATGGAGGCTAGGCTGGGGTGGGGGGGCGTTAAATTGGAGCCTATACCGGAGGTCTGGGGATCTGCCTCTCTCCATCTGTGACCTCATCACGTTGCCCTAATGTCTCAGAATGTTGCCTGTGATATCCAGGGAACTGGATTAAATGCTTCTGAAGGTGGATTCCTTTTAAATTAAAATAGTAATAGGTATTGGGGGTGGTGGAGACAAAAATGAGTTTTTTCCTTTATTAAGGTGAAATTCACATAACATAAAATTAACTACTTTAAAGTGAACAATTGGCTGCCATTTAGTATTCATAATATTGTACAACCACCACCTCTACCCAGTTCCATTTACATCACCCCAGAAGAAAACCCTGTGTGCATTGAAATCTATCTTCCCCAAACTTCACCCATTCACCTTTCACCTTTAAGCCATCGTAACACTAATAATGAGCGTACAGACCTTTCATGGTCTTCTTATCTTGAATGTAAACACATTGATTTGTTTTCTCTGCAGTTGCCTTGTTAAAACTTTTTTTTTAAGTGAGGTATTGCTGGGCATGGTGGCTCATGCCCGTAATCCCAGCACTTTGGAAGGTCGAGGTGGGCAGATCACAAGGTCAGGAGGTTGAGATCTTCCTGGCTAACATGGTGAAACCCTGTCTCTACTAAAAATACAAAAAATTAGCCAGGCGTGGTGGCGGGTGCCTGTAGTCCCAGCTACTCGGAAGGCTGAGGCAGGAGAATGATGTGAACCTGGGAGGCGGAGCTTGCAGTGAGCCGAGATGGTGCCACTGCACTCCAGCCTCGGCAACAAGAGTGAAACTGTCTCAAAAAAAAAAAAAAAGGCAGCCCTAATTTTTGGCTTTATATACAACTAATTGTCCATGAATCTGAGTCTAGGCTTGAACTTCAAGTCAAAAAGGTAGGCTGGGCACAATGACTCAGACCTGTAATCGCAGCACTTTGGGAGGCTGAAGTGGGAGGATCACTTGAGCCCAGGAGTTGAAGACCAGCTTGGGCAATCTAGCAAGACCCCATCTCGACACAAAATAATAAATTAGTCAGGCATGGTGGTGTGCATCTGTAGTCCCAGCTACTCAGGAGGCTGAGGCGGGAGGGCCACTTGAGCCCAGGAGATTGAGGCTGTAGTGAGGAGTGATTGCACCATTGTACTCCAGCCTGGGCAACAAAGCCAAGACACTGTTTCAAAAACAAAACAAAAAATAATTTGCGTGTACCCAGTTGAATACTTTTCTGGAGAGATCTGTATAACCCAAATGTTTGTGCCTTTGATTACCTTTTCCTCTTGATATCAGTTTATTACATCTCAGGTGTTTGTTCATTTCTAGGGCTTCACTTCCATAGGCCTTACCTCTTTGGCTTCCAAATTTCTCAGCAAATAAATCAAGATGGCTGGGCACGATGGCTCACACTTGTCATCCCAGCACTTTGGGAGGCCAAGGTGGGTGGATCGCTTGAGCCCAGGAGTTAGAGGCCAGCCTAGGCAACAAAAAATAAGAATAATTAGCTGGACGTGGTGGCACACGCCTATAGTCCCAGGTACTCAGGAGGCTGAGGTGGAAGAATTGCTTGGGCCCAGGAGGCATAGATTGCAGGGAGCTGAGATCACGCCACTACATTCCAGCCTAGGTGATGAGCAGGACTCTCAAAAAATAAAAATAAAAATAAATAAATCAAGGGCAGTGGTTCTCAACATGGGGCAATTTTTTCCTCTAGGGGGTAGTTGGCAATGTCTGGAGATAATTTTGGTTGTCACACTGGAAGTGAGTACTACTGGCATCTAGTGGGTAGAGACCAGGGATGCTGCTAAACATCCTTCAACGCACAGGATGGCCTCCTCTACAAATTTTATCAAAGAGTCTCTATCAAAATGTCAGTAGTGCTGAGGTCAAGATACCCTCATCAGGGATGATTTGCTATGAACTCTTTGGTCATATATGACATCTCATTTGGGATTAGGTTCAGCCACATGTAATAGAAAACCTCAAATAGCACCAATTTAAGTAAGTTAGAAGTCTACTTTCCTCTCACATAAAATAAATCTTGGGTTGGCAAGTTGGCTTCATGGTGTTATCAGATGCCCAGGCTGCTATTTTTCCACTTCACCATCCAAGCGTTTATTTTTCACACTTAGACCTCATGGTCCAAGGGGGCTGCTGGAGCTCCATCATCACATCTTAAGTTTGAGCTAGCAGGAAGATACCTGAGAAAGAGAAGGGCACAACCACTCCCTTTTAAAAGAGACTTCCCAAGAGTCCCAGACAACATTTTGATTCCTTTCTACTGGCTGGAATTAGTCACATGGCCTGGAGCTACAAGGGAGTCTGGGAAATGTAGTCTTTGATAGTGTTCCACAGGTTAAGAGAAAATGGGTATTAATATGGCCCTTTCTATGTGTCAGGTAGCTACAATGCCACCCACATATAAACATATATAATCTTACATTACCCTCACAATAATTCTATATGGCAGGCATTAAAAATATTTCATAATTTAAAAAAATACTGAGGTTTAGAGAGATTAGGTAATTTGTACAAGGTTGAATAGTGGGTAAGTAGTGGAACTGGGATTGGAACCCAGGAGTTCTGCTAGGTTCTGAAGGCCTACTTTTCCCAATGGACTGCACTCCCTCCGTTTAGACTGGGAGCAATAAGAATGTGTAAATATGGTTGGAGGCTGTTTGTAAAGGCAACATTTTTTATGTAATCGGCTTTTGAGTTACCCGTTCAGCATTTGTGTATATGTAAAAGAGATAACAATTCTTGAAGGATAAATTTAGTCCTCAATTTTTTTTTTAGGAAAGGTAGTTATTTCTCCAGCAGTAAATCTCTCTTCCTACATTACAGAATTTAAGTTGCCTGCAAAGACAAATTCTTTCAAGCGAATCTGAATTTCCTATTGTCTTACATTAAAAACACACACACACACACACACACACAATGATCCCAAATGAAAAATCTCATCACAGACTGTGGGGGGTTGGGGAAGGTAGGGTGGGGAGCAGGACAGTCCATGGCATGGTGGCAGACACTGGACTAAGCAATTTACACACTGTTTTAGGGGTCTCCAGAGAAACAGAAGCAATAGGATGTACAGAAATATATCTGAGAAGAGATTTATTATAGGAATTGGCTTGTGAGGTTATGGAGGCTGAGAAGGCCCACAACCTGCAGTCTGCATGCTGGAGACCTGGGTAACCTGGTAGTGTAATTCAGTTCCAGTCCTAAGGTCTAGGAGTCAGGAGCTGAGGCTGTAAGCCTCAGTCTGAGTCTGAACCAGCAACTCTGATGTCCAAGGGAAGGAGAAGATGGATGTCCCAGCTAAAGCAGAGAGAGCGAATTCACCCTTCCTCTACCTTGTTGTTCTATTCGGACCCTCAGTGGGTTGGGTGATGCCTGCCCACATTGGACATGACCACTGAGTTCATCCATTGAAATATTAGTTTCTTCCAGAAACACCTTCACAGACACCCCTCAAAATAATGGTTTACCAGCTAGCTACCTGGGTATCCCTTTAAATTAACATATACAATTAACCCAGTCAAGCCAGTCAAATTGACATATAAAATTAACCGCTGGCTGGGTGCAGTGGCTCACATCTGTAATCCCAGCACTTTGGGAGGCTGAGATGGGTGGATTGCTTGAGCCCAGGAGTTTGAAATCAGCCTGGCCAACGTGGCAAAACCTCATCTCTATGAAAAACACAAAAATTACCTGGGTGTGGTAGCATGTGCCTGTAGTTCCAGCAACTCGGGAGGTTGAAGTGGGAGGATCCCTTGAGCCTGGGATGTTGAGGCTGCAGTGAGCCGTAATAGTGCTACCGCACTTCAGCCTGGACAACGGGGTGAGAACCTCTCTCAAAAAAATAATAGAGCAGCCACCACACACACACACACACACACACACGTGCACACACACAGTTTTACTTAGTCCCCCCAGTAACCTTGTGGGCAAGTGTTTTTGTTTTTATTTTTTTGAGACAGAGTTTCACTCTTTTTTTTTTTTTGAGACGGAGTCTTGCTCTGTCGCCCAGGCTGGAGTGCAGTGGCCGGATCTCAGC
>NW_012103399.1:1551767-1553021 GCF_000951045.1 Mandrillus leucophaeus
TGTCTGCGTCTGGCAGCTCTGTGTGCCAAGGCAGTGAAGGGGTCCATACCTGCTAAGGTTTTCAAGAGTTCCTTCTCCCAGGCCCTGTGCTAATCACGTTGCTGGATTGTCTCACTAAACCTCACCTCCAGCCCATGGACTAGGAATGATTATGACCCCTGCTGTAGTGGAAAGGCTCAGAGAGGGTAGGACATTGGCCCAAGGACACCTAACTTGGATATGCTGGAGCTGGAATTCAGACAGTCTGGTGCCAATGTTTCTCCTCTTGTCTTTTTCATTTTTTGGAGTCTTGCTCTATTGCCCAGGCTGGAGTGCATTCAAGCGACTCTCCTGCCTCAGCCTCCCAAGTAGCTGAGATTACAGGCACCCGCCACCACACCTGGCTAATTTTTGTATTTTTAGTAGAGACGGGGTTTCACCATGTTGACCAGGCTGGTCTCAAACTCCTAACCTCAGGTGATCTGCCCGCCTTGGCCTCCCAACGTGTTGGGATTACAGGCATGGGCCACCACAGCTGGCCAGGCAAGTTATTATTAAGCCATTTTTTATAGACAAAAGAACAAGTGCCCTACACGGTGTCTGGCAGCTAGAAAGGGCTCAATTGTTATTGAGTGCAGATTGCATGAGGCACAGAGAGGTTGTGATCCATGCAAGGTCACACAGCAGGAGGTGGAATTGAACCTACATCTGTGCAACATAGAGAGGCTCAGGAAGGTGAAGTAACCTGTCCCCAGGTGTATAACACGTGGGAGGCTTAGGACTCCTGCTCCCCAGGCTCGCCTCATCTCCACTGGCAGGCAGCCTGCTATATGCAGAGCACAGAGTTTGGGCGGGAAAGGGAGTGAGGTGAGTCCTCTACTCCACCGCCCTCTTCCCACCAGAGTTGCAGTTCCCAGGCAGGGCTGGGCGGGGAAGGCAGGGCTGGCTGCCAGACACAGGATGCCAGGACTCCTCCCATGGGGTGACCCCCTGAGCCAATCCCCAGCAGCCTCACCCAGCCACTAGGATATGCCAGGCTGTGCCCCAGAAGCCTCTTTTCCCCAGATTCCTCCAGCTTCATGGGAACAGGAAGGTTAACATCCCTGCGGAGGGGGCCTGCAGTGGGGAAGCCCCTCAGAGCTTGGGGGATGGGCAGAGAGATGCCAGCTCTGTCTGTGCATGTGTGTGTCTCTGCCTGTGTATATAACAGATCATTCTACCTGACCTGGAGAGGGTGGGGGTGTGTGTGCGTCTCTGCCTGTGTATACAAGGGAT
>NW_012103399.1:1557195-1567354 GCF_000951045.1 Mandrillus leucophaeus
TTTTTTAGATGGAATCTTACTCTGTCACCCAGGCTGGAGTGCAATGCTACAATCTCGGCTCACTGTAACCTCCGCCTCCCAGGTTCAAGCGATTCTCGTGCCTCAGCCTCATGAGTAGCTGGGATTACAGGCTCACACCACCATGCCTGGCTAATTTTTGTATTTTTAGTAGAGACTGGGAATCACCATGTTGGCCAGGCTGGTCTCAAACTCCTGACCTCAGGTGATCCACCTGCCTTGGCATCCCAAAGTGCTGGGATTACAGGTGTGAGCCACCTACCTGGCCAGATTTCCTCCCTTGTAATGAAGATGACCCTGGCCTTGAGTGACAGAGTCTGGACAAGATGTTAAGGGGCATGTTTTTTGGCAGAGGGCACACCCACATGGACAGATTTACGTTGGGTGTGAGTCATTGATAGGTTCTAGGGAAGCCAATTCTGGAAAACCTGCAGACAGGCCCTGTAAAGAAATGGGAGGGGGACCAGGCACAGTGGCTCACACCTGTAATCCCAGCACTTTGAGAGGCCAAGGTGGGCAGATCACCTGAGGTCAGGAGTTCAAGACCTGCTCGGCCAACATGGTGAAACCCTGTCTCCACTAAAAATAAAAAAATTAACCAGGCCTTGTGGCACACACCTGTAATCTCAGCTACTGGGGAGTCAGAGGCAGGAGAATTGCTTGAACCCGGGAAGTGGAGGTTGCAGTAAGCCGAGATTGCGCCACTGAACTCCAGCGTGGGCAACAGAGCAAGACTTAGTCTCAAAAATAAAAATAAAAATAAAAAAAGAAATGGCGGGGGAAGGAGGAGGGGACAACAGGGGGAGGAAGAAAGTGGAACGGGGTGGGGGTGGTGGAGAAACAGGCAGCTGTCAGTTCCAGTCTCAACCTGGGAAGGATATGGGGTGGGAACAGGCTCCGCAGTGGTCTCTGCCCCTCAGTGTCCTCCTCCTAGCTCTGCTTCAATTCTCTTTCACCTGTGTTATCTATGTACCAAGTGCAGGAGTGCCGTGTTCTCAATTTTACCATATTCATGTGCCACCTGGACCATTACTGACTCTGTATTTCTATTTAAATTGAGTCACCTAAAAATTTCAAAAAATAGACCGAGTGCAGTGGCTCACACTTGTAATCCCAGCACTTTAGGAGGCCGATGTGGGAGGATCACTTGAGCCCCAGAGTTCGAGACCAGCCTGGGCAACATGACGAGACCCAGTCTCTACAAAGAAATACTAAAACTGGCTGCGCATCGTGGTGTACGTCTGTAGTCCTAGCTACTCAGGAGGCTGAGGTGGGAGGATCACTTGAGGCCTAGAAGGTCGAGGCTGCAGTGAGGAGAAATTGTGCCACTTCAGTCCAGCCTGGGTGACAGAGAGAGACCCTGTGTTAAAAAGAAAAAGAAAATTTAAAAAAAGAAATGTATTTAAAAGAGACACAGCTGGGTGCATTGGCTCATGCCTATAATCCCAGAACTTTGGGAGGCTGAGGCAGGAGGATGGCTTGAGTCTAGGAGTTCAAGACCAACCTGGGCAGCATAGCAATACCCCATTTCTACAAAAAATTAGCCAGGCTTGGTGGCACACACTTGTAATGCCAGCTACATAGGAGGCTGGGTTGGGAACATCACTTGAGGCCAGGAGTTCTAGGCTGCAGTGAGATACGATAGTGCCACTGCACTCCAGCCTGGGCAACATAGTGAGATCCAATTTATACAAACAAAATAAAAATAAAAATAAAATAGCCAAGTACGGTGGCATGTACCTGTAGCACCCGTTACTCAGGAGGCTGAGGCAGGAGGATCACTTGAGCCCAGGAGTTTAAGGTTGCAGTGAGCCGTGATCATGCCATTGCACTCCAGCCTGGGCAACAGAGAGAGACCTTGTCTCTAAAAATAAATATAATTAAAAATGAAAATAAAAGAGAAACTTCGGGTCACTTCAATAAATGGAAAACCATCAGCACTTGCTGTAACCTGAGGGTAGCTAGAAAATAAATATAAGGAAAGCAGAGCCAACCATTCAAATGCAGTCTGAGCCTGTGGCCTGCAGAAACTGCTCAATGCTGAAGCTGCTGTTTGTGAACTATGCAACATGGCCAAGGGCTAGAGAGAGAAAGATAGGCTGGCACCACGTGGGGCCTCTTGCCTGGAAATGGTCAGCAGGTTTGAAAAAGAATTGACAAGGTGGTAACTGTCTCACTTCTCTCATCTAAAAACCAGGGAATGCAGGCAGGGTGTGGTGGCTCATGCCTGTAATCCCAGCACTTCGGGAGGCCGAGATAGGCAGATCACTTGAGGCCAGGAGTTTGAGACCAGTGTGGCCAACATGGTGAAACCCTGTCTCTACTAAAAAGATAAATAAATACAAAAATTAGCCAGATGTGGTGGCACACGCCTGTGTCCCAGCTACTCAGGAGGCTGAGGCAGGAGAATCACTTGAACCCAGGAGGTGGAGGTTGCAGTGAGCTGAGATCCGGCCACTGCACTCCAGCCTGGGCGACAGAGCGAGACTTCGTCTCAAAAAAAAAAAAAAAAAAAAAGATAAATAAAATAAAAATAAAAGCCAGGGAATGTTGCTAGAACCTTCTGCGTAGGATTGGTTTGGTCCTATAATGAGATGATTCATGTGAGAGTCTTGGCGCAGGACCCGGCCTGGAGTAAACACTTGATAAATGGTCGTGTGTGGCTGTGCCCTTGTTCCTCTGCTTACACAGGAATTCCAGGAGAACTAACATGGTGCCTTTTTTTGTGGCCCTGTCCCCCACCCATGTGCTGTACATCAAAGGCATCTAATAAATGTTTTTAACAGGAGGTAGAAGGGACTTGAGTTCCTGTGATGCTGGAAGTGACCATTTGTCTCACTTGTAGCGTGCACTCGTATATGCTTAACAAGTGTTTGTTGCGTAAAAAGCAAACAGAGTGTAAAGTTCACCCGAATGTCCACTCCACAAGGACAGGGTTTTCCAGCTGTTCTGCTTACTGCTGGATCCACTGCCTGGAACAGTGCTTTGCACTAAGTAGGTGCTCAGTGAACATTTGTTGCGTCAACACATGAATCAGTGACTCTGAATGAATGAATGAATGAATGAATGAAGAAAGGATTGAGCTTATGAATGAGTATTAGCTCTTCCTTTCCCAGACCCAGGAGACAGGCCTTTTGTAAAGTTTCAGGTCCCCATCAGAGGCTGGCTGAGCCCTGAGCATGGTGACCGGGGAGTGGAGAAAGTGAACAAAGAAAGAGACAAAGTGGGCTCAGGTCACTGGCCTGTGGCATCTCTAGATTTCTCTAGCAGCAGCACCTATTGGTGGAGAGGAGCATCCTGGGAGCTGCCCTGGATGGGCTCAGGGTGAGGCAGGGCCGGTGCGTACCACAGGCAGCTGCTGCTTTTTATTTTATTTTATTTTATTTTGAGACAGAGTCCCACTCTGTCACCCAGGGTAGAGTGCAGTGGCGTGATCACAGCTCACTGCAGCCTCGACATCCCAGGCTTAAGCGATCCTCCTGCTCAGCCTCCTGAGTAGCTGGGACTACCGGTGTGTACCACCACGCCCAGCCCACTGGCAGCTTCTTATCACCCGCTGAACTCTCAGTAATGTCCTCTCCACCCCAACAATAGGCTCTTCAAGTAAGGACGCCTAGATGGTAGGGGCTGTTTTCCATGACAGGGCAAACACTGGGCAAAGTGGCACCAAGAAGCATTTTTCATCTATATAAGGCTTTATTTTCTTCTGCGCTGGGCTGAAGTGGTGCATTCTAAGGGTTGTACATCCCACCCACTGCCCCCACAAAGGGGAGGTTTCTGAAGAAAATCTCCAGGGCTTCCAAGAGAGGTGTTCCCCCATTGAGTGTTTATATGCCACTCACTCGCTGGGCACAGAACATTCTTATGGGATAATGTTTAACCTGCGTGTGGGCTGAGTTGCCGTGGCTCATGGAGGACCAGGTGAGGGGCCGGCCTCCTTCCTAGGTGGGCTCCGGAGGAGGCTGGGCCTCCCTGCCTCCCATAACCCACAACCAGTCCTGTCTTGACTCCACCAGTAGGAAACAGGCATCCTTCTGTCCTCTTTAGGGAGCAAACTGCTATGTTTTTTCTGGATTTTTTCATAAGCTAATACAGAAACCAGGACTTTTATTCTTTGAAAAAAATTCTGTTTTAGGTAATTTCTTGGTGCCCATAGGGTATGGACCCAACCTCACTAAAACAGTCATTCCTGCATATGAAAATGTGTAAATGTTTTACAGCTTATGAGAAAGGAAAAAAACAAAGTGATTGTAAAATCCTTGAAGGCAGGAACTGGGTGTTATACTTGCAATCCCACCTCGTTCAGGAGCAATTTACTGTGTAATCAGTTTTCCGCTATCTTAAAATCCGAGATGGGCAGGACTCTATAATTTGTAGGGCAGGTTGTTCCCAAATATGAGTGTGCATAAGAGTCACTGGGGGGAAGCTGGTTAAAAATCTAGACTTCCAGATCCCACTGTGATTCATTCATTCAATTAATGTTTATTGAGCTACTACGGTAAGTAGGGTTTCCAGATTTAGCAAAGACAAATACAGGATGTCCATTTAAACTTGAATGTCAGATCAACAAAATTTTTTTTTTCTTTGAGACAGAGTCTTACTCTTTTGCCCAGGCTAGAATGCAGTACAGTGTTGTGATCATAGCTCAGTGCAACCTCGACCTTCTGGGCTCAAGCAGTCCTTCCTCAGCCCCCCAAGTAGCTGGGACTACAGATGTGCACTATATGCCTGACCAATTTTTCATTTTTTTTATAGGGATGGGGTCTCACTATATTGCCCAGGCTGATCTCAAACTCCTGGGCTCAAGCAATCCTCCCACCTCAGCAACCCCCCAAAGTGCTGGGATTACAGGCACAAAAGCACCATGGCCGACTGACAAATTATTTTTATTTTATTTTATTTATTTTTTTGAGACAGAGTTTCACTCTTGTTGCCCAGCCTTGCAGCCCAGTGCAATGGTGTGATCTTGGCTCTCTGCAACCTCTGCCTCCCAGGTTCAAGCGAGGTTCCTGTCTCCGCCTCCCAGTAGCTGGAATTATAGGTGCCTGCCAACATGCCTGGCCAATTTTTGTATTTTTAGTAGAGATGGGGTTTTATCATGTTGGCCAGGCTGGTTTTGAACTCCTGACCTCAGGTGATCTGCCTGCCTTGGCCTCCCAAAGTGCTGGGATTATAGGCGTGAACCGCTGCGCCCAGTCAAATTATTATTTTTCGAGACAGGATCTTGTTCTGCTGCCCAGGCTGGAGTGCAGTGGTGCATCATGGTTCACTGCAGCCTTCACCTCCTGGGGTCAGGCTAATCCTCCCACCTCAGCCTCCTGAGTAGCTGGGACCACAGGTGCATACCACTACACCTGACTAATTTTTTTTGTATTTTTTGTGGAGATGGGTTTTCACCATGTTTCCCAGGCTGGTCTCGAACTCCTGAGCTCAAGCAATCCTCCCACCTCAGCTTCCCAAAGTGTTAGGATTATAGGTGTGAGCCACTGTGCCTGACCTACAAATCGTGTTTTAACATCAGCATGTCTCGTGCAATAACCGGGGCTTACCTCCATGCATTCATGCTACTATAACCAAGTACCATAGGCTAGGTGGCTTGTAAACAGCGAAATTTATTTCTCACAGTTCTGGAGGCTGAAAGTTCAAGGTCACGGTGCCAGCAAGAGCGGCTTCTGGTGAGGGCCCTCTTCTGGGTCGTAGACAGCCTTTGTTTATTCTTCACCTGGCAGAGAGCAACGTAGCTCTTTGGCCTCTTATAAAGGCACTCATCCCATTCACAAGAGCTCCACTTCTCACCTAATCACCTCTCAGAGGCCCCACCTCCAACACATTGGGACAGATTAAGCTTTCGATATAGGAATTTTGGGGGAACACAAACATTCAGACACTCCGTTATAGAACATACATGAGAAAGTGCTTTGCTGTTTATGTGAAATTCAATTTTAACTAGGAGTCCTATAGTTTAACTGGTAACCCTAATGCTGCACCAAACACTGTTCTAGGCGATGGGAGAACAGCGTGAACAAAACACAGCCCCTGATTTCTGACAGCTTATGTTCTAGTGAGGAAGCAATTTCCTGGTGACCCCATAGGGTCTGGAGACAAATCAATCCACATAGACAAACAGATCCAGGAAGGAAGAGGGAAGCCAGGTGAGGGGTGGAGTGATAGAGGTGGCTGTCCATTTTTAATAGAGTAGACAGGGAGGCTCTTTCTTTGGAGGTGACATTTAAACAAGGACCTGGGGAGGTGAGATTTAGATGCAGTAAGTATGTAAGGCTCAAGGATCCGCATAGATAATAAGCCCTTCTGGAAGATTCCAACGTGGGGGTCTGTGAACGCCACTTGGAGAAAAATGACTTTAGGGTTTCAAGGCTCATGTCCACCTCTGATGATGCACTGAGCTGTTTACAGCCCCTCTCTGGGCCTCAGTTGACTTCATATGTGCAGTGGGGATAGTAGCCACTGACTAGCTTTCTCACAGGGCCGTTGTGGGTATCAAATGACGTAAAAGATGGGAACGGACTTCATAAACTGAAAAGCGCTCAGCAGGGTCTCGACTAGCGCTGTCCAATAGAAATACAATGCAAGCCCCTTGTGTAACTTTAAAGTGCCTAGTAGCTGCTTGAAAAAGCAAAAAAATGAAATTTATTTTATTTTATTTTATTTATTTTTTGAGACAGAGTTTTGCTCTTGTTGCCTAGTCTGGAGTACAGTGGAGCGACCTCGGCTCACTGCAACCTCCTCCTCCCCAGTTCAAGCGATTCTCCTGCCTCAGCCTCCCCAGTAGTTGGGATTACAGGCACCCACCACCAGACCCGGCTAATTTTTTCCTTTTTTTTAGTAGAGACGGGGTTTCATCATGTGGACTGAGTTGGTCTGGAACTTCTGACCTCAGGTCATCCACCTGTCTCGGCCTTCCAAAGTGCTGGTAAAACAGGCGTGAGCCACCCCACCCAGCAGGAAATTGATTTTTATATGTTTTATGTAATACATAATACTTTGATAATATACCAAAGTGTTACTTTTACATGTTGTCAATGTAAAAATTACTACAGAGATATTTTATAACAATTTTCTTGTGCTAAGTCTTCAAAATCTGGTGCATGTTATATGCTTACGGCTCACTTATGGCTCATCTCGATTTGCACTAGCCACATTGAAGTGCTTAACAGCCATGTGTGACCCTTGGCCTCATGTTGGACAGCACAGGTTATATCATGAATATTATGTGAAGAGCCAGCCTCATTGTTTTAAAACACAGTGTATTAGTGGAAATTTTGAGGTATAATCATACAGCAAATTTTAAAATATTTTTATATTTTACTTTTCCGTTTTTTTTTTTTTTTTGAAAGAGATGGGGCCGGGCGCGGTGGCTCACACCTGTAATCTCAGTACTGTGGGAGACCAAGGCGGGCGGATCGCAAGGTCAGGAGATCGAGACCATCCTGGCTAACCCGGTGAAACCCCGTCTCTACTAAAAATACAAAAAATTAGCCAGGCGTGGTGGCAGGCACCTGTAGTCCCAGCTGCTCAGGAGGCTGAGGCAGGAGAATGGCATGAACCCAGGAGGCAGAGCTTGTAGTGAGCCGAGATGGTGCCACTGCACTCCAGCCTGGGCGACAGAGCGAGACTCTGTCTCAAAAAAAAAAAAAAGAGACAGAGTCTCGCTCTGTCACCCAGCCTGCAGTGCAATGCTGCCATCACAGCTCACTAGAGCCTCAAACTCATGGGCTCAAGCCATCCTCTCACCTTAGTCTTCTGAGTAGCTAGGACTATAGACATGAGCTACCAGGCCCAGATAATTTTTTTTTTTTTTTTTTTAGAGATGGTGTCTCACTGTGTTGCCCAGGTTGGTCTCAAACTCCTGGTCTCAAGTGATTCTCCTGCCTTGGCATCCCAAAGTGCAGGGATTACAGGCATGAGCCACTGCGACTAGCCTTTATTTTATTTTTTAAATTGACACAATAATTGTGCATATGTTTTGATGCACACCATGTATAGTGATCAGGGTAACTTGCATTTCCATCATATCAAACATCATTTCTTTGTGTTGGGAACATCCACTATCCTCCTTCTAGCTATTTGGAGCTTATGTCATAGTCATCCTACAGTGGCATAAAACACTGGAACTTATTCCTCCCACCTCGCTGTAACTTTGCATCCTTTAAGAACTCACTCTCTATCCCCCGCCCTTTCCCTTCCCCTTCCAGGCCTGTAGTATCCTCTGTTCTACCACTTACTTCTATGAGATCAACACTTTAGATTCACATATGAGTGAGAGCATGCGGTGTTTAACTTTCTGTCCCTGGTTTACTTCGATGGTAGAATATTGAACAGTAAAGTGAAACAGACCAGTGATACAACAATATGAATGATTCTTACAATAGGCTAAGTAAAAGAAGCCAGACTAAGGGCAACAGATCAACAGATGATCACCATTGAAAAGATAGTTCCCAAGAAGAGGGGGCATTCCACACCACAGGGGTCCGCAGGGGGAGCACTGGGGTGGCTCAGGAAGGAGGGAGGGAGGGGGAGAATTGTGGGCAGGAGCCTGTTATGGTTTCCGTGGGAAGGACAGGGTGGGGCAGGGTAAGAGGCTTAGGAATGGCTAATTAGGACCATTTCAATGGACTCTGGGGAATAGGGACTGTCCCTAGTTGAATAGTACCTGGCCTGGGGTGATTAGAGCAGGTGTATGGTGGCCTGGTGGACAGTGAATGCCCAGTAAAGGAGGTGGTCGGACTGTGGGCTGTAGGTTGGTTGCTTTGCATTTGAAGAGTGTGCTCCAGGGTGACTTGTCTGCTTATCTCTAGGAACTGGCTAACCCTGGGAGGGCCAGTGCCTGTAGGGTCAGCAAGGCCTCAGATATCAAAGCGCCAGAACACAAAAGATAAGACGTGTGTCATGCACTCATACAGCAAGAGGTTTGGCCGGCGGCATGACAATCCAGATTAGTTTGGGTGAATGTCAGTAGCTCTGTCATTTCTCGGCCCTGACAGCCTGCGGCCAGCCCCTTAGCTTTTAACAGGAAGAAAGATTTCAAGGAATTGCCTGAACTGAGCTTCTTCAGAGCTTGTTTCTTGTGCTAGAAGTTGTGAAGGCTTTGCCTAATTCCAGTTGAGACATTCAAGGGACAGGATCCCTTTCTCCTCCTTTCATGTGATTATTTATTTATTTTTTAGACAGTGTCTCACTCTGTCACCCAGGCTGGGGTGCAGTGGCATGATCTCAGTTTACTGCAGGCTCGACCTCCCCTGCTCAAGTGATGCTCCTGCCTCAGCCTCCCTTGTAGCTGGGACTACAGGCATGCATCACTATACCTGGCTAATTTTGTCTATTTTTTGTAGAGACAAGGTCTCACTATGTTGCCCAGGCTGGTCTCAAACTCCTGGACTCAAGTAATCCTCCCACCTCATCCTCCCAAAGTGCTGCAATTACAGGCATGAGCTACCACGTCAGGCCTCTATGTGATATTAATGCCCAACTCCAAACATGGTGGGGTCTGGGGGAATCTAGGGGTTTCTAGTGCCTGCTGATAATCACCCAAGTGTATTGGGAGATAAGGAGTGGTATTTTCCTCTCCCTTGGAAATACCAGGTCCCTCTTGGCTGCAACATCTTAGTGGTTGGTGCTTGTGGACCATGGGAGGAGAGTGTAGGGATAGGAACTTCTTTCGGTTAATATCTCTGATGCCCACCCCTCAGGCCCCACCCCAATCCACCTGTCCACCTGTACCACCTGGGCTAATCCACATGCTTCTCTGAAGACCTGCTCTTCAAAGAGACAAGCACAATGCAAATGAAAACCATAATATACCACTACATTCACAAGAACAGCTGAAATTAAAAAGACTGACCACACTAAGTACTGGCGAAGGTGTGGAGCAACTGGCACTGTTGAATACTGCTGGTGGGAATGAAAACTGGAAACTTGGGGGAAAACTTTGACAATTTCTTAAAAAGTGAAACATTGACCTAGTCTGTGATCCAGCTATTCCACTCCTAGGCATTTACCCAGAAGAGATGAAAGTACACATCTCCCCAGAGACTCAAATACAAATGCTCATAGCAGCTCTTATTTGTAATAGCCCCAAAGTGGAAACAACCCACATGTCCATCAACAGGTGGCTGGATGAAAA
>NW_012103399.1:1569077-1592070 GCF_000951045.1 Mandrillus leucophaeus
AGAGTGTGATCATTGGAATAGCTGGCCTCTGATGAGCACTTAGTATGTGCTAGGGACTCTTGGAAAGCTGTACATGCAGTATTCCATTTTATTCTTGTCACACACTTACTGTGTGGACACTTTTATCACCTCCACATAAGGACATGGATGCCCAAGGTCTTATAGGTATAGGTCTTATAGGTATAGTGGTGATACCAAGATTTGGCCCCTGGTGGTCTAGTTTCCAATTCAGCACTCCTATTATTCCCAATCTGCCTCTAGTGTGTGCATGTGTGGATGGAGAATATATTGAAATGTACAACTGTTTGAGTTTTTTGTTTTTTGTTTTTTGGAGATAGGGTCTTGCTCTGTTATCTGGGCTGGAGTGCCATGGTGCAATCATAGCTCACTGCAACCTTGAACTCCTGGGCTCAAACAGGCCTCCAGCCTCAGCCTCCCAGGTAACTGGGACTACAGACTTGCACCACCATGCCTGGCTAACTTTTAAAATTATTTTGTAGAGATAAGGTATGTTGGTATGTTGCCCAGGCTAGTCTCAAACTCCTGGGTTCAAGCAATTCTGCCACCTTGGCCTCCCAAAATGTTGGGATTCCAGGTGTGAGCCACTGCACCCAAACTTGAGTGTGATTTGAAGGTGCGTTTGGGACCCTTCAGTTGTAAATCATTATCACTTATCACTAGTCTAAAATGGAAAAGGTAGACGGTATTGAACAAATGTTGAATGAATTACCCCACGTCACTTGCAGATAGTACTTTTTGTTTTACATCATAGTCTTGTCTGTCTCTTTCCCCAAACCCCCATGGTTTTGATGATGAACTTTCAAGTAGGGCTTCACTGGTTGTTTCTTTGAATTATCCTCTTCATTAATTACGTAAACAGGGTAGAAATGCTCAAAAATGTTGACTTCCCATGGTCTTGTATCAAGGTAGCAATCACACTCACAAAGCAGATGCCCTTATACGGAAGAGCAGGTGCATCTCCAGCAGTGACCCCATGAAGATATTCCTGGTAGAGCTGATGAATGGCTTCTCTAGGTGGTATAGAGTCTCTGGGAAAACGAAATTGAACTCTTCATGGTCATCAGTTGCTCGGGCATATCCTGCTGAGCACTGGAGGCCATCATGGCAGGACATCACTGCATCATTTCTAGGCTTCTCAGGGACTGAGCACATGCAACCTTGCCATTGTGTTCTGCTGAGTCTGGGAAGGGGTGTCAGGACAGCTTGTCCTCAAAGGGCCTTGTCACAGGAGAGGGACACCGTGACCAGCAGAACTGCTCACAGGTCGAGGGCCACTGGGTGACAATAGGGCGGAGAGTGGATGTTTCAGTCATGGGGATGTGACATTGTTTAGTGCCAGTGTCTCAGTTCTCGGTGTGTTTGTGGTTGGCCAAGTGCGCAAGGACGGGTTCCTTCTGGAATAAATGCATAGGCTTTTGAGCCCATTCTTTGTTCATGCTCTCATTCTTTTATTTTCTGTTGTGGAAAGTTTCCAGTACACAGAAGTAGAGAGAATCATATCAAAGACTCGCACCAGGTGCTGTGGACCACACCTGTAATCCCAGCACTTTGGGAGGCTGAGGCATGATGGCTGCTTGAGCCCAGGAGTTTGAGACCAGTCTGAGCAACATAGCAAGACCTTATCACTTGAAAAAAACTAAACAATTAGCCAGGTGTGGTGGTGTGTGACTGTAGTCCCCGATACTTGTGAGACTGAGGCGGGAAGCTCATTTGAGCCCCGGAGGTCAAGGCTGTGGCGAGCTGTGCGCAACTGCACTCCAGCCTGAGTGACAGAGCAGGACCCTTTCTCAAAAAAATAAAATAAAGACTTTCATATACCCAACACAAATGTTGACATTTCACCAGTCGTGCCTTGTATTTGACTTTTTCTGATTTTCATTGAATTTTCTGTTGAGGCATAACAGTCAGTAAAGCTCACAGCTTGATGGATTTTGAAGATGAATTTTCATCTATGTTTATATCTGTACAACCTTCAGATCAAGATGTAGAACATTCTGAGACCTCAGCAGGCTCTTGCCTGCCCCTCCCTGAGATCTGCATTTTCATAAATTGTAGGATACAACGGTGACATCGTATTGGGAAAAATATTTTGACAGATAAAAACTTGTTTTCCTTCTTGCCTTCCTGCCTTCTTTTCTCCCTCCCTTCCTCTCCCTGTTCTCTCTCTCCCTCCCCTCCCTCCCTCCTTGCATTCTTGTTTCCTTCCCTTCTTCTTTATTCACTGATTTAGTTACTAAGAGGGTAAACTCTGGATTTGTTTTAAAAAAAAAAAAAAAAAAAAAAAAAAAAAAACAGACTGGGTGTGGTGGTTCACGCCTGTAATCCCAGCACTTTGTGAGGCTGAGGCAGGTGGATCACTTGAGGTCAGGAGTTTGAGACAAGCCTGGCCAACATGGCAAAACCCCATCTGTACTAAAAATACAAAAATCAACCAGGTGAGGCAGCAGGTGCCTGTAATCCCAGCTACTTGGGAGACTGAGGCAGGAGAATCACTTGAACTTGGGGGGCGGAATTTGCAGTGAGCCCAGATCATGCCGCTACCTGGGCTCCAGCCTGGGCGACAGAGCGGGACTCCATGTCAAAATAATACTACTAATAATGGAAAATACATACAGATCCAGAGTTTACCTTCTTAGTAATTACCTTCTTAATTACCTTCTTAATTACTAAGAAGGTAAACTCTGGGTCTGTTTGAATACATACATACATATATATATTATGGAAAAACCCAGATTAAGTGAAACTGGCTTAGAGATTGGCTTAGAGATTGTTTCAGATGAATAGTCTCTGTCAGTCTGAAAGGCCTGCCTTCCTCCTTCCCTTCCTCTCCCTCTTCCTCTCCCTCACTCCCCTCCTTTGCTTTCTTCCTGCTGAGCACTGACAGGCAACTCTAATGGCTATTGGAGATTCAGAACAAAACTAACCATGGTACTGGCCCGTCTTCCATGTCCACAGTGCCCCGGTGACTAGAGGGTACCTGAAGCGGCTTCTCAGGGTTTCTAACCTATTTTTTTTTTTTTTTTCCTGAGGTGAAGTCTCACTCTTGTCCCCCAGGCTGGAGTGTGACAGCGTGATCTCGGCTCACTGCAATCTCCGCCTCCCGGGTTCAAGCGATTCTCCTGCCTCGGTCCCCCGAATAGCTGGGATTACAGGCGCCTGCCACCATGCCTGGCTAATTTTTGTATTTTTAGTAGAGATGGGGTTTCACCATGTTGGCCAGGCAGGTCTACAACTCCTGACCTCAGGTGATCCAGCCGCCTCGGCCTCCCAAAGTGCTGGGATTATAGGCATGAGCCACCGCGCCTGGGGCCTCAGGGTTTCTTAGGAAGGGTGAGCTCCCTGCCCCACAGGTACTCAAGGCCAGGGAAGGGGTATCGTAAGTGCCTGGCTGGAGGCTGACGTAGTTGACTTGAGCTGCCCCTTGGTCCCCAGTCAGAGGAGGTCAAAAGGGCCTGGTGGGTGGTGACACCTGTGTGTTCCCTCGCAGACGCTGCAGGAGGTCTTCCAGGCCGAGAACACCATCATGCTGCTGGAAAGGTCCATCATGGCCAAGGAGGGCCCGCTGAAGGTGGCGCAGACGAGGCTGGAGTGCCGGACCTGGCGCCCCAACGTGGAGCTGTGCAGGGACATCCCTCAGTTCAAGTAAGTGAGGGAGGCCAGAGGAGGCAGGAGAACCCCTGGCAATCCAGGAAGGTGGAAGAGTGGGTCTCAGGAGCTCCCAGGTGCACTGGGTCTGAAAAACGGACCCTCCCTCAATCAGGACATCCAGTGGCACAACTCAATAGAGTGCAGGGTGCGGGCGGAGTTCTGAGATGCAGCTCGGGCTGTACCACTGCGTGGCTTCCTCATCACTGGGAGCCCCACCCTGTGCACTGTGGTCTTCTCACTTGCCTAAACTAGCGGTGGTTTTGTAACTCGGTTGTGCTCTAGAAACCCTCCTGTTTCCCTTGAAAGCCAAGGCAATGAATGGTAGCCTCCCAGGCGGTGGCTTTACCTTCTCTCTCCAGGCTCCCATGAAAGAGGCACCTGGCTCATTCCTCACTCATTTCCCACCTCCTGCTTTGTGAAGTTCTCACCATGAAGCCCTGGAAGAGCCTCATGAGCTCCTGGCTGATGGATTCCACCCATCCTGCTGTGCTAAGGAGGCTGGTGTCTGTTGACGAAGGGCTTTCTCACAGGACGGGGTGAAAAGCTCATTCCAGCCTAGAAAGGAGGCTTGTGGGGGGCGGAGGGCGGGGATTGTAATAGGATGATGGCCAGACCAAGAAGGAACAGGTCATCAGACTTGGAGATTATTTCCCATGAACATGCTGTATGACTTGGGGCAAACCACCTGGCCACTCTGTTCCCCTATGCTAGGGGCATTATCTTAATTGTCTATTGCTGTGTCATAAATTATCCCAAAAGGTAGTGACTTGAAAGAACCACATTTGTTATCTCAGTTTCTGTGGGTTAGGAATTGGGCTAGGTTCCTGGCTAGGTTCCACATGTCAGGGTCTTCCAGAGGTTGCAATCAAGGTGTCAGCTGGGGCTGTGGTCTTATCTCAAGGCTGGACTGGGGAAGGTTCCACATCCAAGCTCACTCCCATGCTTGTTGGCAGAACTCAGTTCTTTGCGGGCTGTTGGCTGGCAGCCATCCTTACTCACCCATGGGTCTTTCCAGCATGGTGGCTTGCTTCAACAAAGCATGCAAGCCAGAAGGACAATAACAGTACCAGGAGCAAGGACGTCGCAGTCTTTTGTAACCTAACCGTGGAAGTGACACCCATCACTCTTTCTGCATGCTCTTCTTTAGAAGCAAGTCTCTAGGTTCAGCCCACACTCAAGGGTGTGATACCAGGAGATGGGGATCATTGAGGGTCATCCTTGGAACATCCTCCTGTGGGCACTAACGGGGTTTCTGGTGGAGTGGGAGGAGACTGAGTTTGGCCCCATTTCAGCTGCTCATTTGCTCCATAAACCTTATTCTGCATTCACTGTGCCCAGGGCTGTGCTCACCGGGTTTCATAGTAGTACTTCTTTTGCCAAGATACTGAGTTGATATCCCCCATGAGAAGAAGATGTAAAGGACCATCCTCAGGCTTCCTTGTGCACATTATTTCAGCCCTGGCCTACAGCAACGGAAATTCACCCTGATGTCTAACTGCAGTCCCTTGAGCTTCTTTTGAGTTCTGTCCCTTTCAGTCTTACTCCTAGGGGAGTTGGGAAGTCTGTTACTCCTACTATTGTCAAATGGGAAGATAAATTGAGGTCCAGAGAGGTTGAAAAAACTGTCGCAGTCACACAGCATGAAGCCAGGGCTTCACTGGGCAGAGAGTACAGGTCTTGGTCCAGCGATGGACCCTGCTTCCTCCATCCTGGTGTGGAGACCCCACTGCTAGAAGTGAAAAGATGTCAAGAAGAAAACTATCAGTTAGGAGAAAGAGGATAGATAATCCAGAAAAAGTGTTAGGTGGTGTCCAAGCGATGATTTTTGCCCAGCCTCAGTTACCGCCTAAGTAACCATTTAGGAAATGGAAAAAGCAGGGTATGTGTTGGTGTGGGGTGGAGGGGCAGGCAACATGATTCAAGGCTTTGAACTTGAGGGCCTGGGGTCCCTCCCACTTTGGGAGACTGAGGCAGGAGGATCACTTGAGGCCAAGAGTTTGAGACCAGCCTGGACGACATAGCAAGACCCCATCTCTAAAAAAAAAAAAAACAAAAATTAGCCAGGGATGGTGGCATGTACCTGTAGTCCCAGCTACTCAGGAGGCTGAGGCAGAAGGATTGCTTAGGCCCAGGAGTTGGAGGCTGCAGTGAGTTATGATTGCACCATTGCACTCCACCCTGGGCAACAGAGCAACACCCAGCAGGCCTGCTACTGGCTTGCTAGGTCTTCAGCTCTGCAAGTGGGCTGGATGGGGTCTGGGTCCTGGCTGCAGAAGAGTGGGGGCTGGGCTCTGCTGACCTGTCTTCCACCTGCCCCTGCTTCTTCGATGCTCAAGCTGAACCCCAGCACCTCCTGGAGTGGAGGGCTCAGGTGATCCCTTTGCCTCCTCAACAGGACTATTTTTTTTTTCTTTAAATTGAGTCTCACTCTGTTTCCCAGGCTGGAGTGCAGTGGCACGATCTCGGCTCACTGCAACCTCCACCTCCCAGGTTCAAGAGATTCTCATGCCTCAGCCTCCTGAGTAGGTGGGATTACAGGTGCCTGCCACCATGCTCGCCTAATTTTTGTATTTTTAGTACAGACAGGGTTTCACCATGTTGGCCAGACTGGTCTCGAACTCCTAACCTCAAGTGATCCAGCCACCTCCACCTCCCAGAGTGCTGGGATTACAGGCGTGAGCCACAGTGCCCGGCCCCCACAGGGGACTTCTACAGAACAGGGCTTCTGGGGGAGTTGCCTGGAGGACCTACCGCTTTGGGGCAAGCTCTCTGCCTTTCCGTTTCCTGTTCAACAGTCATACCACTGAGGAGGACAGACAGAGAGCAAGAAGGTAGAGCATGTTTGGTTTAGGAGTCGGGCCGTGTGTGTGTGTGTGTGTGTGTGTGTGTGTGTGTGTGTGTGTGTGTGTGTGTGTGTGTGTGTGTGTGTGTGTGTGTGTGTGTGTGTGTCTCTGTGTGTCTGTATGTTTGTACATGTTGTATTTTGGTTTGTATGCGTGGCTGTCTTGGGAACTGAGCAGATGATAGGATTCAGGCTGTCTCCCTTCTCCAGTGGCTACATTGTCCCATCTACGCATGATCTTCCTTGTCCCCATCCCCTCCATTCCTGCCTTTGGGCCGTCTTTTTCCTTTTCCTCCTGCAAGTGGTCTCTCTTCTCCTGACCTACTCCAATCACTGGGGTCCCATCCATGCCTATCCCCCAGAAAGAAAGTCCTTTTAAAATTGAACTTTAAAGGCTAGGTGTGGTGGTTCAGACCTGTAACGCCAGTACTTTGGGAGGCTGAGGTGGGAGGATTGCATGAGGCCAGCAGTTCGAGACCAGCCTGGACAACATAGCAAGACCCCACCCATCTCTACAAAAAATACAAAAATTAGCCAGGCGTGGTGGCGTGCCTATAGTTCAAGCTACTCAGGAGGCTGAAGCAGGAGGATTGCTTAAGCACAGAAGTTGGAAGCTGCAGTGAGCTATAATCGTGCCACTGTACTCCATCCTGGGCAACAGAGCAACACCCTGTCAAAACAACAACAATAACAACAACTGAATTTTAATTAAAATTAAATAAAGTTAAAAAATTCAATTCCTTATTCACACTAATCACATTTCAAGAGCTCAGTATCCACATGTGGCTAGGGTCCACCATATCAGACAATGTAGCACAGAACATCTCCCTTGCTCTAGAAAGTTCTATTGGACAGTGCTGGTGGAAGTTTCCAGGCTGCTGCTGTCGCTTGTCTTCACTTCTCTCTAGCCCAGGCTCTCCATGGGGAAGTTCACCCAGCTTCATGTTCTCCGGTCCTGAGCACGGTTTCATTGTCTCTTCTCCGCACAGGTGGGACCCCCAGCGCAGTCCCACAGCCAAGCCACCGTCACAGCTCAGCTTGCTGCCTTCATTTCCCAGGGCTGCTGTCACAAATTACTACAAACTGGGTGGCTACAGAGAACAGAAGTTTATTCCCTCACAGCTTTGGGGGCCCGAAGTTCCAAATCAAGGTTGCTCTTCCTGGAGGCTCTGAGAGAGGCTCTGTCCCCTGCCACTCTCCCGGTTCCGGGGGACTGTCAGCAATCTTTGGTGTCCCTCAGCTTGTACCCGCATCGCTGCCATCTCTGCCTCCGTCTCCACATGGCCTTCTCCCCTGCATGTCTCCGTGTCTCAAACCTCCCTCTCCTTTCTCTTACAAGGAGATCAGTCATTGGATTTCAGTGTCACCCTAAATCCAGGATGGTCTCATCTTAAGATCCTTAACTTCATTACGCCTGCGAAGACCCTATTTCCTAATAACATCACACACCCACCAAGGCTTAGGACTTGAACATATCTTTCTGGGGAACACCATCCAATCCGCTCCGTGTGGATTCACAATAACCTCCTAACCTTTCTCCTGCCTCTACTCTTGCCCCTTCCAATCTCATCTTACACAGCCGCCTAGAGGTTATCCCGAAACTCCAATCAGCATGTCATTCCCTGTTTCAACCCCCCGGCCCCCACCCCATGGCTTCCCACAGCGCTGAGAACAAACCCAAGCCCTTAATTTTGCATGTGCTTTTCTCTTTTTTTTTTTTTTTTTTTTGAAATGGAGTCTTGCTCTATTGCCCAGGCTGGAGTGTAGTAGCATGATCTCAGCCCACTGCAACCTCTGCCTCCTGAGTTCAAGTGATTCTCCTGCCTCGGCCTCCTGAGTAGCTGGGATTACAGGCACATGCCACCACACCTGGCTAATTTTTGTATTTTTTTTTTTAAGTAAGGACCAGGTTTCACCATGTTGGCCAGGATGGTCTCAACTTCTTGACCTCAAGTGATCTGCCCGCTTCAGCCTCCCAAAGTGTTGGGATTACAGGCTGCAACCTCTGCCCCCTGGGTCAGCCTCCCAAGTAGCTGGGATTACAGGTGTGCACCACGACACCTGACTAATTTTTTGTGTTGTCAGTAGAGACGGCGTTTTGCCACTATGTTGGCCAAGCTGGTCTCGAACCCCTGACCTCAAGTGATCTGCCCGTCTCAGCCTCATAAAGTGCTGAGATTACAAGCGTGAGTCACCATGCCCAGCCAAAATTTAAATTTTAAATTAAAATAATACAATTAAAAATTCAGTTTCTCAGTTCATTAGCCCTGTGGGGCTGGTGGTACCATACTGGATGGTGCAGATATAGACCTTCCCATCTTCACAGAAAGTTCTACTCCACAGCACTGCTGAAGCCCACTTTCTCTCTTGGCCTTCACACGTCCAGCTCAATCTCATCTTCTTCTCTGGTCAAAGTCATCTCATGGGGGGCTGAGGGAGGAGGATCACTTGAGCCCAGGAGTTTGAGACCAACCTGGAGGCAAAAAAAAGAAATCCCATCTCTATAAAACCTTTTTTTTTTAATTAACCAGGTGTGGTGGTGCATGCCTGTAGCCTCAGCTATTTGGGAGGCTGAGACAGGAGGATCTCTTGAACCCAGAGGTTTGAGGCTACAGTAAGCTATGATGGCACCACTGCACTCCAGCCTGGGTGACAAGGGAGACTTTGTCTAAAAAATAAAAATTAAAATTAAAATCAGCTGGGTGTGGTGGCTCATGCCTGTAATCTCAGCATTTTGGGAGGCCAAGTCGGGCAGACTGCTTGAGCCCGGGAGTTTGAGACCAGCCTGGGCAACATGGTGAAACCTTGTCTCTACAAAAAATGTAAAATTAGTCAAGTGCGGTTTTGCACACCTGTAGACCCAGCTACTTGAGAGGCTGAGGCTGGAGGAACGCTTAAGCCAAGGAAGTTGAGGCTGCAGTGAGCTATGACTGCACCACTGCACTCTGGCCTAGACAGAGTGAGACTCTGTCTCAAAAAGAAAAAAGAAAAAAAAGTCCTCTCCTCGGAAAGTTCTAGAAAAGCAAAGCCTCAGAAGGAGGGGGGATGGGGAAGTAGTACGGGGCAGCTCGGCCCCAGCTGATCCTGCAAGGGGCTCCAGACGGTGAAGTGCATCATGGAGATGTCTGCACCAGAGGCCCTTTGTACCTGAGTCAGCCAGTCATTGCCTGTGGCCACTGGCAGGGACTCTCCTCCCAGGTGAGATAGCTCTGACTGGCTGAGCAACATAAGTCTCTGGAGAAGTACAGACCTGTGGGCCGCTAGCATAGCAGCTGGGGATGGTGCCCTGGTCAGTAACAAAGACTGAGTGAGGCTCTTACCTAGATGAGGCTGGCCCTGTTATCCTGTTTAGGAAAAAATTATAGGGCCGGGAGCGGTGGCTCCTGCCTGTAATCCCAGCACGTTGGGAGGCTGAGACTGGCGGATTGCCTGAGCTCAGGAGTTCGAGACCAGCCTGGGCAACACGGTGAAACCCTGCCTCTACTAAAACACAAAAAAATTAGCTGAGTGTGGTAGTGGGCTTCTGTAATCCCAGCTATTTGGGAGGCTGAGGCAAGAGAATTGCTTGAACCCGGGAGGTGGAGGTTGCCGTGAGCCGAGATTGCACCACTGTACTCCAGCCTGGATGACAGGGTGAGACTCCGTCTCAAAGAAAAAAAAAACAAAAAACCAGAAAAAATTGTGATAAAGTACGCATAACACAAATTTTATCATCAGTGACATTTGGTACATTCACAGTGTTTGTGCAACCCTCACTACTCTCTAGTTCTATGACATTTTCATCAACCCAAAAGGAAACCCCGTACCCATTAAAGAATCTTCTACATTCTCCCCACAGCCTGACCTTTGGAAGACACCAGTTAACTTTCTGTCTGTGTGGCTTTGCCTGTTCTGGACGTTTCCTATGAATGCAGTCATGCAATATTTGTCCTTTCGTGTCTGACTTCCTTTGTTTAGCATCATGTTTTTCAAGATTCATCCATGTTGTCACAGGTATTAGTATTTCATCACTTTTTTTTTTTCTTTTTTTTGGGACGGAGTTTCGCTCCGTCGGAGTGCAATGGTGTGATCTCAGCTCACTGCAACCTCCGCCTCCCGGGTTCAAGAGCTTCCCGCGCCTCAGCCTCTGAAGTGGCTGGGATTACAGGCACGCGCCATCATGCCCGGCTAATTTTTTGTATTTTCAGTGGAGATGGGGTTTCCCCATGTTGGCCAGGCTGGTCCTGAACTGTTGACCTCAAGTGATCCACCTGCCTCGGCTTCCCAAAGTGCTGGAATTACAGACGTGAGCCACCACACCCAGCTGTATTTCATTCCTTTTTATTATAGCTGAATAATCTCCCATTTTGTGGCTTGATTACATTGTGCTTATCTACTCATCCATCCATCCATGGACATTTGAGCTGCTTGCACCTTTTGGCTATCGTGAATAGGGCTGCTGTGAACATTCATGTACACGTTTTGGTTTGAACACCTGTTTTCCGTTTTTTTGGGTATATACCCAAGAGCAGGACTGCTGGACTGTATGGTAAGTCTATGTCTAACTTACCAAGGAATCTCCAGATTGGTCTCCTGTTCCGTTTTACCATCCTGTCTTATTTCTTCCTTTGTGTACATTACCCTTGACAGTTCTCTTGTGTATTTACTCGTCTACCTATTCTGCCTCTGCCTTCCCAGGGAGGGCTGATGAGCCTTGCCTGTCTTGCTTGCTGCTGTCAGGCACAGTTCCCAGTGCACAGTGAGTACATCTGCCTTGAACCTAATAACCTGTGCCAGGCTGGGCACCATGGCTCATGCTTGTAATCCCAGCACTTTGGGAGGCCAAGGCAGGTGGGTCACTTGAGGTCAGGAGTTCTTGGCCAGCCTGACCAACATGGTGAAACCCTGCCTCTACTAAAAAAAATATATATATATATACAAAAATTAGCTGGGCGTTGTGGTGTGTGACTGTAATCCCAGCTACTCGGGAGGCTGAAGCAGAATTGCTTGAACCCGGGAGGTGGAGCTTGCAGTGAACCGAGATCATGCCACTGCACTCCAGCCTGGGCAACAGAGTGAGACTCTGTCTCAAAAAATAAACAAATAAAAATAAATGAATAACCTGTGCCTTCTCCTCTTCCCTCACCCCAGGCTGGTTAACGAGGTGTTCACCATCGACGACACCCTGCAGACCCTGAAGCTGCGGCTGCGGGAGACGCAGGACATGCTGCAGCTGCTGGTCATGACCAAGTGCCGGCTAGAGCACGAGCTCGCCATCAAGGCCAACACCCTCTGCATCGACAAGGAGAAGTGCATGGGCATGCGTAAGACCTTCCCCTGCACCCCGCGCCTGGTGGGCCACACCTGAGCACCGCCCTGGCGCCTCCTTCCACGCTTGGAAAAGGCTGAGAAACAAAGTAAAACAGTATTTTGTTTGGAAGGGGCCGAATTTCTCTTTTTCGTACCTATTTGTTATCTGCATTTTTCTCTCTCTCTCTCACTCTCTCTCTCTGTTACCTGTTTGTCACCTTAGGAGCACAGTGTAGACCATGGTGTTTTAAGATTAGACTTCATAGCTGAAAATCTAGAGCCCAGCACTGTCACTTAGGACCTGTGTGGCCTGGAACAAGTTTCTCACCTGTGGTCCTCATCTATGGAATGAGGATAGTCCGAGGTGCCAGGGGATTGCCAGCAGTGTGGGGCAGAGAGAAAAAAAAAAACCACAAAAATAACCAGGATTTGGAATCAGAAGTTCTGGCTGTGAATCCCAGCCTTGGTAGATGGAGTGTTTGTTTATGTATTTATTTATTTGACATGGAGTTTCACTCTGTCACCCAGGCTGGAGTGCAATGGTGCAATCTCGGCTCACTGCAACCTCCACCTCCTGGGTTTAAGCAGTTCCCCTGCCTCGCTAGCTGGGATGACAGGCACCCACCATTACGCCTGGCTATTTTTTGTATTTTTAGTAGAGAGATAGGTTTTCACCATGTTGACCACGCTGGTCTCAAACTCCTGACCTCAGGTGATCCACACGTCTCGGCCTCCCAAAGTGTTGGGACTACAGGCGTGAGCCACCACGTCTGGCCGATGGAGTATTTTAGAAATAGCTATGGGAGGCCAGGTGTGGTGGCTTACACCTGTAATTCCAGCACTTTGGGAGGCCGAGGTGGGTGGATCAGTTGAGGCCAGGAGTTCGAGACAAGCCTGGCCAACGTGGGGAAACCACATCTCTACCAAAAATACAAAAATTTGCCAGGTGTGTTGGTGCAAACCTGTAATCCCAGCTACTGGGTAGGCTAAGGTGGGAGAATTGCTTGAACCTGGGAGACGGAGGTTTCGGTGAGCCAAGATTATGCCACTGCACTCCTCAAAAAGTAGTTAAACATAAAACTGCTCTATGACCCAGCAATTTCACTCCTAGGTGTTTACCCAAGAGAAGTGAAAAACGATCCTCAAATACTCGTGCACGAATGTTCAGAGCAGCACTGATCACATTAGTCAAAGGGTGGAATGACCCAAATGTCTATCCATGGATGGATGGGAAAACAAAGTGTGCTGAATCCGTACAATGGAGTCTGATTTAGCCATAAAATGGAATGAAGCACTGATCCACGGTGCAACATGGATGAACCTTGAAAACAGGATGCTAAGTGAAAAAAGCCAGACAGAAATCCCACATAGTATATGATTCCATTTATATGAAATGTCCAAAATAGGCAAATCCATAGAAATAGATACGGTTGCTGGGAGAGGGGAACAGGGAGTGACTGCTTAGCGGATGCAGGGTTTTACTTTGGAGTGATGAAAATGTTTTGGAACTAGAGAGAGGTGGTTGCATAGCATTGTGAATACACTAAATGCCATAGAATTGTTTGTTTATTTTTGAGTTGGAGTTTCTCTCTGTCACCCAGGCTGGAGTGCAATGCTGCAATCTTGGCTCACTGCAAACCTCCACCTCCCGGGTTCAAGCGATTCTCCTGCCTCAACCTCTCGAGTAGCTGGGACTACAGGCGCCCACCACCATGCCCAGCTAATTTTTTGTAATTTTAGTAGAGACGGGGTTTCACTGTGTTAGTCAGAATGGTCTTAATCTCCTGACCTCAAGATCCGCCTGCCTTGGTCTCCCAAAGTGCTGGGATTACAGGCATGAGGCACCGCTCCCAGCCAGGCCTCAGTTTCTTAATATATCTCTTCCATAGGGGATTTCACTCCTTCCCCTCTTTTTTTTTTTTTTTCTTCTTTTTTGAGATGGAGTTTTGCTCTTGTCACCCAGGCTGGAGCGCAATGGCATAATCTGGGCTCGCTGTAACATCTGCCTCCCTGGGTTCAAGCGATTCTTCTGTCTCAGCTTCCCAAGTAGCTGGAACTACAGATGCACACCACCGTGCCCAGCTAATTTTTTGTATTTTTAGCAGAGATGGGGTTTCACCATGTTGGCCAGGCTGGTCTCCAACTCCTGACCTCAGGCGATCCACCCGCCTCGGCCTTGTAAAGTGCTGGGATTACAGGCATGAGCCCAGCGTACCTTCCCCTCCTTTTAATCCCATTCATGCCCCCACTGACTCCCAAATTTCTGGCTTCTAAATCCAGGCTCCTGAACTCAGCTTCTGACGACATTTCTAGCTTTACCTGCCCAGTTCCAGGCCACCCTCTGTTCTTCCCCAGTCGATCCCCAACCTTAGAGTCATCCTTGATCCCTGTCTTTCTCCCACACCCCACATTTAATTCCTCAGCAAGTCACGTGCATACTACCTTCCTAATCTTTCCTGAACTTGGCCACTGCTCGCCTTCTCTTCTGTTACCACTTGAGATAAGCACCTATTATGTCTCACCTGGGCAACAGGTACAGTGGGGAGGGAAGATGAGTCAACTTGGACTGTGGCCCCCCTGGCCCTTATAGGTGCTACAAGGAGACACAGGGCCTATACACTACCAGATGCAGCTACATTTAGGCAGAGGGGGGCCAGTGATCTTTCAGAAAAAACCAACTTTGAAGTCAGGCGCTTGAGTTGGCAAGGTTCCTGCACTTCAGTGAGCCTCAGTCGCCTTGTCTGTGTAATGGGTCCCCCAACACGAGGATGTCTAGGAAAACGTCAGCATTATTGGGACAGAATCCTTGAGCCCATGTGAGCACCAAAACATGGGTAGAAAAAAAATAGATCTCCAGCACTTTTTAAGCTATGATTGAAATGTTTGTGGATGCCATTGGGTTCAACCAATATATTATTGAATTGATACTGGCCTTCTATTGTTATAGATTTTCTTTGACAAATCCTGAAAATATAAAGAAGGAGGCCACCTAATCTCATGTGGAGAAGGGGTTCTCCTTCTCTGTCATTATTTAAAAGAGGTGGTGGGATGACACCATGATCAAGAGCAAGACCCTCCCTCCCTCCCTCCCTCCCTCCCTCCCTTCCTTCCTTCCTTCCTTCCTTCCTTCCTTCCTTCCTTCCTTCCTTCCTTCCTTCCTCAGGGTTTTGCCATGTTGCCTAAGCTGGTCTTGAACTCCTGGCCTCAAGTGATCCTCCTGCCTCAGTCTCTCAAAGCACTGGGATGTCAGGTGCTAGCCAGTGATCCTGGCATGAGCAGAACTTTCACACTAGATCTAATTTGACTCCACTCCCCACTAGCTGTGTTGCCTTGGGAAAGTCACTGAGTCACTGAACCTCAGTTTCCCTATCTGTCAAAGGGGGCCAATATTCATTTCCCCCATTCATGGGTGACTGTGAGGACTAAGTTAGGATGATAGGACTAATACCTCCATATCTAAGGGGTATTCAGTAATATTTTAAGAATAACAGCTCATATTTACTGAGGATTTGCTCTGTGCCAGGCAATTTTAAAAGTACCATCTCATTTTAATCATCACCAGCCCTGAAACATGGAAATGGAAATTAAGGCACAGAGAGGTTAAGAAACTTAGCCGTAGTCACACCGTCTCCTTATCTATATAATGGTCCCCCTAAGTGAGGATTTGCAAATAATAAATGACTGAGACAGTTATGTCCAGTTATGAGAATCCTGGGTCTGAACTACTACTGACCACAGCTTCCCAAAATAAAGAAAAAACTATTGTTTAGGGTGGACCCACAGACCAAAAAGGGTCAGGCAAAGGCCGGCCCCACAGCGGCATCTAAAGGAGCAGAGGACCTCACAGCCTTGCTCTCAGAGGGGCCAACTTGATTAAACATTTCTTCATTCTCTGGAGAAGAGAGTAATGATAACAATAACAATTGGAGGCCAAGGTGGGAGAATTGCTTGAGGCCAGGACTTCAAGACCAGCCTGGGCAACATAGCAAGACCCCATCTCTAAAATTAAAAAAAAAAAATTCGCTGGGCACAGTGGTGCGCACCTGTGGTCCCAGTTAGTTGGGAGGCTGAGGCAGGAGAATCACTTGAGCCCAAGAGTTTGAGGTTGCACCACTGCATTCCAGCCTGAGTGACTGAGCAAGACCCTGTCTCTAAAAAAAAAAAAAAAAAAAAACTGGCACTAACAGCTTGAATGCTTGGGAGATGCCAAGTGCTCTATCTCAGGTAATCTCCATGCTCATCCCCGCTTTACAGATAAGGAAACTGAGGCACAGAGAGTCTAGGTCCCTTGCCCACAGTTACACAGCTAGGATGGGTTGGCCCTGGCCTTCAGTGCTTATGCACCCACCCAGGTGGCCCCCCGCTGGTGCTTTTGCCCGCACTCCTCTACTCCCAGCCAGTGTCAGTGACAAGGCACTGCCTCGGAGGGAGGCGGCTGCATTTTTTGCCTGGTCCAGAAATGTCAGTGTGTCACTATCACACAAAGTCCTGGCGGTTCGCTCCTGTGATTTCCAAGGCACTCTAAACAAGTGTCCCTGCTCCCAGGGTGAGGGGTGGGAGGAGGAGCAGGAATGGGAGACAGGTTTAAAGCACACAATTAAAATTCCTAAGCCGCGATATGGAGTCTTATTCCACATGCAGAACATTGTTGGTCTGCGTATGGCACAGGGGGCTGGGCTGGAAGCCTCTTGCCACACCTTCTCCCATCCCATGTGACCCCAGACATGCTCCCCGGTGGAATTCTCTGTGTCCCCCGAGACAGCCGGCCCCGCCCTCCGCCCCCCACCCAGCAGGGCTGCTTGGGATTCCTGGCGCTCCTCCGGGGGCAGGCACGGGTGTGGGCACCCATGGGCCGCAGAACCCTGGACAGCCTGAGTCGGGGATATCTGAGGGGCTGCTGGCCCAGGCCACATGCTTGGTAGGTCAGCACCTGGCAGTGTGTGCGTGTGCTGCGAGTGGGTGTCTGCAGCTGCCTCTGCTGGGCCCTGGGCTGTTGGTGGTCTCCGAAGATAAGGGAGACCCTTCGGCTGAGGGTGTGAATGAGAGAGGCCTGCCTTCCCCAGGGGTGTGGACCTCCTCTGCTGATAAGGGGCTGCCCTTATCTAGGAGCTGAGAGCAGATAAGAGGCTGTGGTTATGGATGAACTGAAAGGCAGATCAGGGAGGACCAGGGCGAGGCAAGGCCGGCAGGACACTGGGGGCGCAAAATCTAAGAAGTCTTCACTTCGGGTCACTTCAAGTTTTTTTTCTCTTTTCTTACTTTTTTTTTTTTTTTTTTTTTTTTTGAAACAGGGTCTTACTCTGTCCCCCGGGCTGGAATGCAGTGGCGTGATCTCGGCTCACTGCAACCTCTGCCTCCCAGGTTCAAGCGATTCTCATGCCTCAGCCTCCCAAGTAGCTGGGACTACAGGCCCACGCTACCCCACCCGGCTAATTTTTGTATTTTTTGTAGAGACAGGGTTTCACCATGTTGCCTAGGCTGGTCTTTGAACTCCTGAGATCAAGTGATCCACCTGCCTTGGACTCCCAAAGTGCTGGAATTACAGGCGTCAGCCACTGAGCCTGGCTTTTTTTTTTTTTTTTTTCCAGACAGAGTCTCACTCTGTCACCCAGGCTAGAGTGCAGTGGTGTGATCATGGCTCACTGCAGCCTCCAACTCCTGGACTCAAGCAATTCCCTGCTCTCAGCCTCCAGAGTAGCTGGGACTATAGGGCTACAGGCACACACCACCGTATCCAACTAATTTTCTTTATTTTTTGTGGAGAACAGGGTCTCACTGTGTTGCCTAAGCTGGTCTCCAACTCCTGGCCTCAAGCGATCCTCCTAAAGAGCCTCCCGAAGTGCTGGGATTACAGGTGTGAGCCATGATGCCTGGCCTCATTTCACCCTTAATGGTCTGGGAGAAGGGACTGGGGAGCAACTGCCCAAGGGTACATGGTCTCCGGTTGGCAATGAAAATGTTTTGGAATTAGATAGAGCTGATAAACATTGTGAATTCACTGTGAATACTCCTGAACACTTTAAAATAGTTAATTTTATGTTATGCTAATTTCATCTTTTTTTTTTTTTTTTGAGACAGAGTCTCACTATGTTGCCCAGGCTGGAGTGCAGTGGTGCAATCTTGGCTCACTGCAACCTCTGCCTCCCGGGTTCAAGCGATTCTCCTGCCTCAGCCTCCTGATTGCAGGTGTGTACCACCATGCCTGGCTAATTTTTGTATTTGTAGTAGAAACAGGGTTTCACCATGTTAGTCAGACTGGTCTCAAACTTCTTGACCTCGTGATCCGCCTGCCTCGGCCTCCCAAAGTGCTGGGATTACAAGCGCGAGCCACTGCGCCCAGCCTTCACCTTGACTTTTTAAGAAAGAGAAAGGATTCGTTATGGCTGGTGTAGCCCATTCTCTTCCTTCCTCTGATCTTATTCTTAGACCTTTCTAAGGAAATTTCTGCACGGAAATTTCCATTAGATATAAGTAAACTTAGTGATTAAAAAGTTGGAAAATATCTTGAAAATTTACGTAATAAATCTATGTACACATAAGAAGGACCTGCTCTCATGGCCTTTCAACTAAAAGGTCTGCATTGGCACAAACCCAAGGACCTCATCACATTATATGCCTCCCTTGGCTCACCTTAGTCCCAAGTCAGGCCCCTGTCACCTTTTAAGGGTGCTCTGTGCTTTTGCATCCAGTCACCCTATGTCCCTCCCAGCACAGATGACAGCTTTTCACCCTCTTTGTGGTCAGCACTGGAGTTGAAAGCACCCACTCTTATGTCTGAAGTCCCTCTGCCTGGATTTAAATCCGAGTTCTTCAGCTCCCCCTCTAGGGGTCTCCGCAACTCACTTACACGCTCCAAGCCTCGGTTTTCTCATCTGTAAAATGGGGACAATGACAATAGTCTGTACTCATAAAGGCTTACTTAGCAAGGGTTATTTGAGTGAATGTATATGAGGTCGGGGCCACAGAGACTGGCACACAGCGGGCACTCGCTAGCTGGTCCTGCTGGCCTAGGAGCTGTTAGGGACTCCCTGCTTCAAAATGGAGAGTGACCCTGCAGGGGCCTTTCCCACATAGAACTCGCTGACTGGCACTCAGATTTAACAAGACAGTGGTGTATGCTGGGTGAAGGGGCTTCTCACTCAGCGCTGTCCCTGGAATAAGAGGAGAAGGAGGAGAGTTTGAGGACCCCAGGAGTGTGGGGAAGAGAGCAAATGACCCTTGTTGGGATATGACCCCCTCCCTGTCGCACCTCCCCATACTGGTTTCTCAGAAATGCCAGTGGACTTGATTTTTTCCAGAAATGGAAACAGGAGCAGTGTCATCAGTTTGCAGGGCGGGGTTCATTCTGTCCCCAACCCCCATCTATCTTCCCTGGATTCCAGGAATTTGGTTCAGGAGCATTAAATTTAATCAAAGAGGAGATAACGAGGCTGGGTGGGGGGAAGTCTGGCTGCTGCGGAGGTGGGGAGATCGCAGATCAAGAATTATGGTAGGCGGCATGGTCCCGCCCCTCATGGTTGTATGCAAACGAAGCCACTCTGTAACCCCGCCCCTCGGTGCACACCACACCCGCCACACCCCTACACAGACCTCGGGCACCTGGCAGCTCTGTTCCAACCCAGCCCAGCTCACCGTGGTTACTGCCCCCCTGCTCCCCCCACTGCCACTGCCTCCTACCCACCAGCTTCTGCGGGATTGAGAAGCGGCTGGGGATCCCCCTGTTCCCCGTTTGCTCCCCAAGACTTTGGAGCATATGAGGAGGTGGTGGTGGGAGCGCGGGGCTGAGTCAGGTGCAGGGATGAGGACTCTGCCCGAGGGGCTGCATGCCTGCTCCTCTGAGCTCCCCGTGGCCCATCTGTTAGTGTCTGGGCAGGTGACCCCTTCTGGTCTGGAGGAGGGGTGGAGTGCGTGTCGGGGGATGGGGGGTAGTCCTGACATCACCTTCTGGAGAGCAAAGGGGTTCTTGGCAGTAGGGCCAACGGGTTCCCTAAGGGGTGCCCACCCACCGCTGGGTCTGGGGGGATGCTAAGGCAGACACAGCTGGTGGGAGATGCCAAAACCCAGTCTATAGCTTTCTGTCTGCCAAGACAGGGAGAGGAGCGGAGCTGGGGCCTCCAGGCCACTTGGGCTTCCCCTCCTCCCTCTGCCAAGGCCTGCAGAAGCGGGGCTAGCCAGGGCCTGACAGGGAGAGGGAATTGGGAGAGAAGCCTGATTCTGCCAGAAGCTGGCACGGGGCCTGATGGCTCAGTACAGGCATCTGCTGAATGAGAAACCTTTTCAAAACAACCATCACAGCAGGTCTTTTGCACAAAACCCTCCCAGGGCTCCCCAGGGCTCCTAGGATACCCCATCTCTGTCTCTGACTCCAACTCACAGCCACCTCTCCAGCTCCTCATTACCCCCGAGCCGCACTTACCCACATCAGGGTCTTCGCACACGCTGTTCCCTCCTCCTGGAACGTTGGTCCCTGTCCCTCCCTTCTTCCCCCAATTCACAGCCTTGACCTGTAGTCACAGGTCACAGCTGTCAGTCAGTTTCCCAGGAAAGCCTTACCGGATCTTGCTGAGGGGTCCTCTCAGCTTCTTTTTTTCCCCAGTCCAGTAGATTTCCTTTCCTTAGGATGCAGTTTCCCAAACTGCCTTGAAAAGAGAGTCATGTGAAATATATATGTTTTAAAAATGCAGATTCCTTGACCCTTTCCTATCCCTAGAGTCAGAAGCTCTGAGAGAGGGAGCTGGGTGATGCTGAACCACCACCATGGGCTGGCAGCAGAGGGACGCCCCTACCCCAGGTTCTGAGCACCAGGAAGTGAGCACCGCCGTTTCTTTACCATTGCAACCCCATCTCCAGCACAGTGTCTGGCGTGGGATCTGGCTCAAGATATACTTATTAAGTGGATGGATGGCTATAGAATGAATGAAATTAGTCACAGTAACTAACTGTGATTCAATTCTGAGCATACCGTACTTCTTACCCGGCCTACACAAGACTAGTTCACAAGAAGAATGCCAAGGTGGATGATGTGGGCGCTGGGAATCAGAGCTGAGACGGTGTGAACAGGATGTTAATAAAACCCAAATGGGGTCCAGGATTGAGGCGAGTATGGGAAGAGAACTCTGCCTGCGCAGTGAGCCCTGAGCAGAGGACAGGAGTACCCACCCTGATGTAGCTGGACCCACCTCCTGCTGGGACGGCATCTCTCCCCCAGGTCAGGTGGAGGCAGAGAATTGGTTACACCTGTGGGGAGCTGATGACCCAGACAGGACAGGGTAACAACGACGGCAATGAAGATGTGCCTTTTGGGCATCCGGATAATGCTAGGCACTGCTTTGAGCATTTTGCTCTGCAGGTCATGCAATCTAGTAGCTGCACCTGCTCCCTTGCTCCCTCTCCCTCTCCAGTTCCTGCCAGGCACCGCTTTCCTCTCTTTTCCCTCCCCTTCCAGTTCCTCCAAGTGTTAAACTTGGAATTGAAGTATTCCTTCCACCATGGCATGTCCTGGATTTCAAACAGCTCCTCTCTCCCTGCCAGTCTGTCCACCGGAGCCCCTCTCCGTCTGTATTTGCTGATTTCGGGTTCTGTGAACATCGCCCCTGCTCTGGAGGCCAAGCGTAGTGGTGGGGCTCCTCCATCTGCTGCGAGAGTATAGGGGTGAAGGGAGGAGGGACTGGGGGTAGCAGAAGGAGCCAGCCCCTTTCCCCAGCTCTCCTGCCTCTTGGCTTCCTAACCTGCACCCACAAGAGGCTGCAGCCTGCATTTCAGGATTTCTAGCTTGGCAGGGTGCCGGAGGGGGCAGGAAATGGAAAGAGAGGGCGGGAGGAGCCAGAGGCTTTCCCAATGCCCTGCCCAGGCTGGGATGAACAGTATCTTTGAGATCAAAAACCAACTGGCCCACACCCTGCAGAGCTGGCCTTGTCCCTGCCGCTTGATGGGAGGGGAGGGCTGGATCTGCAAAGTAGGAGGAGTGGGAGGTGGGGGTGCTAGGGAGCGGGTGGCCCCTGCAGTCACTGGGCCCCAGGGGTTACTGTCAGGCCCCACCCCCGGGAGACAGAAAGGACGCATTTCAGAGCTGGGTGGGCTGTGCTGACACTGAACGCTTGTTTGTGTGCCGCCCACACTCTCTGGGAATCGCCTGTGTGGCCGGGCACCCCAGGCGGAGGTTGCCGCTAACACCAGGCCTGTGCCCATCTGCTCCCCCTCCCCAGAGTGGCAGCTCTGAGAGTGCCCCAAAGGACAAGGCACTGGGACCCTGGGTGGTGACCTTTGGGGCAGGACAGGGAGAGACCAGGGTAAGCCAGAGCCCTGGACTTTGCCAGGCCTGGTAAACAAAGCACCCAAAAGGTTTTAATAAAAGGCTCTGAAGACTCTGCCAACCTCCACCCCCACCCCCCTAGGAGAGTGTGGCCAACTGGGTGACTTGAGGGTGAAGGGGGAGTGGGTGAGAGCGTTGGACAGGCCAGGACTCGCTCCTGCTGCTGCGGGCTCCCTGGAGCAGGCGTCCCAGGAAACCAAAAATTCTCAGCCCACTCCTGAGCGCATTTCTCAGAAGCAGTCTGAGCTCTGCCCTTCCTTTCTCCAAAACTGGCCTCCAGCCCAGGGGAGCCCAGCCCCCAGCGCCCCGGAAATCCTGGATCCAGGATTTCACAAGACAGCCAGCATTAGGGCTCCACAGAGCATTTGCTGAAGTTCTTTTTTTTTTTTCCTCAAAATGTGCACCTGGGCTGGGATTCCCTGGGGGCAGAGAGGTGAGATGTGTTCACAGCCAGGAGGTCACGGCCCTCCAGACTCAAGTGGGGTGGAACACACTGGGTAGCTGGCCTCTTGGATTCTGACTTTGCCCTCTTAGTCTATAGTCTTATTCACGGCTGGCTTCATGGACATTCTACCTGTACTGTCACACAGAAGTACCATCTTAAAATTCCTTGTAATATTGAACAAGGGACTCTGTTTTCATTTGGCACTGAGCTCTGAAAATTATGTAGCCAATCCTGATCTTAAAACACAAGGGGCCGGGTGCAGTGGCTCATACCTGTAATCCCAGCACTTTGGGAGGCCAAGGCGGGTGGATCACCTGAGGTCAGGAGTGCGAGACCAGACTGACCAATATGGTAAAACTCTGTCTCTACTAAAACTACAAAAATTAGCTGGACATGGTGGCGTGCACCTGTGGTCCCAGCTACTTGGGAGGCTGAG
>NW_012103399.1:1593180-1610472 GCF_000951045.1 Mandrillus leucophaeus
AGGGAGGGAGGGAGGGAGGGAGGGAGGGAGGGAGGAAGGAAGTTAAGAAGTGGCCCAATAACTTGGGCAGTTTGGCTCCACCGCCCTTCACCCTCTGCTAGCATTCCTGTTTGTATTTAAAGTGGGTTTCCTGTGGACAATACATAGTTGGGTCTTGATTTTTCTAATCCATTCTGAGGTGTCTGTCTTTAACTGGTGTATTTAGACCATTCACATTTAAAGTAGTTGGATTAATACCTACCACATTTCTAACTACTTTGCATTCAGTACACTTGTTTTTACTTTAAAAAAATCTTCTCCTCTTTTTCTGCCTTCTCTGGTTTTGAGTGTTTTATGTGATTCCATATTCTCTCCTTTCTTAGCATATCAGTTATACTTCTTTTAAGCAACTTTTTGGTGGTTGACCTAGAGGTTTTGTAATATACATTTACTATACATTTACAAGTAATCTGAGTCCACTTTCTTTTTTGTTTTGTTTTGTTTTATGGGTTTTGTTTTGTTTTTGTTTTCATTTTTGTTTTGTGAGATGGAGTCTCACTCTGTTGCCCAGGCTGGAGTCAGTGGCACAATCTCAGCTCACTGCAACTTCTGCCTCTGGGGTTCAAGCAATCCTCCCACCTCAGCCTCCCACAGGAGGAGTAGCAGGATTACAGGTGGTGCTCACCACCACACCCAGCTAACTTTTGTAGTTTTAGTAGAAACGGGGTTTTACCCTGTTGGCCAGACAGGTCTTGAACTCCTGACCTCGAGTGATCCTCCTGCCTCGGCCTCCCAGAGTTGCTGAAATTACAGGCATGAGCCACCGCACCTAACCCTGAGTCCACTTTCAAATAACGCTCTAGGGTTTCACTGAGTATCTGCAATTCCTCCCTCCCCTCCTTTATAATGTTGCTGCCATTCATTTCACTTCTGCAAACGCTATCATCACCCATAACCACCCAACACATTGTTGCTGTTATTGTTGGTTTACTGCAGTTACTCATGTCTTGAATCCTCACAACAATCTTACAAGGTGGAGACAGTCCTCAGCCTCATGTCACGGGGGTCTATGGAGCCACCGGAAGTTTCTGCAAGTCACTGGGTCACAGTCAGCGAGTGGCAGGGCTGAGCTTTGAACTCAAGCATCCCTCACACTGCAGGCGAGCAGCTTGCTTTTGTTTAGTTGAAGTGCTACCTGTCTTCCAACAGAGCAAAGTTTACTAAGGAGAGTCTTTATTCCTATGCCGCTTTTATTTTCAGGCAGAGTTTCACTCCGTCGCCCAGCCTTGAGTGCAGTGGCGTAATCTCTGCTCACTGCAACCTCCACCTCCCAGGTTCAAGCAATTCTCCTGCCTCAGTCTCCTGAGTAGCTGGTATTACAGGCACGTGCCGTCATACCCAGCTAAGTATTATTATTATTATTATTATTATTATTTTGTAGGTATGGCATTTCATCATGTTGGCCAGGCTGGTCTCAAACTCCTCACCTCAGGTGATCTGCCTACCTCGGCGTCCCAAAGTTTTGGGATTCCAGGCATGAGCCACTGCACTCGGCCTAAAAAGAGTTTTAATTTCCATTTTATATGGTGTTTTCACTTTACTATTGTTCTACTTAGCATGTTATTATTATGGGGCCTTTGTAGAGGCTGATGGAGATGGAGGGGGCAACCAAAAAAATTGGGGTTCCGACCTCATCCACTGACTCCTCCCAAATCACATCCTGATTCCCTGAAGGCTCAAGAGTGAGAGGGAGGGGCTCACCGTGCCCACCTTGTGGCATGAGGCGTCAAGGGCTGGGGCATCCCCGTGTAGAAACACAGCCATCTGTTCTCTCAGGTCCACACTCCGGGTCTGCGGTCTGGCCTGTAAACCTTTCTCTAGAGCCTGATCTCTGGATTCTAAGGCTGTCCTCTGGTGACCCAGGGATTGGCTGCGGGTCTTTGGCAAGAGGCCAGAAAGGGCATTCCAGGGACCCTCCCTGCAGTAGCTAAGCAAGGCAGCACTGCTCCTGGAGGTGGGCAGGACGGAGCCACTTTCTGTTTGTAAACAGCATCCACATCCTACTGGCATCCTTCCTTTCGCCTGGCCTTCCTGAACTCTGCTCTTTTTGGCAGAGAGAAGCAACGTGGACAAGGTCCTGGGGCAGGAGGGGGCAGGACTGTCCTACCCAACCTTGCTGGGCTGATTTTCTAGGCTAGTGGGGATCCCCCTGAAAAGGCATCTGGAATCAGACCTGAATTTCCCTTCCCTTCCCTTCTCTTCCCTTCTTTTCTTTTTTCTTTTCTTTTCTTTTCTTTTCTTTCTTTTTTTGAAATAGAGTCTCATTCTGTCACCCAGGCTGGAGTGCAGTGGCACAATCTGGGCTTACTGCAACCTGCACCCCTGGGTTCAAACAATTCTCCTGCCTCAGCCTTCTGAGTAGCTGGGGTTAGAGGCACACATCACCACACCCGGCTGATTTTTGTGTTTTTAGTAGAGATGGGGTTTCACCATGTTGGCCAAGCTGATCTCGAACTCCTGACCTCCAGTGATCTGCTCACCTTGGCCTCCCAAAGTGCTGGAATTACAGGTGTAATCCCACCATGCCCAGCCTCAGATCTGAATTTCTGGAGCAGACACAACTCTAGCTGATCTTTGAGATGGAAACCTAGACACAGCAGAGGGGATGTGGACTCCCCAGATGCCTACAGAGCTGGGGCTGTGCGGCACCCAGTGTCAGGCTAAGAGGGCAGCTGCATTGTGGTAGGCAGCATTTGGATTGAACAGCATCTGTTCTTTCTGTCGACAGCATCCTACTTTCCCCTTGAGTATCTACCCTTCCCCCTTTCTCAAGTGATACTTCCCCTCTCCTCCTGAGGAAGACAGGGGGATCAGACGTGGCCAATCAGCAGATCCTGTTCTCCCATTGGTTCCATGTTGGTCTAGGCTGTCCAGTGGGAGTTAGTTCTAGGACTCTTTTGCCAGGACCATTAGAGAAGAGGAAACCTCTTTTTGCTGAGCTTGTTGAGCTGATCAGATGCAACCCTGGAACTGCTAGAGTCTTACTTCTCTGCTGACAAAGAGAACGTAGACCCTAAATATGATTTTTTATTTTTATTTATTTTTATTTTTTTAATTAACTTTTTGTTGTTGTTTGTTGGTTTGAGACGGAGTCTGGCTCTCTCACCCAGGCTGGAGTGCAATGGTGCAATTTCAGCTCACAGCAACCTCTGCCTCCTGGGGTTCAAGCGATTCTCCCGCCTCAGCCTCCTAAGTAGCTGGGACTACAGGTGCACACTGCCACGCCTGGCTAATTATTGTATTTTTAGTAGAGACAGGGTTTCACCATGTTGGCCAGGCTGATGTTGAACTCCTGACCTCAAGTGATCTGCCCACCTTGGCCTCCCAAAGTGCTGGGATTACAGCAGTGAGCCACCATGCCCAGCCCTAAAACTGATTGTTTTAAATGGCATTTTACATTAGTGGGGAAAGAATGGATTATTCACAAAATAGAACAACTGACTAGCATTTGGGGGGGATGGAAATTAAGTTAGACCCCTTCCTCGTATCACAAAACATTTCCAGTTAGATGAAGGAAGTATTAAAAAGTGGACACAGTGAAAGAAAATGCAGGATAATACTTTTTCATACACATGAGAGTGGGCAAGACTTTCCTTAGCATGCTACAAAGTCCAGAAGCTACAAATGGAAAATATTTGCAGCCTGACTTCCTGAAAACAGAAACTTGTATAGCCAAAGATAGCATAGAAAAAGTTGAAAGGCCAACAATGACTGGGAGAAAAGATTTACAACATTGCAATGGATAAAGGTAAATACTCCTAATTACAGAAATAATTGAATTGAACACCAATAGAACAAAAGGAAAAACCACTTATGCTCAAATTGGGCCAAGGACATCAGCTACCAAGTTACAGAAAAATAGATCATTGTTCACTCCTAGAAACACTCATCAAAAGAAGCATCCGGGGGAAGGGATTAGAAGTGATGTCATGCACAGAACTGTTGAAGGAATGGAGACTATTTAGCATGGAAGGAAACGCGTTAGCGCAACACAGTGCAATAAAAACATAATGCCAGGGGCCAGGCGTGGTGGCTCACGCCTGTAATCCCAGCACTTTGAGAGGCCAAGGCAGACAGATTGCTTGAGTCTACGATTTCAAGACCAGCCTGGGAAACATGGCAAAACCCTGTCTCTAAACAAAACAAAAATTAGCTGGATGTGGTGGTGCGTACCTGTTGTCCCAGCTACTCTAGAGGCTGAGGCGGAAGGATCGCTTGAGCCCTGGGGATTGAAGCTGTAGTGAGCTGTGACCACACCACTGCAATCCAGCCTGGGTGACAGAGCAAGACTGTTGCAAAAAAAACCAAAACAAACAAACAACCACCAAATAGCTAGTATATAGAAAAGGAGTTAAGCCTGCTAAGCACAGTAGACAAAAAAAAAAAAAAAAAAAAATCAACAGAACAGGTAACAATAGCAGGGAGTTAGATTTTAATTCAGCACAAGAGAAAACTATAATTTACACTTGTACTATCCAACACAGTAGCCATGAGCCCCAAGTGACCACTGAGCCCTGATCCAGCTAGTCTGATTGAGAAGTGGTGACGTGTAAAATACACACTCGATTTCTAAGATTTAGTACAATACATATGAATGTAAAACATCCCATTAAATTTCTAACTTTTTTTTTTTTTTTTTTTTTTTTGAGACTGAGTCTCGCTCTGTCATCCAGGCTGGAGTGCAGTGGTATGATCTTAGCTCACTGAAACCTCCACCTGCCAGGTTCAAGGAATTCTCCTGCCTCAGCATCCTGAGTAGCTGGGATTACAGGCGTGTGCCACCACACCCAACTGATTTTTGTATTTTTGGTAAAGACAGGGTTTCACAATGTTGGTCAGGCTGGTATCGAACTCCTGACCTCAGGTGATCCACCCACCTTAGCCTCCCAAAGTGCTCAGATGACAGGTGTGAGCCGCCGTGTCCGGCCTACATTTCTGAATATTGATTACATGTTGAAATGATCGTATTTTAGATCTATTGGGAAAAAGAAAATATATTATTAAAATTCATTTGACTTGTTTCTTTTTACTTTTTAAATATACTTTAAAAAGTAATGTTAACATGTTTACATTATATTTCTGTTGGGTAGCACTGATTAAAACCTCTGTTACAATGGAATAGAATGGTTTGTGGAGTAGTGAGTTCCCTGTCCTGAGAGCATTTCAAGCCGAAGGTGGATGATTGCAAAGTAGGGACAACATGTGATGACATCAGAGTTGAGAACCCATTCGGCTCCTGGGTCTCCTCGATGTGTAGGGCCTTCTGGGACCACAGCTAAGTGCATAGCTAGAGAGCAGCTCATCATCTTCCTGGAAGTGGCCTAGAAAGCAGCTCTCATTCCGCACAGCAGGAATCATCTCTTCTTAACAGGAATCCAGCATGAACTACTGTTTGGTTCAGGGTGAAGGATCGGCAGAAGGAGCACCGGACCCTGCCTTCCTTCAGTGCCATTGTGGCTTAGCCCAGCTCCAGGGTCAGCCCCAGGAGGCCCCCATTTTCTACTGCTCCCAGGTAGTGTGCAGAGGGAGGACCCCTCATGGCTGTCTGCTCAGTTCCAGGTCCTGGGCAGAGCTCCCACACGAGGGAAGCTCTTGGCTGCCTGGGTGTGGAGAGGCCCTTAGAGTAAGTAGCTTAGCAGATGCAAAGCTGGAAACAGCTACTTCCCACTCCCTACTGGCCAGACTGTTTCCTCCTTGCAGTCTGTGTCTCATCAAGCGAGGATCAATCGAGCACCCCAAGAGTGGGCTGGCCAGGCCCTGATGCAAGCTGTGCAACAAAGAACAAGCGTGCATTTTGCTTAATAATAGAAACCCACGAGCGGCATGATGGCGTGGCCAAGGCTCGGAGCCTGGAAGCTGTATTCTGGCCCTGGTGTTCCCCATTTACCATGAGACTTTGAAAAAGTCCCTTCTCTTCTGCTCACTCATCAGACAAGGGAGGGGGACACCAAGCGGGCTTCCCGGCTCTGAAATCCTAGGATTGTTTGATGAATCAGTATCAGCTCTGTTTTATGTGCATTTGACTCACTCAGTCTTCCTGACCACTTTATGAGGTAGAGACCATTATCATCTCTGTTTTACGAAGGCAGAAACGGAGAACTATCAATTCCTTATGTAAGTTTCCTACCCTGCCGTAACACAGCACCTCAGACTGGGTGGCTGAAACCAGCGGTCCTCAACCTTTTTGGTACCAGGGACTGGTTTCATGGAAGGCAATTTTTCCGCAGATGGGGGTTGGGGGATGGTTTGGGGATGATTCAAGTGCATTCCATTTATTGTGTACCTTATTTCTATTATCATTACATTGTAATATATAGTGAAATAATTATGCAACTCACCATAAGGTAGAATTAATGCGAGCCGTGAGCTTGTTTTCCTGCACCTAGACGGTCCCCTCTGGGGGCGATGGGGGACAGTGACAGATCACCAGGCGTTGGATTCTCATAAGGAGCACGCAACCTAGATCCCTTGAATGTGCAGTTTACAGTAGGGTTCACGTGCTGATAAAAAAATTTTTTTAAATTTTTTATTTTATTTATTTATTGTTTTTTTGAGACAGAGTCTTGCTCTGTCACCCAGGCTGGAGTGCAGTGGCACGATCTCGGCTCACTATAATCTCCGCCTCCCAGGTTCAAGTGATTCTTCCACCTCAGCCTCCCAAGCAGCTGGAATTACAGGTGCTTACCACCACGACCAGCTAATTTTTGTATTTTTAATAGAGACAGTGTTTCACCTTGTTGGTCAGGCTGGCCTTAAACTCCTGACCTCAGGTGATCTGCCTGCGTTGGCCTTCCAAAGTGCTGGGATTACGGGTGTGAGCCACCACACCCTGCCAGCTCCTATAAGAATTTATTGCCACTGCTGATCTGACAGGAGACGGAGCTCAGGTGGTAATGGAAGCGATGAGGGGTGGCTGTAAAAACAGATGAAGCTTTACTTGCCTGCCCATCGCTCACCTCCTGCTGTGTGGCCCAGTTCCTAACTGGTTCCCTGGGGAGTTGGAGACCCTGGCTTAAACCACAGAAATGTATTTTCTCACAGTTCTGGAGGCTGGAAGTCCAAGATCAAGGTGTCAGCAGGGATGGTTCTTCCCTCCTTAGCTAGTTGACGGCCTTCTTCTCCCTGTGTCTATACGTGGTCTTCCCTCTGTACGTGTCTGTGTCCAGATTTCCTCTTCTCATAAGGACACTGGTCATACTGGGTTACAGCCCACTTGAGTGGCCTCACTTTAACTTACCTCTTTCAACTTACCTCTTTCAAGACACTGTCTCCAAATACAGTCACATTCTGAGATACTGGGGGTCAGGACTTCAGCATATGCATTTTGGGAGTGATGTAATTCACCCTATAACACCTCTCTGAAGTAGGGAGAGCCTCCCCCTTCCCCTGCACCCCTTGCAGAACTGGGTGGGCGTGCAATAGAGATCCTTAGATGATCTTTGGTAAAAGTAAAGTTTGAGGAAGAGGGGGGCAGGGGAGGACCTAAGGTTAAGGAGTTCTCCTCGGGGTTCCCAGGTCCACCTCATAGTATGTAGCTGGGGGCTCAGACCCCTCCCTGCCCTTGCGTGGCGCTGCCAGTCTCGATGAGGGAAATGGTTAAGTGAACAGAAGTGTCCTCCTCATCCAGGAAGAGCGCGACCCCACTGGGGAGTCAGGAGGCTTCCTGGAGGCAGTTTCATAGGAGGACTAGAATCCAGCAAGGTGAGAGAGCTTTTTGAGCGGAAGGAACAGCTGATGGGCATGAGAGAGTGTGTTCCGTGAAGGGGGCTCCAGGCAGCATGAAGTTCAAAACTGGAAAGAAGCTGGCAGTCAGCAGGGGAAACCAGGAAGGCCTTGAATGCTAAGGAATGTGCTTAGCAGCTAGGGATGCTGTCGAGCATGGGAGTAGAGCCCAGGGATTTATCATGAGCAAGAGCTTTGTGATGTAGTGTGGGGGCTGTACCAGGTGGGTGGACCAGCCAGAGCCCAAGCTGTCACCTGCTTGCTCTCTGTTCCCTGCCTCGCCGCTAACTCACTCATGTCCCTTTCTTCCCCTTCCTCTGGGAAGCCAGGGGCCCCCTCTCATCTATTGTTCAGCCAAGAACCTGAGCCATTCAGCTTCCCAACCATTGGTCCTGAACAATCACTTTGCAAACATGATTTGGAGGCACAGTGCTCAGGAGGCTACGTCCCAACCACACCAAAACCAGGATGTAATCTCTGTCTTTACAAGGACTGTGTGTGCCTTGTTGGGACCCCCACTTTCTGGTGGGGGTGGGTCAGGAAGAAGGGTCTCCTCTGGCTGAGTCTCCATAGGGAGGGAGAGAACCCAGGAATGCAGTAGGAAGCCTGCAGGAGGCTCAGAGTGGTCTAAATTGAGAACTTCCTGTAACACAGAACATCTCCCCTTCAAGCTGCTTTGGCTAACAATAATAATAACAATAACCGCCAATCCTTACCGAGCACTGATTTTGTGTAAGTGAATCACAAAATTCATTTAATCTTCATAGCAACCCTATGCAGTAGGATTAGAGAGTATCATTATCTGTCTTTTACAAATGAAGAAACTGAGGCATAAAGCCACTAAGCCACTTTCCGAAAGTCACTGGTTGAACTACTTGAATAAAGGATAATGGGAGTCTTTGGCTGAGTACAGAAGATGAAATCTGTCTACAGCTTGGAGAGAGTTACACCATTAGTTTTTGGCCAATTGTTTCATAAAAATTAGTGCAAACTGGTTATCTTCAGTTTTTCCACACAAAGCTAAAAAATTAGATGCTACTGTTTAAATTGAGATATTTGGGTAGGGAATAGTGTCTCACATCTGTAATCCCAGCCCACTGGGAGGCTGCAGAGGGAGGATTCGCTTGAGCTCAGGAGTTTGAGGCCAGCCTGGGCAACATAGCAAGACTCCATCTCTACAAAAAATTAGCTAGTCATGGTGGCGTGCACCCGTAGTCCCAGCTACTTGAGCTGAGGTGGGAGAATCACTTGAGCCCAGGAGTTTGAGGCTGCAGTGAGCTATGATTGCACGACTGCACTCCAGCCTGGGTTACAGAGCAGGGAGCAGGACCCTGTTCTGAAAAAAAATGAATACATTAAAATAAAATAAATTGAGGGGTTTTTTTTTGAGACAGAGTTTTGCTCTGTCACCCAGGCTGGAGTGCAATGGCGTGATCTCAGCTCACCGCAACCTCAGCCTCCTGGGTTGAAGTGATTATCCTGCCTCCACCTCCCGAGTAGCTGGGACTACACACCCAGCTAATTTTTTGTATTTTTAGTAGAGACGGAGTTTCACAGTGTTAGCCAGGATGGTCTCGATCTCCTGACCTTGTGATCCACCCACCTTGGCCTCCCAAAGTGCTGGGATTACAGGCGTGAGCCACCAGCCTCTTAGTGTATTTCTGTTGAGCTCACTTCTAGATTAGTGAGTAGACTCACTCTATGGGCAAATGGAGAAATCTCCAGTTAAAGAAAGGTGATTCAGAGATGATGGGCAGCCAGAAATAGGAGAAAGGCCCCCAGCACACACACCACTCTACAGGTGAGAAAACAGAGGCACAGAGAGGTCGAGTAACTTGCCCAAGCAACACAGCTAGAAATGGTGGAGGTAAGATTTGAATCCAAGCTGCCTGGATACAGAACTGACATCTCTTGGTTGGGAAGCGTTTGGACAATCCCTGACCCATAGATTGGGGACAGTGTCTCAATTGCTTCCTTTGCCAAAGGCCCATGAGCTGCTTATGCAAAATTTCCTAACTGCAATCCTCACCACCCTTTTTTTTTTTTTTGAGATGGAGTCCAGCTTTTTCGCCAAGGCTGGAGCACAGTGGTGCAATCTCAGCTCACTGCAACTTCTGCCTCCCGGGTTCAAGCAATTCTCCCACCTCAGCCTCCAGAGTAGCTGGGATTACAGGCACATGCTACTATGTCCAGCTAATTTTTGTATTTTTAGTGGAGACAGGGTTTCATCATGTTGGCCAGGCTGTTCTCAAACTTCTGACCTCAAGTGATCCGCCTGCCTCAGCTTCCCAAAATGCTGGGATTTCAGGCATGAGCCACCACGACCAGCTATCGCCACCTTTAAATTACACATCACAGTTACAATTATGCTTAAACACGGCCACAGTGGCCGTGTGGGGGCATGTCTCCATGTACAGAAAGTTGGGATACTAAGGGAAGATGTCAGTTCTGGGGCTGCAAGGCAGTGGATTCTAAGACCTGCCCGGCCAAGTTCACCATGGCTGCCCCAGGGAAGTGACCAAGAATACAGGAGCCACATGCAAGGTCTGCCTGTGTCACTAACTAGCAGCGACCTAGAAATCCCAGGTCCACTCCAGTTAGGTATTTCTGGGATGGGGATGTGCCCCCGTGTCCGGAGCCTCAGTGCTTCTCGGTCTCCATCGAACTTCCCAAGGGGAAAGGGGCTGCTCCCGGCTGCACGAGTCCCGGCTACCGTAGCATCTCCTGTAGCAAACAGGTCTTGTTTCGGATGCTGCACTCAGAGAATGGAGCTCTTTGCCATATGGGTCAGATGTCCTGGTTTTATTTCGGGGAGTTGAGTGACTGACCCTGGGACCTAGTGCAACCCTGGGGTTCTTGTGCTTCTTAAAGGAGAGGGAAGGTTCAGAAGAGCAATTTGCCTGCAAGTGAGGCTGTGTTCTGGGACACAGGCAGAGGACACTGTCCCCAAACCATAAAGCTGGACACCCTAGACACAAGGAAGATATTCAAAGAGCTGGGCTGGCTGCCTCTTGACTTCCCACCAAGCCTGTAGGAGGGTTTGATCTTCACACCACCACCACGAGGTAGATATTACTATTGTCCCCATGCTTTGTTAAGCGTCTTGGTTGCAAATAACAGAATTTTAGCTAATTTAAACAGCAAAGGCTTTTTAAAAGTAGGCAGCTCTCTGAATTCAGGGTGAGGAGACAGAAAACTGGGTCTGGGTGGTAGGTAGTTAGAGATAACACCCAACCACTCTACGGAGGATGCTTTAGCAAATGTGCAACTGCTTCTACAGACACATGAGTTCAGCCATTGATGTCCCCAAAGATCCAGTTGTTCCCACCACCATGTTCACCAAAGAAAAGATAGTGCTTGAGCTAATGATCTGTCTCTCCATGGAAGTCCTACATGGTTGCACCAGATTGATGATCAAACAGGGGTTGGGAAATTGAATTCTGACTTCTGCATTCGTGAGAACAGACTCATACTATAGGCAAATGGAGAAATCTCCAGTTACAGAAAGGGGATTCCGAAATGATGGGCAGTCAGAAATAGAAGAAATGCCCCCAACATGCCACTCTACAGGTGAGAAAACAGGCAGAGAGAGGTTGAGTAACTTGCCCAGGCAACACAGCTAGAAATGGTGGAGGTAAGATTTGAATCCAAGCCATCTGGAGACAGAGCTGAGATCTATGAGTCGGAGAGGGTTTGGACAGGTGGAGGTGGGAGGTGGAGGGACTCTGTTCAAAGGCATAGGAGGAGGGGCAGCTCCTTGCAGAAGGAGCCATTGCTCCCCATATCCTGCCAAATAAAAGGACAAGGAGGGAGGGGAGGGGCTAGAAGTCGTGGGTAGAGGTACGAGGCCCTGTGGAATTCCTGCTGGCTGCCACCCATCTGCTTATGCAATTCCGGGACTCAGAGTGACAGTGTGCCTGGATTGGGGTCTGTAACGTAGGGGATCCTGAAGGGAGCTGGGGGGCCCAGGTGTGGCCTGCTCCCATCTCTCAGCCTTGTGTCCCCTGCCAGCCCCCAGAAGGCCTCTGGGAACTGGATGTTCTCCCAGTCAGATTGACATTGACAGTAAACAGAGACACTCCAAACCTGTAGGAATTGGAACAATGTGGCCAGGGCCTGAAGGCTACCGAGGTGACCCTGGGGAAGGCCACTGGGCTGGGGCTCCCTCCAGGCCAGCTGAGGACCCTGCTTGTGCTTAGCAAATACTCTAACTGCCTACTGTGTGCAAGACGGCGGCGGGGGGGCGGTGAGGCATTCCTGGGACCCCACCCAGAAACGGAGGGGACTGGGTCAGCCCACTCTTGATGGAGTGGAGTTTCGATCTCACTCTCCTCTCGGCTCCTTGAGGGCCGGGGAGGGGCAGGGTGGGGCAATCTGAGATGCCAGCTCCCTGAATGCTGGGCTGGGACGGTATCACCACCCCACCCCTGTCAACAGCCTGAAGTCTGGCAGATGGAAGCCAGCTGTCCCCAGGGTGGGTGCAGAGAGATGCAAGGCCCTCTGACACTGCCTTCATGTCATGAGCGCGCATTCCTCCCGGACTGGAATCTGCACTAGAAGGTACAAGGCAAACATCTCTAGAGGAGTTTAATGACTCCGGGCCAAAATGGCATGGCGATGGCAAGTACGGAGTGGGCAAAACTGCTCCCTCCCCCAAAGAAGTTTCCCCTGAACTGTGAGAAGGACCAGGAGGCATGGTCCGAGCTGGAGGAGTACCTCCACTCCTGCCTGCCTGTCTCCTGTGGTTTGAGGACAGAGGAGATTCCTTCTGCTTCCCAGCCCTGGCTCTTTACTGCTGGGGGACACAGGCTTGCACATCAGGTCCCCGCCTCACCCGCACATCCCACCCCGCCCTTCATCCCTCCAACACCCAGCCTCTGGGCAGGTGTCAGGGCCCTTGTAGCTGCCAACACCCACCCACCCATCCTGGGCCTTGTCGTATCCAGATCTGTACAGCTCAAAGTGTGGCCTGCAAGCCGTTCACAGTTATCTGTCCTCGAAGAGCTGAGTGCAGTTCCCAGAGGAAGGGTCTGGAAACCTACATAGCAATTAGCCATTGCTGCGACATGTAGGCACAGGGGGATTTTTATGGTAAATTGTGAAAGTATTGGTGTGTGATGAATCAGCAATTGAAAACAGATGCACAGACTGGTCCTTCACCACAAATCATTTGAAAAACACCGAGCTAAGGGACCTGCGGGAAGAGAGCAGGGAGTTTCCCCTGGGAGCTGTCAGGATCACCCTGCCTCACCTCCTTCCCTCCATGTCTCTGAGCTCGGACCCTCCAGGCACTTCCAGGGGACCTGCCAGGGCTTCCCTGAAGGGCAGGGAGTGCGCATGGCCTGGCTAAAGTCTGGAGGACCCAGGAATCCCACAGCGGATCCCAGGAGCCTGGGGTAGGATGCATAAGGCAGCTGGCTCAGGGTCAACTCTTTGCCCCGGGCCTCTCACCTCCGTCCCAGCCCTCTCCCTGAAACCCCCTCAGTAGCCCCACAGATCTGGCTGGTGCACTGTGTTAGGCTCCAGATCCACAAGGTCCCTGCCTTTCTGGGTTTGGGTTCCTGTGACTGTGAACTGGGGCTGAGTGAACACACGAGTAAATGAAACAGATGGTCTCAGGTGGCGTTACGAGCTGTGGGGAAATACAACAGGGTGATGCAAAGGGATCAAGGAAGGTGGGCTTGGTGGGGTGCAGTATGTCCAGTGTGGACTGGGGTCAGGGAAAGTCTCTGGGACTTTTGAGTCAAGGAAAGGAGTGAGTGGGCAAAGCTGTCTTTTTGAGAAACAGCCTCAGAAGGTGGGTCACGCCTTGTAGGGGAGACTGGGTGCAGTAACCTGGATGCATTTGACTATACTTACCTGGCCACAGTGGGGGACTATGGGCCACCCACCGGAAAGGGTGGGTTTTTTTTGTTTTTTTTTTGGTTTTTTTGAGATGGAGTCTCACTCTGTCGCCCAGGCTGGAGTGCAGTGGTGCGATCTCAGCTCACTGCAGTTCAACCCCCTGGGCTCAAGCAATCCTCCCATCCTCAACCTCTCGAAAAGCTAGAGTGATAAGTGTGTGCCAACATGTCCAACTAATTTTTGTACTTTTTTGTAGAGATGGGGCTTCGCCATGTTGCCCAGGCTGCTCTTCAATTCCAAGGCTCAAGCAATCTGCCCATCTCGGCCTCTCAAAGTACTGGGATTCCAGGCATGAACCACTGTACCTGGCCATACTCTGCTTCTATACGGCTTATGTGATTAGATTAGGTTCACCTAGATAAGTCCCTTTTGATGAACTCAAAGGCAACTGATAAATCCCTTTTGCTAAGTAAGGTAATAGAGGTAATATAGTCACAGGAGCAATAGCTTAGTATATTCTCAGGTCCTGCTCATCCTCAAAGCAGGGATTAGAGAAGGGTGAGGGTCACAGGGGCTGATGGTTACAATCACAGCAGGCAGTGGCCCCTAGACCTCCTCCATCAGGGCTGTGCTAGCCTGGGGGTCGAGAGTGTTGGGTTTGAACTCCACTAGCTGCTCTGTGGTCCTGGACAAGTTGCCACGTTCCTCTGGGCCGCACTTTCCATATGTGTACACCTATGAGACTGGACTCACAGAGCTTCCCCACCTTGCCTGCCCTTGGGAATCACCTGTGAGAGCTCTTTAACAATATACTGCCCAGACGCCATCCTCAGGGATCCTAGCTTAATTGGCCCGGGGTGCAGCTCAGACGTGAGTTCATAATAACATCTACCCAGGTGATTTACGACGACCAGTCAAGGCCGGGAACTGCAGGATTGGAAAGGCTTTGAAGCAGTGGCTCTCAACCTTGGCTGTATGTTAGGATCCCCTGGGGGGATCTTTCTTTCTTTTTCTTTTTTTTTTTTTTTTAAGACCAGTGCCAGGGCCCCACCCCAGTACCCGACTGAACTGGTCAGAGGTGGGGTCTTGGCAGCAGCACTTTTAAAAGCTCCCCAGGTGTTGCCAGTGTGCAGCCAGGCGATTATAATTCCCAACTTCCAACCGTCTTCTTCATCATGGGGCAAGATGGGGACAAGAAAATGCCAGAATGAAGGAGGAAGTGGAGACGGGGAGAGTAAAGAGTCATGGGTCAGCCCCAGAGACCCCTCTGTGGAGCTGTCATCTTCCTCCGGAGCCCCCCAAGGCACTGAGAGGAGCTTGCTTTGGGACAGGACTTTAAACCCATCAATACCCCTGGGCTCTGCTCTTTGAAATGAGGGTTTACTATGCCCCCACTTCCCAGGACTGAGGATTAAAAGTGATCATGCCCCTTCACGTGAGGTCAGGAGTTCGAGACCAGCCTGGCCAACACGGTGAAACCCCATCTCTATTAAAAATACCAATATTAGCCAGGTGTGGTGGCAAGTGCCTGTAATCCCAGCTACTTGGGAGGCTGAGGCAGGAAAATCGCTTGAACCTGGGAGGCAGAGGTTGTAGTGAGCCGAGATGGCACCACTGCACTCCAGCCGGGGTAACAACAGCAAAACTCCATCTCCAAAAAAAAAAAAAAAAGTGATTATGCCCCTGAGTGCTTAGCGCATTGCCCCAAGAATGGCATTACATGCAAACTCTTGGAAGCTCCTTGGGGCAAGGCAGAGGGTGCCGAACCGGATCCGATCTTCACAGTCCCGGGAAAGGCCACCAAACGTCTCAGCCACTGAAATCTCAGCTCCAGCGCTCCCAGCTCAGCCCTGGAAATCAGGCCCCAGCCCTATTTTAAGCGTGGCCACTGCTCATTCTGCACCATTTCCTTCCAAACAAACGGCTTCCCTTTGGGGAGGTTATCGGTGTGCAGCCCAGGGTGGGCAGGGCCGGATTTCTGCCCTGGGCACTCCCCGGAGGTTGGAAGGAAGCCAGAGCCAGGGCCCTAGCAGGGCTGCTGGAACAAGACTGATTCCTGGCCAGGCGCAGTGGTTCACGCCTGTAATCCCAGTGCTTTGGGAGGCTGAGGCAGGTGGATCACTTGAGGTCAGGAGTTCAAGACCTACCTGGCCAATGTGGTGAAACCCTGTCTCTACTAAAAATATAAAAATTAGTTGGGTGTGGTGACGGGTGCCTGTTATCCCAGGTACTCAGGAGGCTGAGGCAGGAGAATTGCTTGAGCCCAGGAGGCAAAGGTTGCAGTGAGCTGAGATTGCACCACTGCACTCCAGTCTGGGTGACTGAGCAAGACTCTCTCTCAAGAAAAAAAAAAAAGATTGATCCTGGAGCAGGTTCCAGGCAGGGACTCATCTCCAGTTCTCTGCCTAGGGCACTCAGATTGTATGGAGTTATGCTCTTTCATTGGTGGAATGATGCAGCCTCAAACAGGGACCACCCGCGTGCCGTGAGCAGTGCTCTTTGATGACGTGCCCTAGGTGCCTGGCTAAGTGCTCTGTAGGGACCCAAGGATATGTGTCACCACTTCTCAACAGCTTCATGACCAGTCTCTCCTTTTCTAATCTTGTCCCCTCCAATCCATTTCTCCCACAGTAGCCAGAAAACATGAATTGGCTCATTCACTCCACTGCTTCAACTGTTCACAGGCTTCCACCATCCTTAGGATCAAATTCAAATTCCTACCAAGGTCCAGGAGAGCTGCTTAATGTGGCCCCTGCCTGCCTCTCTGCTTTCTCCTTATCTCCCATTCCCCCAACTCATTCCAGCCATAACAACTTTCTCCTTTCCATCACACACACGTGACTCTTTCCTACCCCAGGGACTTTGCACCTGCTGTTTCTGTCCTCTACAAGAAGGTTTTGTTCTGTGGCTGGTTCCTCTTCTAACTGTCACCATTCAGGGAGATCTTCCCAGATCACTCTGCTTAAACAGCACCCTCACCACTGTCTCTCTCTGTCACCCTGTTTCATTTCTTCCTAGCACTTGTCACTACTGAAAGTGTCTTGTTTTCTATTGATTTTTTTTCCTCCATGATCTATCTCTACCCCTAGAGAGGGTGGGAACCTTGTCTGGCCTGTTTATCATGAGTGAGGGCATTTGGGCCTGGCAAATGCTCAAAAGGTGTTAGTTGAATGAAGGAACAAAAGAAATTCACAAAGAGTTTCAAAGCATGAAGTGTGTGCAAGGCACTGTAGGGGCTTAGGAACTACACATCACCACTCTGAAGGTAATACACCCCAAAGGTTATTCTAAGTGCTTTGCATGTACGAACTCAACCTTTCCACAATTGTAGGAGGTAGGGAGTAGTAGTAGTAGTCCCGTTTTACAGATGAGAAAATGAAGGCACAGAGAGGTTAAATGGTCTGTGTAAGGTCACATAGTCAGTCAAACCCAGGCATAGCCAGCTCCCTAAGCTGTGGTATGTCTATGGGGAAACATGAGGTGTGATGCAAACTTCTTAGCTGGGTTGCACAAGGCAAAGAAAATCCATCTCCTTATATTGTGGCCTCACCCACATGGGTGAAATGAGGCTGCTGAAGGCGTTTGGAACGGGGGACAAGTAATTCCTTCAGGAATCGTAAAAGAAGCAGCAGAATTCCATGGTGGGTAAATCAGAAGCACAAAGTTCTAGGACCCATGGCTTCTCAC
>NW_012103399.1:1610522-1621921 GCF_000951045.1 Mandrillus leucophaeus
TGTGCAGCCCAGGGTGGGCAGGGCCGGATTTCTGCCCTGGGCACTCCCCGGAGGTTGGAAGGAAGCCAGAGCCAGGGCCCTAGCAGGGCTGCTGGAACAAGACTGATTCCTGGCCAGGCGCAGTGGTTCACGCCTGTAATCCCAGTGCTTTGGGAGGCTGAGGCAGGTGGATCACTTGAGGTCAGGAGTTCAAGACCTACCTGGCCAATGTGGTGAAACCCTGTCTCTACTAAAAATATAAAAATTAGTTGGGTGTGGTGACGGGTGCCTGTTATCCCAGGTACTCAGGAGGCTGAGGCAGGAGAATTGCTTGAGCCCAGGAGGCAAAGGTTGCAGTGAGCTGAGATTGCACCACTGCACTCCAGTCTGGGTGACTGAGCAAGACTCTCTCTCAAGAAAAAAAAAAAAAGATTGATCCTGGAGCAGGTTCCAGGCAGGGACTCATCTCCAGTTCTCTGCCTAGGGCACTCAGATTGTATGGAGTTATGCTCTTTCATTGGTGGAATGATGCAGCCTCAAACAGGGACCACCCGCGTGCCGTGAGCAGTGCTCTTTGATGACGTGCCCTAGGTGCCTGGCTAAGTGCTCTGTAGGGACCCAAGGATATGTGTCACCACTTCTCAACAGCTTCATGACCAGTCTCTCCTTTTCTAATCTTGTCCCCTCCAATCCATTTCTCCCACAGTAGCCAGAAAACATGAATTGGCTCATTCACTCCACTGCTTCAACTGTTCACAGGCTTCCACCATCCTTAGGATCAAATTCAAATTCCTACCAAGGTCCAGGAGAGCTGCTTAATGTGGCCCCTGCCTGCCTCTCTGCTTTCTCCTTATCTCCCATTCCCCCAACTCATTCCAGCCATAACAACTTTCTCCTTTCCATCACACACACGTGACTCTTTCCTACCCCAGGGACTTTGCACCTGCTGTTTCTGTCCTCTACAAGAAGGTTTTGTTCTGTGGCTGGTTCCTCTTCTAACTGTCACCATTCAGGGAGATCTTCCCAGATCACTCTGCTTAAACAGCACCCTCACCACTGTCTCTCTCTGTCACCCTGTTTCATTTCTTCCTAGCACTTGTCACTACTGAAAGTGTCTTGTTTTCTATTGATTTTTTTTCCTCCATGATCTATCTCTACCCCTAGAGAGGGTGGGAACCTTGTCTGGCCTGTTTATCATGAGTGAGGGCATTTGGGCCTGGCAAATGCTCAAAAGGTGTTAGTTGAATGAAGGAACAAAAGAAATTCACAAAGAGTTTCAAAGCATGAAGTGTGTGCAAGGCACTGTAGGGGCTTAGGAACTACACATCACCACTCTGAAGGTAATACACCCCAAAGGTTATTCTAAGTGCTTTGCATGTACGAACTCAACCTTTCCACAATTGTAGGAGGTAGGGAGTAGTAGTAGTAGTCCCGTTTTACAGATGAGAAAATGAAGGCACAGAGAGGTTAAATGGTCTGTGTAAGGTCACATAGTCAGTCAAACCCAGGCATAGCCAGCTCCCTAAGCTGTGGTATGTCTATGGGGAAACATGAGGTGTGATGCAAACTTCTTAGCTGGGTTGCACAAGGCAAAGAAAATCCATCTCCTTATATTGTGGCCTCACCCACATGGGTGAAATGAGGCTGCTGAAGGCGTTTGGAACGGGGGACAAGTAATTCCTTCAGGAATCGTAAAAGAAGCAGCAGAATTCCATGGTGGGTAAATCAGAAGCACAAAGTTCTAGGACCCATGGCTTCTCACCACACCAGACTCAGTTTCCCCAGCTCCAAAGTGCAACAGTGACAGCATGGTCCTGGGCATTTCTCTTGGTTTTATGATTCTATTAAGTGACAAATGGGTGCCAGCCAGTATGCCAGAAAATCCTGGAGTGGGTAGGAAATGGCGGGGAGTGGGGCTCGGACAGCAGAGAAAGGCATCAGAATCTAGGTCAGAAGTGGGAGTCGGTGGAAAGGAGTGCACAGCTGTGGCTTCTGTTTGCCCAGTGCCCAGTCCTCCTTTCTCTGCTAGCTGCATGCATTCCCTTTTGAGAACTACCCTTTGACCATGCTGTACAGATCTGGGGGGCAGGAGTGTCTAATACGGGGTTCTGGCTTCCCCATGGCCATGGTGGTGGACATATAACCCAACCTAAGCCGATCAGATCCTCTCTCCAAACAGGAGTCCCAGCCCCAGGGAACCAGGGGTGATGAAGGAGGAAGGTGGTTCCCACTTCTGGGCTCCTCCCAAGTCATGCAAGATCCTGTATCTCCTGTGACTGGGGAGCCTCTTGCTGTACACAGAATCCTCAGAGGGCTCCCCACAGGCTCCCGCCCCAGCCTTTCCCTCTGACCTCATTCCTGCCACTTTCCCTATCGTGCGCCATATTTCAGCAGCACTGTCACTGTTTATGCCTCGGAAGGGCAAGCTCCTAGTCACCCCCGAGCACTTGTACTTGCTGCTTCCTCGCTCAGGACATTCAGCAGCAGACCTTCCTTCTCACGGCCGTTCTTTCTGGCTGTTTCAGCCTCTATCAGCGGTGTCCTCAGAGAGACCCTGCCCTGCCCCTGTGGTCAGTGTCTCCCATGTCCTCCAGCTGTATTTTCCTCAGGGCACATATCGTGAGCCGAGGTTGGCTGGCTGCCTTGTATGTTGATTTGCTTTTGTCGGTCTCCCCTGTTTGGTGTAAGCCCCCTCTCTGAGTGTCGTGCCTTCCCCTACCTTCCTGGGCCAGGCAGAGCCCTTGGAACTTGGCCAGCGTTCCAAAAAATGATATTTGAGGCCGAGCACTGTGGCTCAACGCCTGTAATGTCAGCACTTTGGGAGGCCGAGGCAGGTGGATCACTTGAGACCAGGAGTTTGAGACCAGCGTGGTCAACATGGTGAAACCCTATCTCTACTAAAAATACAAAAATTAGCCAGGCGTGGTGGTGGCAGGCTCGTGTAGTCCCAGCTACTCAGGAGACTGAGGCAGGAGGATCACTTGAACCTGGGAGGCAGAGGTTGTAGTGAGCCGAGATGGCACCACTGTACTCCAGCCTAGGCAACAGAGTGAGACTCGTTCTCAAAAAAATTAAAAAATACAAAATTTAGACATATTTGAATAAATGAATAAATTAATGGGGCAATGGAGTGTGTGTAATGCCAAGTAATCCTCCTATGGAATACTTCAGAGAGTTACAATGAGGGAATTCTTTGTCTTGTTTTCAAATGTGGAAACTGAGGCCAGGCAAGAGACAAGGAAGCCATATCAGAATACCAACCTGGCCTTCCGTCCCCTTGGGGAAGAACTTCTCTAACCTCCCTCCATCCAGGAATACTTGGGCTTTGGAATCACTTCCCACAAACGGGAGCCCGGCACCCAGGGGCAGGGAATCCCCAGCACTGAGCCTCTGTGAGCTTCCAGGAAATGACCTGTTTCTCTTCTTTGTGAGACACACAAAGCGCTCTCATGGAGGAGGGGCATGGGCACGGAGCAGCCTTTGAACACCTGGACCTGGGGCACCTGGGAGGTGGGAGGATGGGAGGAACCCAGCAGCCGAGGACAGGTGGCAGACAAGCTGGGTCATGCTGTGCGCCCGTCCAAATGGATCCACCTGGCATGTGGGTGGTGTGACCCAACTGGTTGGGTGAGTGTAGGGTGTGGGCTGGTGAGGGTGCCAGCCAGTGAACTGTGACACTCCTGCCCTGGAGATGGGGAGGCATCTGGTCTCCCACCCTCAGAGCAGCCCCAGTCTGCATTGACTCTGGATTTGAGACCATCAACTCAAAGGACACAGAGGTTCCCTGGCATCCTTCCAGGAAACGAGGATGTGCTGGGCACGTGGTCACTTGAGTCAGGCTTCCTGAGAGCATCTCACCTCCTGGTGGAGGGAAAGGAGGAAGTATTCCGGGGCTGGAAATGAACTGGAGATTGGGTCAAGATAAATACATGAAGAAGCCAGTAAGGAGAGAAACCTTGAGGGGGACGCAAGACAGTGGAGTGTGGTCATTAAGAATCTGGAGCTCCTTGGATATTCCAATTATCCTGATTTGATTATATGAATGTATCAAATTATTACATGTACCCTCAAATATGTACATCTAATATATCACTAAAAATAAATACATTAACTTAAATGAAAAAAATAATTTTGGCCATGCATGGTGGCTCATGCCTATATTCCCAGCACTTTGGGAGGCCAAGGTGGGAAGATCACTTGAGCCCAGGAGTTCAAGACCAGTCTGGGCAACATAGTGAGACCCTGTCTCTAAAAATAGTAGCAATAATAATAAATTTTTTTTAAAGAATTTGGAGCCTGGGTGCAGAGGCTTATGCTGTAATCCCAGAACTTTGGGAGGCTGAGGCAGGCGGATCATCTGAGATCAGGAGCTTGAGACCAGCCTCACCAACATGGCAAAACCCCGTCTCTACTGAAAATACAAAAAAAAAAAAAAAAAAATGCTGGGTGTGGTGGTGGGCGCCTGTAATCCCAGCTACTTGGGAGGCTGAGGCAGGGAAATCACTTGAACCCAGAAGGTGGAGGTTGCAGTGAGTCAAGATTGCGCCATTGCATTCCAGCCTGGGCAACAAGAGTAAAACCATTTCAAAAAAAAATTTGGAGTTCCGCAGACCTTTGAGACCTCGTGCCACCTACTTAATTAACCTGTCTGAGCCTCTGCTCCCTCACCTGTAAAACAGGCGTCATAGCACCTACCTTCTAGTGTGGCGAGGATTAGATGAAGCCAGGGCAGGTAAAAAGTGTTCAGCACTTAGGCGTTCAATAAGTTGGGAATAAGGAAGAGAAGCTTAGATGGCCAATACTGAGGACAGTCTGGTGCCTGTTATCACTTGCTGTGCCTCGTTTCTCTCTCACCTAAGTTTTACTTTCCCTTCCTAGAAAATGCAGGGATGGGCCCCACCTCTCTGGACTCTTTCCACTCTATATTCTGTTTTGTCACTTTGCAAAGCTGGTTGCTCATGCTCTAGCTGAAGTGCTAACAGTTGATGTGTAGCTAATGGGATAATTAGCATGCTTTCCCATCTAAGAATTTTACCCAGTGATACCTCGAGAAGCCAAAGGAACATTCTCTGCCGAGCCTGGCACAGAGAAGGGGATACGAGAGGGTGATTTGGGTTGAAGGGTGCTTCCTGGGCCCTCCTATGTCTGCTAAGTGTCCTTAGACCCAGCCCCGGGTTATTAAATGGACAGGCACTGGATTCAACTGCAGAGGAAAGACAGGAATTAAAGCCCTTAGAACGTTTTTTGGGGTATCCTTTAACTTCCCCTTTGGGGGATGCAAAGGGGGGGATCAATAGATGTGCCACAAAAGGTCTGGGGGCTGCACGTGGGAAGAGACCCCAAGATTCTCTCTCTACTACTCTGTGTTATTATCCTTGATTTCCTAGATTTATGCTGGAACAGAGTTCTGAATTTGGTTGTCCCAATACCACCTTCACAGTTACTGCCTTTTCAGTATCTCCTACCTATATTATTATTTCAGAGTTTGTTCAGTTGCAGCCTGTGGGCCAAATATGATCCCAAGTCTGCCTTTGTAAATAAAGTTTTATTGGGACACAGCCAGTCCCAGCCATTTATAGTAGAGATGTATGGCCTGCAAAGTTAAAAATAATTGCTATCTGGCCCTTTACAGAAAAAGTTTCATGACCTTTGATTTTACTTCATTAAAAAAAAATCACCTTATGTTTTTGACTTAAATTTATTTTAAAATGAAATTTTTTTTTACCACTACCATAAACAGAAAATCAGAATTTCTAGCCTAAATGGAAGGAAATTAGAAAAATAGAGCCAAAGCAAAACAATGTTTTTCAATTCTACCTGGAGGCTGCTGCCTAACCAAACTTCTGAGTTGAGGCCTTGTGCTCTTTCTTTAGGAGAAATATTATTCTTTTGTTCATTTGACAGGTATTTGTTGAGCACCTACTATGTGCCATGGTCCCCTCACCCCCTACTCCTTTAGGTCTGACTTATACATTCTGTTCCCCACAATATTTCATTTGAACACAAAGATAAAAGATTCTGAATCCTAAAAGGTTGAGACCAGGCATGGTGGCTCACATCTGTAATCCCAGCACTTTGGGAGGCCAAGATGGGAGGATCACTTGAGCCCAGGAATTTAAGACCAGTCTGGGCAACAAAGTGAGACCCCATCTCTTTTAAGAAAAAAAAAAAGGTTGAAACCAACAAAATTAAGGGAAAGTCCAGTGGACCAGGAGCTTGGTTCTCTTGACCAACATCTTGTGTTGTCTCCTGACCTGCCATGCGCCCTTGAACAAGTCAAGTCCTCTCTGAGCTTGTTCCTTCCACATCAGACTTTCCAACTCGCCTGGACATACAGTCGCCTAGTGCTCCACCCCTTACTTCTAAAAATGATAATTCCCAGCCCCCTCCCCTGGAGATTCTGATTCAGTGGGTTTGGATGACGGACCCAGTGATGTAAAATTTTAACGAACACTCCCCTCCCACCCAATCCACCCAGGGGATTACCTCCATTGTATTACGTGGGGAAAAAGTCTTTGTGGTTCCCTCCCTCATCTCTCCAGCTTCCCAGGATTTTTTTCGGCTCTGAGCACCCCCTCCCACCTGAGGCCTCCTCTCTCTGGTTAGGGGAGTCTGGAGTGCTGCCAGGGGAGGGGGTGACCATGTGGAGACTTATGCCGTGGGCTCCTGTCATGCCATCGGAACTGGCTGGTTGGAGAGGTGATTAGTACCCTTGAGAGGGGGAACATTTAGAAACCATTTCAGGAAAAACAGAACAAAACATCTCCTTCCCTAATCTTTAGCCAAAAGCTGATTTGCCAGTTTTCTGGCCACAAAACCTGGGATCCACCCTAGAAGAAGGAGGCCCTAGAATAACAGTTTTCAAGACCTAGGACTGGTGTCTAACAGGCATTTACAATCCTGGAGCAAGGAATGGGCCTGGGGAGCCTCCGCCTCCATGCTTCAACACCAGGCTGAATAGGGCTGGGTTGAAGAGGATCCCATGGGCGCAGATGGACAGGATGAACTTATAACCTTGTATGGTCAGTGCTAGCTGCTTCCCCAGGAATCTTACAATCTGAGCTCTGACATTTCAGGTTCTAATTCACTTGCAGGACAATTCACTTGATCCAGGATAAGACCTGGGCATCCATTCTAGAATCTTCCAACTCCTTCAAGGACCATCCACTCTCCATGCTTAAAAGACACACCTTCAGAGAGGCCTTCCCTGGCCCTGACTGTCCTTGGTCTTTCCCCTCCTTTTAACTCTGTGTCTATTCTGTCTGCTACAAATCCCTCTCTAAGTCTGTTGTCTTACGACTTTTTTTTTTTTTAGATGGAGTTTCACTCTTGTTGCCCTGGCTGGAGTACAATGGTGCAATCTTGGCTCACTGCAACCTCCGCCTCCCGGGTTCAAGTGATTCTCCTGCCTCAGCCTCCCAAGTAGCTGGGATTACAGGCATGCGCCACCATGTCCGGCTAATTTTGTATTTTTAGTAGAGACGGGGTTTCTCCATGTTGGTCAGGCTGGTCTTGAACTCCCGACCTCATGTGAGCTGCCCGCCTTGGCCTCCCAAAGTGCTAGGATTACAGGCATGAACCACCGCGCCCGGCCACAACATTTTTATACTTTGTCACTTGGATCTTTTTTTTCCTTCTTGAATTGTAGCTGACACAATTTGTAATTGAATGTTTGTTTGTTTGGGTATTTATTAATGTCTCATAGCTCCCTCACTAGTGTGTTCCCTTCACTGAGTCAGGGACTATGTCATTTTCATTTATCACTGGGCCCCAGCACCGGGACAGAGCCTGGCCCTTGGGAGGCCCTCAAAAAATAGTTGTGGGATGAAGGAATAAGTACAACAGCACTTCTCAAACTTTAACACGCAGGTGATTCACCTAGAGATTCTGTGAAAATGTAGATTCTGAGCCACCAAGTCTGGGTGGGACCTCAGAGTCTGCATTTTTCACAAGTTCCTGGGGACGCTGATGCTGCTGGTCCATGGACCACACTTTAAGTAGCAATGTCCTACATAAAGTCTGTCCTTCTCAGTCAGCCACCTCACCATCTATGTCTGCCTCCCATTGCTCAATGCCTGGGGAGAGGTTTCAAGCTTTTCAGAAGCAAGGAAGGGGCTACTGAAACCTAAGAAAGGATTATAAAGAAGTACGAGAAAGGGCAAGGAGCACAGCATCAAAGATGCTCTGGAAGCTTAGCTGAGGACAGCACACACACTAGAATTTCAAAGGCATCACATCCCTACACTTCCCAGTTTTTCTGGTCCTGGAGGTTGAGCAAACATGGTCCCACTTTGTCTGCCCAGGATCTCTCCCAGGAAGGGGAGTGGCTGTTCCAGGGCTGGAAATGTTAATCCTTATCTTACCAGCTCATCGTCATTCTCAATGCCAAGTTGACCATGCATATTCCAGCAGTTTATACACTTAGGCTGCTTGTTTCGGTGCTATTTGTGCCATGCTGCCTTGGTGGCAAAATCTGAATCCTACCCTAGCCAAGGATTCACACAAAGCCCTCTCTAGCAACAGAGAGATGCAACTGAAGGTCAAGGTAGTTCAATTGAGTCAGTGATGCTCTCCTGTGGGCCACCGCTGTGGGAATATAAGGCGACTCTCCATCAGCCAAGGAAACCTTTCTCAATAGGATGTCAGCTCACCATCGTGCCCAGGGTGTCAGAGGCTCCAACGTTAAATTTGATACTCAGTTACTATGGCCGCATTTGCTGAAAGGATTAAAGCAGTGTTTCTTAAAATGTGGTCCATTCATCACCTATGTCAGAATCAGTTTGCAGGGAAGGGAGGCTTGTTAAATATGCAGATTCCTGGGCTTTCATCCCTGATCTACTGTACCAGCACCTTAGGAAGTGGTGCCCAGAAATTTACATAGTTACTGTGTTCCTCAGGTGACTCCTAGGTGCATTCACCTTTCCAAATCTCTGGGCGCATGTATTTGCTTCCTCCTCCATCTGTGTAGTTTGTATTCCTTTTGTGTCAGCTCTATTGTGTCTGTGTCTTTGATGGTAAGCTGCCCTAAGCTTCCCTTTGGAAGCCAGACAGGTAAATACATGAAGCTTCATTTGTGACCAGGCTAGGATGGGAACCGCCCCTGCCCTCTGCTCTGTGGCCAACTAATCCATCATCAAAGTGCAGCTCACATAGAAGCTGCCCAGCAAATTTTTCCTTATTACCTGAGTTAGACCATCCTATCCCCAGAGTCCAGTGCGTCCCCAGCACTTCAAGAAACATGTGCACCATCAGACACTCCAAGGCACTGAGCCAAGCCCTTCACATATGGCCCCCAGAGAAGTGCCCATTTCATCTGACCCCCAGACGCTTCTGTAAATAAAATGATTTTCTCTAGACATCTCCCCCAAAAGAACCTCTGAGTCCCCTTTGGGTTATTCTTCTCCCAGACCCAGCATCATTCTGCAGTATGAATGAAACCTTGAATTTCAAGTTACTATCATTTCTCATCTTGTTATTTCTCCACCTGAGCCCACGCTTTCCCTCCCCAAACTTCTCCACACAGCAGTCAATCAGATCATGTTGTTACTGACTTACAACCTTCGGCTGGGCACAGTGGCTCACCCCTGTAATCCCAGCCCTTTGGGAGGCTGAGGTGGGCAAATAATTTGAGGTCAGGAGTTCGAGAGCAGCCTGGCCAACATGGAGAAACCCCGTCTCTACTAAAAATACAAAAATTAGCCAGATGTGGCAGCAGGCACCTGTAATCCCAGCTACTCAGGAGGCTGAGGCAGGAGAATCACTTGAACCTAAAAGGCAGAGGTTGCAGTGAGCAGAGATCATGTCACTGCACTGCTGCCTGGGTGACAGAGTGAGACTCTGTCTCAAAAAAAGGAAAAAAGGAAAAAGAAAAACCTTCAATGGTGTTCCATTGCTCCTAGAACGAATTCCCTGGCCTTACCATAGCCCGACCATCTTTCTAGCCTCATCCTCACTCTGGCCTTTCTAGCTACAATGGTTTCTTTCAGGCCCTCCTGCCTTTCATGTTCCCATCCACAAGGCCTTTGCATGAGCTGCCACCTCCACTTGGTGCTATCTCCCATTGCTTTCTGCCAACCAACTCCTACTTACCATTTGGGCCTCGGCCTAAGCTCCAGCACCCTTCCTCAGGGAAGCCCTCTTGATGTCTCTGCTTGGGTCAATCCCCTTACGCTAGATGTGCAGAGCACTGGGTTTCTCCTCCTTCATAGCACATTGTCACGCTGATACATTCACATTTAGTTGAGGGATTACTTAGTTGATTATAGTTAGGGCAACTGCACATCCCTATCGCCCTGGGATAGTTCTAGGTGTGCTTACTGTCCCACTGCAATTACTAACAGCACCCTTTCCACTCTCAGAAGTGTCCTACTTTGGATGATACATGTTGTGGCCATCCTAATAGTAGTGCCCCCCACCAGACTGTAAACTTCATGAGGCATTGAGCTGTATTTGTTTCTGCTCATCACTGTAGTCCCAGTGCCTGGCTCAATGCCAGTAAGTAGGTGCTCAGTAAGTAGGTCCTCCAGAGAACCAGGCTGAGCATATATGGTCTTTCATGACCTAGCCTCGGAAGCCACGTACTTGCTTGCACCATATACTGTTGATTGACTGGACATCGATCAATGGGTCCAAAGCTCTCAATGGGCTGTCATAGAATTTGCAGACATTTTTAAAAACCACCACATATCCCTCAAGGATCTGTCTTTCAACCAATAAATATTTCATCACATATTTATTGGTTCTCATGCCCCTTCCTCTTGTATAATTTGTGTCCTGCACAAGGATTCCTAGCCAAGAGGTTAGAGGATGAAATCCAGCCTATAGACTGTTCACCAAGCCGTGTGCCTGGCTTAGGGCTGTGTCTGCCTAGAGGAAGGGGCATTTTTTTTTCCCTTTGCACCAAGGTGCTATCTATTTGTCAAGCTGTCTGCCCTGAGAGGTTACTATTTTCTAAATCACTGGCTCAGAAGAGGCACCTTTTTCTCATTTTCATATAGACACTGTAAAGACTAGTGGGGCTGGGTGCAGTGGCTCACACCTGTCATCCCAGCACTTTGGGAGGCCGAGGCAGGAGGATCATTTGAGCTCAGGAATTCGAGACCAGCCTGGGCAAAATAGTGAGACTTCATCTCTGCATAAAATAAGAAAATTAGCCGAGCGCGGTGGCACACACCTGTAGTCCCAGCTACTCAGGTGACTGAGGCAGGAGGATCACTTGAGCCCAGGAGTTTGAGGCTGTGGTGAGCTATGATCTCACCACTGCATTCCAGCCTGAGCCACAGAGTGAGACCTCCATTTCTAATAATAATAATAATAATAATGATAATAATAGGCCGGGCGCGGTGGCTCAAGCCTGTAATCCCAGCACTTTGGGAGGCCGAGATGGGCGGATCACGAGGTCAGGAGATCGAGACCATCCT
>NW_012103399.1:1622356-1623492 GCF_000951045.1 Mandrillus leucophaeus
ATAATAATAATAAAATTTTAAAAAATAATAAAAATTTAAAAGACTAATAGGAACACTGTTCACCCACTATGTGAAGACATCGGTGGAAAAGCCACGGGTAAGATGGATGAAACGTCTGCTCTTGGTAAGCTTGTGTTCTACTGGGGAATGAAGACAATAAGTAAGAAAGCACACGCTTGAAAAAATACAAATGAAATTACAGATTGGAAACAGCATTATGGAAGAAAAGCCCCTCACGTGAGCATCTCCACTGTGCTGGTTGCTGATGGCAGAGGCTGGAGTCTGGAGGCTGAGGCTGCCTTATCTCGGACCCCCACCTCTCAGAGGACATCAAACAAGGGAGGAACCAACAAGAGCAAACAGACATAGCCTGTGTCCAAAAGGATTTTAATCCCACATTACGAGGGAGTTCCAGAATGTCAACGTATAAGACCTTTAAGATCAAGAATCTCATTCATCCAGAATAGTTTACATACCTTGCTGCCAGGAGGAGAGAATGGGGAGGAATTCCTAGGCCTCCTCCCGCCACGTCATTCTTTGAATTTTGAACTGTTAGACCATGCATGGGGCAGTAGGGTAGAAATGGAAGGCATCCTTACTTCCCCAGATCCAAAGATTCATAAGGATGCGAGAGTCTGGCCAGAGTCCTAAGGCTGAAGTTGCCTGCAGGGCGGGTAGGCAACTGAGGTCACTCAGATTAGGAAGATATTTCCATGGTTTTATAGCCTAAGAGACACCTCACAAAAAGATACCCAGCAATCTTGGAAAGAAAAATAAAACACATATCAGTATGAAGAAGGATAATGAGCAGAACTGACCAGGGTTGGTTAGTGAGTTCCATGAGATCAGGGGGTTTTGGGGACAAGTTGGTTCACTCATTGCTGTATTCCTAATGTCTCTAATAATGTCTGGCACACGGGAGATTCAAAATATGTATACATTGAGTAATTGGAAAAAATCTGGCAGAAGGGAAAGAAATTTTTTTGTAAAATTAAAAAAATATATTTAGAAAAGTACAAGGATGGTGCAGTGTCTCACGCATGTAATCCTAGCACTTTGAGAGGCCGAGGTGTGGGGATTGCCTGAGCTCAGGAGTTCGAGACCAGCCTGAACAACATAGTGAAACCCCGTCTCTA
>NW_012103399.1:1623948-1629190 GCF_000951045.1 Mandrillus leucophaeus
CACAGATCTAGAACCTGGAGTTTTTCACAGTGCTCAAAAAAAAAAAAAAAAAAAAAAAAAAAAAAAAAGAGAAAAAAGAAAAGAAGAAAAAAAAAGAGAAAAGAAAAGAAGAAGGATGCTCTCATAGACTGAAGGATCGCTTTTATGACTGTACTTGGGATCCTGGAAAAATGACAGCCCACTCCTGGGACATTATTAACAACAGAGACATCTTTTTTTCTTCTTCTTTGCAGAACTTTTCAGTGCCAAACTGTTCTTTTCAGAAGACAGGCCTAGAGAGCTGGCCTCCATCCTCCTTGCCACTCTGGGGACACCTGGGGACTTTCTTCTGTGACTTGCCAAGAACATCCCATGAGCCGCCGGGTTCCAGACGTTTGGGTAGTGATGATTCTGGTGGTGGAGCACAACCCCCACCCCCTGCTTCCTGTTATCCTTTCTGACCATATTTCAGGGAAATTCAAATCTGGGAGGGCTCTGAGGCTCCATCCCTGTGGTGCCAAACCTCCTAATGAAAACAGAACCAGAGTCAAGCAGCCAGATGTTTCTATAATGGGAAAAGCCCGGGCACAGCCACTTACCTTTGTTCTACTCACAGACATTTGCATTCATTTCATGTGATGGCTTTAGGAGACATGAAACAGCCTAAGACAGCATGGTTTGGGGCTGTTCCTCCAGAAGTTTGGAAATTCTGTGGTTGTTGCCTTTGGTGCTTAGTCAAACCCTCTTTGTCGTAAGTCAAATGGACACTATTTGTACTGTTCATTCTTATTGCATTTGCAGGATGTTTTATGACAGCAGTTTGTAGGTATTTCTGTGACAGAAATCAGAGACAAAAGGAAGCAGGAAAGGTCAGACTCAAAACGTATGGCTCTACCCTCTGACTCACAGGGAGAAGCTATGAGACCCGGAGCTCTGGGCTTTAAGTCGGACGATACTAGGGCTTGAAATCATTATCTCCATGCTTCCCCCAACCCAGTCTGTGGAGGTGGGCGACAGGGAGGAAATGGCCTCAAGAAAGCATGTTTCTCAGATCCCACTCAAGGAATTCCAATTTCCTGACTCTTCATACAGTAAGGACTTGGGGGCTACCTAACCATCTGTCTCACACCAAGATGGCAGCCAGCTGAGCCACACTTAGAAGTGCCTTTGTGGCCGGACATGGTGGCTCACGCCTGTAATCCCAGCACTTTGGGAGGCTGAGTTGGGTGGATCACCTGAGGTCAGGAGTTTGAGACCAGCCCGGCCAACGTGGTGAAACCCCATGTCTACTAAAAATACAAAAATTAGCCAGGCATGGTGGCAGCCACCTGTAATCCCAGCTATTCGGGAGGCTGAGGCAGGAGAATTGCTTGAACCCAGGAGGCTGAGATTTCAGTGAGCCGAGACTGTGCCATTGTACTCTAGCCTGGGCGAGAGAGCGAGACTCTATCTCAAAAAAAAAAAAAAAAAAAAAAAAAAGAAGCAAGTCATTAGGTCCAGCCTACTCTCAAGGGGAGAAAATTACACAAAGGCATGAATACCAGGAGGCAGGGGCATGGGAGTCATCTTAGCAGCCTATGCACCAGTTTGTTTTCAGCTGAAACAGCCACTGAATGGAAGTTAGTAAAACCCCTGGCATCTGTTAAGATTCAGCTAACCCACCAACCAAAAGTGGGTTATGATGGTTGAATCACATTCATATTCAATCTATTCCCATCAGGCGTTTGTGGCTATTTGAAAAAAATCTTCATCCTTCTTAACAAGACTCCACGTTGTCTTCTCCATGACCTGTGCTGCTACAACATTGAGTTCTGTTCGGCTTTCTTGAGGTTGGGGATCAGATTTGCACCCAGGCCTGGGCACTCCTTCTAAGAACAAGAAAGAGTGAACAGGATCCAGTTACAAGAGACTGCAGAACCCTAAAATGTTCAAGCCAGAAAAGACACAAGAGAGATCACTGCATAATCGATTATCTTCTATCCCACCCTGAACCGAGCCCCCATCCTCGGCGACTTTCCATACCTTCAAATACCTTCCTTACAGTTCTTTCTCTCTCTCCATATAGACCAGATAGTGCTGTGAAACAAACAACAATGAACCGCAGTGGCATGCGACAATTAGCATGCATTTCTCATTTACATGTCTGTGGTTTGGCTGGAGTAGCTCTGTGTCTCTGACAGAAGTTCTGTAGGTCCTTTAGGGTAGCTCTACTCCACATGTCTTTCATTTTCTGGGACTACTAAGCTACCAGAGGTATACTATGCTCATGGAAATGGCAAAAGAGAGAGAGGGCAAATCCTACCACCCAGGCACCCTTCCATTCTTTGTGTGTGTCATCTTTGGTAATATCTTACTGGGCAAAGCAAGTCACATGGCCAAGCTCAAGATCAAGTTGAGGAATATACTCCTTCCACCATGAGGCTATGGCTAGAGTCGGGATGTATACTACTACTATAAGGGGCTGAAGGACTGGGACCAGAACTCAATCAAACACACTCTTACTTTTCCCCACACCAAGTTCATTATCGAAACACCAGAAGGACGAATACAAGCAGGTATGGGGCAGGTTTCTGTCTCCCATCTTCCTAGAGGGACAGGAGTATATTTAAAGACAGAAAACAAAGAATAGCAAGTAGCAGGTGAATGGGACAGACAGGTTGGGCTCTGGAGAGGGTTTAGAAATAAGAGAGAGGAACAATTGGCCCGTTTTTTTCTCTGGGTCTTGGAGAGGGATCTTGGGGGTCTGGACAGGTTCTTTCCTGTTGGGACACACCCTATCAGCTGGTGGCTTGGGAGATAGTACAGGGAGGAGGCATCTCCTGGCTCTGAATCAGAGTGAGAACATGACACTCTTTTCCAATGATCTTGCAATAGTTCTGATAACAGGAAAAAGACTTCTCGTGTTAGCATGCTTTTAACACCTTGCTGATCACCCCCACTGTTTTTTTTAAGAGACACGGTCTTGCTATGTTGCCTAGGCTGCCTCGGAACTCTTAGGCTCAAGCAATCCTCCAACGTCAGCCTCCCAAGCAGCTGGGATTACCAGTAAGCACCACCACACCTGGCTCCCTTTTTAATAGACCCTAAACCTCAGACTCACGGACTCTTTCAGGCAACAGTATCTGGCTACAATTCACTAACACTGTTTTATTTCAATAGTGTTTATATTCATAAGTTTGTCTTCTATTTTTGGCAGATGGCCCTGGTTTCCTGTTTACCATGGCAATATAGGGCTTTCTTTTCAAATAAACAAAATAAACGGAGTTAATTTAAAGAAAGCAAGTGAATACTAGTTCAGGTGGAAGGTGGCCATGGCAAAAATTAGAGCTTGAGTGTGGTTAGCATTTGGTAAATAGTGATAGGGTGGAAAGAGTAGAATGAGGTTTGCTGCAGTGAGTCTGGGTTCAAATCCAAAAGTTATCAATTGCATAGAACCTTTGGGTAAGTTACTGGTGTAGCTTCTCTGAGCCTTAGTTTCTTCACGGATAAAATGAGGGCAACTTGTTTTGCAGGGCTGCCATGTTCTATTGAAGATTATGTTTGTAAAGTAACCGGCACACACTAAGCCCTCAGCAAATGCAGAAACCTGCCTGCTCCGTCCCCTACCTGCGCTTTCCATTCTGGGAGACTTTGGGGTTTTCTCTGTCCTCCACATGGCCACAGGCAGGTAGGTGGGCCCTGCCTGGCCCTCCTCTATAGCAACCAGACCTCAGTCTCCTCCCCTTTTATGGAGGAAGAGGACTCAGTTCCTATTAGTGCCTTCCTGTCCCCTCTCCAGCTTCACACACACACACACACATACACACACACACAATTATACACACACAATTATCTTGGGGGATGAGAGTCTTGGTTAACAGTAGAATTAAAGGAGATTTGGCAGGCCAGACCCTAGGCCAACTTGAGAAGCTCAAGGCGTGGGGGAGGGGATGGCTCTTTAGAGGGGATCTCAAATCCCCCAAGGATCTCTGATTTAGACCCAGCAAGGCCCTCTCGTGACAGAGCTCCGCAGCAGCATTAAAAAAAGATGCTCAACAGAAAATATAAACATGGAGTCCAACCAGAGCACACGATTGCACAATAAATTAACATTTCTTTTTTTTTTTTTTTTTTTTTTTGAGACGGAGTCTTGCTCTGTCGCCCAGGCTGGAGTGCAGTGGGGCAATCTCGGCTCACTGCAAGCTCCGCCTCCCGGGTTCATGCCATTCTCCTGCCTCAGCCTCCCGAGTAGCTGGGACTACAGGCGCCCGCCACTGCGCCCGGCTAATTTTTTCTATTTTTAGTAGAGACGGGGTTTCACCATGGTCTCGATCTCCTGACCTTGTGATCCGCCCGCCTCAGCCTCCCAAAGTGCTGGGATTACAGGCGTGAGCCACCGCGCCCGGCCAACATTTCTTAAAAGGGTTTCTCATTCTCTTGTCAGTGGCACAAGTCAATTGCCTTGTATTCTGGGGTATGTGCAAGTAACATGAACTTGTTACATTAAAAGTTTTAAAATATACTGTTACATGTTGTGACCCTGTTTTGGAATTTCTTCAATTTGTAAAAATACACTGACTCCCACTCCCTCCTTCCACACACATGATGGGGCTCAGGCGCCTCTGGTCTCCTCCCCCGTCCTCCCAAGAGCCCCTAGAGTAGATCAGCCCTCCCAGTCTCCAGATGGGGAAACTGAGGCTGGAAAGAAAGGCAGTTCCTTTGATGTCATTTCCAGGGACACTGACTTCCAGGACTGTGGGTTGAAAGGCTGTGGGGAGTGGTTTGTGTGAGTGTATGTGTGTGTGTGTATTGGTGAGGGTAGTGAACGGGGGGGGGGGGGGGGGGGTCCTGGAAGAGTCTAAAGACTGGTTGCTGGGCATGTCACACCAAGGCCAGGACTCCAGGTGAGATGATAAAAATAACAATGGCTGACGTCTATGGAACAGGTACCATGAGCCAAGCACTGTGGACGTATTATCACCTTCAGACCTATAATCACTCCCATTTCCAGAAGAGGAAGCTGAGGCAGGGGAGATTATGGACGAGCTCAGGAAGTTCATAAAAGGTCAGAGAAGGGGTTCTAGAGCAGGGAGCCCGGATTCCAAAACTCCTTAGGGAAGAGGAAGAAAAGGGGAGAAGAGGAGAGGAAAGAGAACGAGAGGGATGTGGAAACCTGCAGAGAAGGCAAGCCCCTTGCTCCCGGGAGCCTCCCTTTCTCCCTCTTCCCCCGGGCCCGTGCCACCGGCTCCGCCCCAAACTTGGCCACAGAGCCGCAGGGAGGCGG
>NW_012103399.1:1630315-1655966 GCF_000951045.1 Mandrillus leucophaeus
TCCTCCTGGGCTGCGCACCCCTCTCGGCTCCCACCGCTGCTCCGTCGCGCCCCCGAGCGGCGAGGAGCGACTTCTTGGGGGGTCAGGAGCAGTGGAGAAGCCCGGAGGCGCTGCTGGGATGACACCTCTCCCTGCCAACTCTAGTAGGGCTTGGGGGGCTTTAAAGAGGCGAGACCACACCCATGGGTTCCAGAGGGAGGGGAGGCTGCAGCTCGGGGTGTGGATTCTACGAGCTCAGCAAATCCAGAGACCTGAGCACGCTCCAGAGAGGTCTTTTAGGTGAAGGTGTGGGGCTGGGCATGGGGACTCCGAAGACACCACAGGGCAAAGCTCTCCCTCCAGGCCACGGAGTCCAACCCCTGCCAGCTTCAGGTTTGAGGAAGGGAGCACTGCCCCTCCCAAGCTTTGGGGGTGTGTGTGTGTGTGTGTGTGTGTGTGTGTGCACCTTGATCTTAAAATTCAGCTGTGTCTAAGTAAGGGGCTTGGAGAGGGACTTAAGAAGCTTCCAGTTCAAATACAGCGTGATTCCACTTTTATGAGACACCTAGAATAGGCACATTTTAGAGACAGAAAGTAGAATGGTAGTTGCCAGGGGCTGGGGGTACCTGAGAACTGGGAGTTACTGTTTAATGGGACAGAGTTTTTCTTGGGGAGGATGAAAAAGTTTTGGGTATACATAGTGGCAATGGTTACACAGTATTGTGAAGGTATTTAATGCCACTGAATTGTATACTTACCATCGGTTAAAATGATTGTTATGATGTTGTGCATATTTTCTCATAGATTTTTTTTTTAAAGCCACCTCTAGCCACCTCTGCACTCCAGTCTGAATCAGAGAGAAATCTAAGAATCGACATGCTATTGCTGGGCACCTCTTCCTGGAATTTGGCCTCCAGTTAAGAAAGCTTAAAGAGGACGAGGAAGGGAGGGGGTCCTGGTTTCCCAGGAGTCACACAAGGAGAAGGATGGCGACCTGGGCTGCTGGAGGTTTGCAGTTGGCTAGTGCTCGCCCTTCATCTCCATTTCTCCCTGGGAGCCTCACCCCTGAGCTGTTTCCAGCACACTCTCCTGTTGCAAGTGGGGAAACAGGCTAGAGATCTAAGTCGGTTTGCTCAAGGCCACTGAGCTGGTAAATGCAAAGAACTAGACCTTGAACCTCCATCTGCCTCCCAAGCCTTTCCCTTCTTTCCGCTTGGAGATGCTCTGCTGGTTTGCAGGGAATGAGGGGAGACCCTTCTGGGAAAAACAGGGCGTGGATGCCCACGGGGGCCTTGGCAGATGCCAAGACCACAGCCCAGGGAGAGGCATGGAGGTGGCAGGAAGGTGCAGAACCTGTTTTCCCACTGAGGGTTTTTGGATCTCACCACCTCCATCCCGTGGGGAAGCAGGGAGTCGAGTAGGAGGCAGAGGGCTGGCCACATAGCTTGGAGCCTCCTCTGCTCCTCAAGTGGAGAGATCGAGGTGCGCCTGAAATCCAGAGAATGTGTTTGTGTTGGAAACACGGAGTTGACCAGCTGAGTGGTGAGGGCAGGGCCAGGCGGAAACGTCCCTGTGGGGAGGGTGAGGCTTGGGGCTGACACTGCCCCACCCCGGGCGGGAGGAGGGGGTGCACCCGCTCTGCCTGGCACCACCCCAAATTAGGGTCTAGCTAATGAGGGGCTAAAAGGGCTTGGTGGCATTTTATTGTGGCTACATCCATTTAGCAACCCGTGCCTGCTTCTCCACCCCCACCCCAGTAATGGCACTTAAATCCTTTCTTCCCGGAAGGGAAGTGAATGTTTCACCTCAGTTTCTTTCCTCTGCCTTTCACATAATATCTTCATAGTAGGAGCTAAAACCACATGCATGTGTGCACAGACTCCCCATTTTCCAGCAACAGGTAATTCACAGGGAGGATCAACCAACCCATTTTTCACCCTAGGCGTAGAGTAACACTCCTGCCCTCGCCTCTGCTGTACAGCCTTCCAGGTCGGTGGAGGGCACAGCAAAGGCCACTTCTTTGTCATAGTAAACTGCGCCACACGGGACCGGGGCCGGAGGGGGGGACGTCTGTCGAGATGAAAATATATAAATGTCTTTCCAGGCTAGATGGGCTGGCGCTGGACTGCTGGCTGCTTGGCGAGGTTTGTTTGGGAAGCAGGAGTCCAGCTACTCTCCTTTTGCGGGGAGCGGGGGAGTCAGATACTTGTATGTGTGTGTGTGTGTGTGTGTGTGTGAACGTGTGGCTGCTTCCCAGCTCTGTAGCCAAGTGGGGACTCTGACACGGGCTACAGGGGCTAAGGTGGGGATGGGGCGCGTCTCTCCAGCCATGGGAGTTCCAGACGGGAAGAGGTGACATTACTTACCCAAAGGTGGGATGGGGCCCCAGGCACTGGGATTGAGGAGGCAGAGCTGTCCCAGAGGAGAGAGTTAAAGGCCGGCCTCGGGATGCCTGTGCAGGAGGAGGGTGTGTGTGTGTGTCGGGATGTCTCAGGAGGGCAGGTGATTGGCAGCTGCAGCTGGAATGAAGGAAGAGGGCAGTTGGCATCATAGAAAGGACAGGAGGCCTGACTCTTGGACAATGGCCTCAGCATGTGCAGGGAAGGAATGGGGATTGGTGAGGTGGTGGCAGGAAGAGGAGTCTCCCTTTCTCACCCCAGGAGTGGTGAAGTCTGGCTCCCTGTAGAAGTTAGCCAAAGAGTGCAATTTCGGCAGCACTGTGGCAGGAATCAGATGCATCTGGCTCTTGTTAGGGACAGGCCAGGGGGGAGTCTAAAAATATCAGAGGCAGAGCTGCCACCCAGCGAGAGTGCCGGGCTGGTAACCTGACACCTGGGCGGAGGCTGGTGGTGGTGAGGAGGGCACCCCTCCTGCTTTGCTCCAGAGGTACTCATGCTCCTCCCGGTGCCTGAAAGGATGAGCGCTCACTGCATTCAGGACAGCCCTGGGCTAAGACTGGAGAATTTCAGGGCATAAGGACCTTAGAAAGTCCCAAGATGACACTGACAGCTAGGGACACTCAGAGAGGTGGAGTGACTTGCCCAGGTCACACAGCAATTTGGTAGCCGACCCAGGACTGGATCTAGGTCACAGCTGAGGGGAGTTCGGTGGGATTCCAGGCCCAGGTCCCCAGGGCCTGGGACCCTTATAGCACGTGTCATCTGTCCAGGATGCTGGATTTCCGTGCTCCCATGCTGATGGGACAGTGGTGAGCAAGAGCCCTGCTCAGGCAGTAGGTCACTTCCCATTGAGCACTGGGTTGCTCCCGGGCAAAGCTGTTGAACCCTGGGAATGCCGGCCCATCTTGGGGCAGGATATGGGGAGGAAGAAGGCTGGAGGAGAACTGGCCCAATAAGTCCCTCCCTGCTTCCTGTGCAGAGACGCTGTTTGTTTTGTTCATGCAGTGTCTCCGGTGCTTAATGAGTAGTTGTTAAAGTGAATAATTGAATTCCTGGGGCCCTCATCTTCCTTGGCAAGCTGGGCTTCTGTTGATGTAAAAGGGACTGAGGATGAAGAAGAGACATCAGTTTCTGCTCTTTAGGGACAGGCTAGATGACATCAGCTTCTAGAAGCTTCCTGGAACTCTGGGTCCAGAGCTGAGGGAGGGGTCACCAGGGTGATATCTGACACCAGGATTGTCCTGAGAAATCTAGGATGCAAAATAGCCATCACCATGCAGGATGTAAAGACAGACAAGCCAAGCCCCTCAGTGCAGACCGCTCGTAGTCTCACAGTCTAAGATCAAGCAAGGTTTTCCCAGTAGCGAAGTCGTGTGCTTTGAAGATTTCTCTTTCTGACGACCTGATCACAAACTTCTCTGAACTGTCTTTCCTCAAAATGCAATGAATTTAAAGAATTTGCAGTGAATAAATAAGACCCAAAGTTTTTTCGTTGATCTTATGAATGTTTTCCAAAACGTGTTTCTGCTGGTGGCACACAAGATAATTCTCAAAGTCCCATGGCATAAACACAGAAAAGAATAATTATGTCTTCTTCTTGATTGGTATTAGGGGAAAAAATGTAAGTAGCACACAAACCCACGGTTTCACAGATACTTCTGCTTAGGTTGAAACAAAAGTTGATGCTGTAAACTTTAAAACAGTTTAAGATACTCAAAGAATTTAGTTAATAAGCACAGTGGTCCTTGCATTTGGCAAAAATCTGAGTACTAGAGTGCCTGCTTTTTGGGACATGGTTTTATAAGAGGGGCTGGGATGGACTTGTCACACTTTTTTGAAACACGACTCATCCTGAAAGATTATCTGAGAGCTCCCAAACCAAGCCCCTCTTTTGCAAAGGGGCCCCTATGTTCAGCTTCAGACCGAGACCTGCCACTTAACTTCCAAGGGAGTCCCTTCATTTTTAATGAGGGTGATGATTCCCCTCTGATGACCTTCACCAGTTGTCTGAGGATCAGAGGAGATGATATATTGATGCACATGGAAGTGGCTTGATTTGTTTGTGGTTTGCTTGAAGCAAAGGAAGGCTGAGGGAGAGGTTGGCTTCCTTACTTTAATCTTGATGGGTTATTATTAAGCAACGCTGTGCAATGAGCTGCTGCAGGCTTTGGCAATACAATGGGAAATTTCTCTGTCTTCAGAGGAGGTTATCATCTAGCGTTGGGGGTGACAAGTCCAAGAATGCAAGCTCCGGGAGCAGGGCCATAAGATGTGGTTTCAGGGAAGCCCACCATATGTGGTGTGCAAAGGTTTCCTCAAGCTCGTAGTGTTGGAGATGGGCTTGGGAGGATATTTCAAATTCCCCAAGCAGTGATGGTTCCAGAAAGGTCAGGCAACAAGGAACAGTGAGAGAGTAGGCAGAGGTTAGCTGAATCTGATGGCACACACCTATATTCCCAGCTACTCGGGAGGCTGGGGCGGGAGGATTGCTTGAACCCAGGGCTTTGAGGCTGCCACTTCAAGGCTGCTGACACTTTGAGGATGCAGTGAGCTATGATTGTTCCACATACTCCAGCCTGGGAGACAGAGTGAAACCCATCTCTTAAATTAAAAAAAAAATATATATATATATGGGTTGGGCGCGGTGGCTCACGCCTTCAATCCCAACAGTTTGGGAGGCCAAGGTGGGCGGATCATGAGGTCAGGAGATCGAGACCATCCTGGCTAACACGGTGAAACCGTGTCTCTACTAAAAATACAAAAAAATTAGCCAGGCATGGTGGCACGCACCTGTAGTCCCAGCTACGCAGGAGGCTGAGGCAGGAGAATGGTGTGAACCCAGGAGACAGAGCTTGCAGTGAGCTGAGATTGTGCCACTGCACTCCAGCCTGGGTGACAGAAAAAAAAAAAAGTATAATTTTTAAAAAAATTGTATAATGTTTAAAAAGAAAAGGCAGAGATTGTGAGCAGGGACCCTGCTGGAGGAGAAGTGGGTGCCTGGTTTGTCTTCAGTGCTGGGTACATGAAGGGAGGGAGATGGAGCAGGGAGGGATGAGTGGGGCCACAGTGTGGAGCCAGCTTCCCTTCCCCAAGAACCTGGCTAAGGAGGCAGGCGTGAGGATACTCATGGAGCATTATTGGAATAGAATATCGAAAAGGAAAAGTGGAAGCAACTTACATATCCGTCAGCCATTTTGCAGAATGTTTTACAGCAGTTAAAAAGAACAAGGGGCCGGGCACGGTAGCTCACGCCTCTAATCCCAGCCCTTTGGGAGACCAAGGCAGGCGGATCACTTGAGTTCAGGAATTCAGGATCAGCCTGGTCAATCTAGTGAAACCCCATCTCTACCAAAAATACAAAAATTAGTTGGGCATGGTGGTGTGCACCTGTAATCCCAGCTACTTGGGAGGCTGAGGCACAAGAATGGCTTGAACCTGGGAGATGGGGGTGGCAGAGAGCTGAGATCGTGCCACTGCACTCCAGCCTGGGTGACAGAGTAAGATTCTGTCTCAAAAAAACAAAACAAAACAAAAACAAAAACAAAAAAAAACCCAGAAAACAAGGTTTATCCATTGTACCCATACGGAAAGTGCTTTATGGCATTACTGAGTTTAAAAAAAGAACAACCAGGAGAAGTATATGTGGGAAAATGTATTATTCATATAAACATAAATAGAAATTCTTGTTGTATTTTCTGTGGCCTCACATGTTTATATGAGGAACAATGTCTGGAAGGAGACTTTGGAGTAGGTCTGTGTGGTTGTCTCTGATGGGAGGGGAGGGAAGGAACTGGATTGAAAGGATACAATCTTATCTCAAGTCTTATCTGTAACCAAGGGAGTATCTTCATGAATTACCGACTTCAATAATAATGCACTCATTTTCCCTGAGCTTGAAAGCAATGGAGGTTGTGCAGGTGTGAGGATGGGGAGAGATGATGCGTTTGGCTGTCGGGGGGGTCAGAGACTCTGTGGATAGACCAGTTAGGGACTGTTTTGGAAATCCAGAGACAAGGAAATGGTGACCAATCTGAGCAGGTGTTGTCCAGTGCCCATGAAGCATCCCCCTTGGAACATCACATTGCAGATACCAGTGAACATAATGTGTTTCCAGTCTGGTTGCTGTTCACGGGGGTTAACCGTGGCCAGGTGTGGTGGCTCAGGCCTGTGGTTTTAGAACTTTGGGAGGCTTAGGCAGGAGGATTGCTTGAGCACAGGAGTTTGAGACCAGCCTGGGCAACATAATGAGACCCTGTTTCTACAAAAAAATAGAAAAATGAGCCAGGCATGGTGACACGGACTTGTAGTCCCAGCTGCTCTGAAGGCTGAGGTGGGAGGATCGCTTGAGCGCAGGAGTTTGAGGCTGCAATGAGCTGAGATTGTGCCACTGCCCTCTAGTCTGGGTGACAGAGCAAGACCCCATCTCTTAAAAAAAAACAAGAACAAAAACAAAAAAACTAACAAACCCATGCTGACGACGCCCTTCCACTGTGAAGCGAAGAGTTCTGTTTCTCTCCTAGAACTGATGGCGGAGAAGCTTTGGGGTCCCAGTTGTCTTATAGTGGACGTTTGTCTTTGGAGTGGGGATGGGAGCTTCTCTAACTCATCACAGTGTTCCAGCCTTGAGGTCCTCATCTGTCCCAGAATGAGTGCTTCGTAATTGTGGCATGAATAAAATGGTGTCTGCTGAAGGGTGACAGGTGCATTCTGAAGACAGTAGGCAGATGCCGGTGGCATCAGAGAATTGGATTGTGGGGTGCTGCAGGGGGCTGTGTACAGACATGTGGAGGGTCGAGGGGATGCTGTTTGCAAACTGACTCCCAGGCTGTGACATTTTTTTCCGCAGATAATCCTTAATTCCTGAACTCGGGAGTTCTGTGACAGGTCGTCTGTGCTGATTTGTTCCTCATGTGTTCATTCTAACATTTATTGGCCTCGTACTATGTGCCGGGCAGTGAACAAAAATAGACTCGGCCCCTGTAATGGAATTTATCTAGCAGTGGATGGAAGATCATCTATGGGAGGGTCAAGAGAAACCCAAATTTTTTTTTTTTTTTTTTGAGACAGGATCTCGCTGGATCACCCAGGCTGGAGTACAGTGGTGCCGTCATAGCTCACAGCAGCCTCGATCACCCAGGCTTAAGTGATCCTCTGTCCTCAGCCTCCCAAAGTGCTGGGATTACAGGCATGAACCTCTATGCCCAACTGAAACCCAAATCTTTTTTCGCTGGGTCACCCAGACTGGAGTGCAGTGGTGCCATCATAGCTCACAGCAGCCTCAAACATGCGGGCTTAAGTGATCCTCTGTCCTCAGCCTCCCAAAGTGCTGGGATTACAGGCATGAATCTCTGTGCCCAAACGAAACCCGAATCTTTTTTTTTTTTTTTTTTTTTTGAGACAGGATCTCGCTGGGTCACCCAGGCTGGAGTACAGTGGTGCTGTCATAGCTCACAGCAGCCTCGAACATGCGGGCTTAAGTGATCCTCTGTCCTCAGCCTCCCAAAGTGCTGGGATTACTGGCGTGAACCACTGTGCCCAACTGAAACCCAAATCTTTTCAGGGTCTTTGCCCTTGTCTGTCTAGGGTACAGAAGAAAACTGAAAAATCCCCTCTCTTTCCCGCTCCCTTATTTACTTTTCTGAATATATTCAGATCATGAGATGATACGATCTTTTGAGTAAAATGTGGCAAGCTAGCCTTGAATCCTCTCTCTTATTAATGCGGAAAGTGTCTTGAAATTCAGATGAATGGTCATGAGCCCTAAAGCCCAGGGCCTAGAGCACAGGAGAGGCTGAGAGCAGTGGACCAGGCTGGTCTTTGAGCCACCAGTGGTGGCCTCTCAGTATACACCACCACCACCCTTCACTGGCTTACAGTGGAAGCCTGGAGCAGTCCTCTGTCTCTTCATGCAAACCTTCGGTCCTTCTGGAATCCATCCCCTCTCTTCAGCTCAGTGGTTTCTATCTTGGCCCAGACCACTGCCATCTTTTGCCTTGACAATTGCACAAGCTCCATGACCTCTGTCCCCGCAGCCACTCTGGCCTTGAGGTCCATTTCCCGTATGCATCCAGAAGGATCTGATAGAGACACAAAGCTGACCAAGTCACTCTTCCCCTGCCCCACTTAAAATTCTTCAGTAGTTTCAGCTGTTCCTAAGCAAAAACCAGGCCTTACGTGATCTAACTTAGAGGGCCTTGGCTGGCTGCCCCTCAGACTCTCCTGGGCAATCTGGATAGAATGCTGATTTCCAGTCCCCACCTGAGAGCAATGATATCAGAATCTCTGGAGGCAGGGGCCAGGGCGCAGGGGGTTTAAGGTGCCCCGGTGCGGTTGGTGGTGGGACGTACTGGTCTAACCCCTTCTCTGGACTCATGAGTCTCCCCTTTTGCTTCCTACTCTAGCCCACTGTTTTTCCTTAGTTCCTGCAACTCTTTTTTTTTTTTTTTTTTTTAAATTTGAGACAGAGTGTTGCTCTGTCGCCAGGCTGGAGTGCAGTGGTGCGATCTCAGCTCACTGCAGCCTCCGACTCCCTGGTTCAAGCGATTCTCCTGCCTCAGCCTCCCAAGTAGCTGGAACTACAGGCGCAAGCCACCATGCCCGGCTAATTTTGGTATTTTTAGTAGAGGCAGGGCTTCACCATGTTGGCCAGGCTGGTCTCTATCTCTTGACCTCATGATCCACCCACCTCAGCCTCCCAAAGTGCTGGCATTACAGGCATGAGCCACTGGGCCCGGCCATTTCCTGCATCTCTTAATCCTCTCTCACCACTGCTTCTACCTGCTCTTTCCCTTGTCCTTCTTCTTCCATGTTCCCTTCTTCTCTCTGTCCAGCTAATTCTCTTTATCTTTTAAGACCTTTAAGACTCATACCAGGCCAGGCATGGTGGCTTATGCCTATAATCCCAGCACTTTGGGAGGCCGAGGCAGAAGGATCACTTCAGGCGAGGAGTTTGAGACCAACCTGGGCAAGATAGTGAGACCCCATCTGTACAAAAAATAAAATAAAAATTAGCCAACCAGCCGCAGTGGCTCATGCCTGTAATCCCAGCACTTTGGGAGGCCGAGGTGGGTGGATCACTTGAGGTTAGGAGTTCGAGACAAGCCTGGCCAATGAAGAAACCCTGTTTCTACTAAAAATACAAAAATAAGCTAGGTGTGGTGGCGCATGGCTGTAGTCCCAGCTACTCGGGAGGCTGAGGTAGGAGAATTGCTTGAACTCAAGAGGCAGAGGTTACAGTGAGTTGAGATCACGCCACTGCACTTAAGCTCTGGGTGACAGGGCAAGACTCTGTCTCAAAAATAAAATGAAATAAAAATTAGCCAGGTGTTGTGGTGTGCACCTGTAGTCCTAGGTACTCCAGAGGCTAAGGCGGGAGGATCGCTTGAGGCTAGGAATTCAAGGCTACAGTGAGCTGTGATTGTACCACTGCACTCTAGCCTGGGTGACAGAGTGAGACTCCGTCTTTAAAAAAAAAGAAAAAGACTCACATTTTTTCAGGGATGCTTTCTAGCCCTAAGTTAAGTCAGATTTTCTCCTCTGCCATTAGTTCTGATGGTATTTGTTTAAGCCCAGCAAAGGCTGGCAGGCACTGGGACCATCGATTCCTATCCAGTAGTTCACCAGGGCACCCCAGTAACCATCATAATGTATCCCTAGCGTGTCAGCGGACCCAGGGGAGGAGTGGGAGAAGGGAGAACCCAAGCGTTGGGTGAGCATTGAGCTGGAGGCTGCAGGGGCAGGGGGTTTGGAAGCCCTGAGAAGTCACTAGGGTCAGGGCAGCTGCTCCCTCTCCCTCCTGCAGTTGGCTCTGTCTGGAGCCACATCAGGCCCGAGTGGCATGATCAGCATCCGTTTATACCAGCGTGACACGGGGTCACATTCTTCCCAGACCAGAGCCTGAGAGAGGCTTAATCATCGACACACCCTGAGTGGGGTCTGCACGCCCGCAAGCATTTGGAAATGACTGCTGTAGCATAGAGGCGATGTTAAACACTATATTATGCTCGTGTTCATTTCAGTATATTACTTAAATGTCTCTTGGCAAGTGATGCTGATTTTCCATTTACAGTGTAATGCATGTTTAAAAAATGAATCGGGCTGGGTGTGGTGGCTCATGCCTGTAAACCCAGCACTTTGGGAGGTTGAGGTGGGAGGATCACTTGAGCCCAGGAGTTCAAGACCAGCCTAGGAAATCTAGGGAGACCCCCATCTCTACAAAAAATTAAAAAATTATCCAGGTGTGGTGGCATGCATCTGTAGGAGGCTGAGGCAAAAGGATCACCTGAGCGCAGGAGGTCAAGGCTGCAGCAAGCTGGGATCATGCCACTGCACTCCAGCCTGGGCAACAGAGTGAGATCCTGTTTTAAAAACAAAAAACGAAACAGAATAAATATTTTAAAAATGAATCAATTTAAGCTTAATGTGTTTTAAGGAAAACTGTGAGTAATGAGTAGAACAGGTGGTGCACCCACAGAAATGGTCACAGTGGGGGCCCACCCAGGTCCCATTTGCTGAATCATGTACCCATCACCTCCGGCTGTCATGGGTGTGGGCTTCAAATGACTTTCTTCTCGGTTTCACCCAAGAGTATCCCTTAGAAAATCCCTAGCACAGCTGGGCGCGGTGGCTCATGCCTGTGATCCCAGCACTTTGGGGGGCCAAGGTGAGTGGATCACCTGAGGTCAGGAGTTCTAGACCAGCCTAGCCAACATGGTGAAACCCCATCTCTACTAAAAATACAAAAAATTAGCCGGGCGTGGTGGCAGGCACATGTAATCCCAGCTACTCAGGAGGCTGAGGCAGGAGAATTGCTTGAACCCGGGAGACAGAGGTTGCAATGAGCCGAGATTGCGCCACTGTACTCCAGCCTGGGTGACAAGAGTGAAACTCCATCTCAAAAAAAAAAAAAAGAAGAAAAGAAAATCCTAGCACAGGAATCCGCACCCCAGCCTTTGCTTCTAGGTAACTGGACCTAAGGCGGTGATGCTTAGGGAATGCGGCTTTAATCTGATCATCCTCTTGGTTTGTGTCGGAGGAACTGTGGCCCAGTGAGCAGGTGCCATTTGCCCCAGGTTACCCTGTGACTCCCTGGCAGGGCCCGTTGGAGGCAACAAAAGCTAAAGGAAGATGCACCAACGACTTTTCTTCACTTGCTGGTGTGTTAGTGGGACCAGGTTTACCACTCTAGCAGCAGGGTCTTGGTGTTGGGAAAATAAGTCTGTTCTCTTTCCCAGGAGGCATCGTGAAAAAAGGATTTAGTTCTCTCTCTGGAACCAAGCAATCTGAGAGGCACCTGTGGATACACATGTAAATATATTTTATATATATGTGTGTATAAGCTATATTTGACCTCAATTCACCAGGAACATGAGGCAGCTGGTGCTTTGAATGTTTTCATTTAAGGGCCAAGGGAAGTGGTTTGCAAACCTTGCTGTTTATTGGAGTCACTGGGCATCTTTTAGCATCTATTGGTGGGGGCTGTCCCCAGAGGTTCGGATTTAACTGGTTTAGCGTAAAGCCCCAGTGCTGTGCCCTTCTACTTCCTACAGCCTGATTTCTCTGCAGCCCTGGTATTGCTGTAAATTGATCACATCTAAGCCTTTGCTGTGTTCTCTGTGTCTATCTTCCTTTATTCCATAGCTCTGGCCTTCCTGAGGCAAGATGGTGGGGAAGGGTATGACTGTTCCACTCCCAGCTCTGCCACTTACTGGGTGTGTGACCTTTGACAAGGTACCTAACCTTGCTACCCCTCCGTTTTCTCATCTATAAAAGGGGGGTTGCAATGAACTCAAGCAGACAGTTTTCTGGTGGAGACTAGCTTGAACTCCTCAATTCTTCCGTTTCCCCTTGCTTTTGTGGTATTTCATGCTGCACACAGCGGGAGTCCGTGTACAACCCTGGTAGGATATAAATCAAGAAGAGCTTTGGTTTGCTGTGTGAGGGTGTTAGGGCCCTGGCAGTCCTCTTTGGGGAAACCCAAGTCTCTCCACTTTGCCTTTTCCTCAGAAGGTCTTAGGGCTCCTGGAGAACCAGTGTCCCGTCCTGCTAGAGTCCCACCTTGGACTTGACCCTCCACACCTGGCCTTACCTTGAGTTTCCTGGCCCTCCCTGGGCTGTGGACCAAATGCCTGGCTCTCCCACCCTCGTGTGTTCCAGAGCCTGGTCTGAGCCCCTACTCCCCCTGCCTCAATCATCTTCATTGTGTTTTTACCACAGTTTCCAAGCAGATCATGAGCCATGGAATTATTCATGCTCCCTGCCCTCAGAGGATAGTCAGAGAGCTGGAGGCCGTGGGAAGAGAATGCTACACTGTCATCTCGAGGCTTGAGGCTTCTTGACGAGACCTGGCATGGGGAGGAGAGCGCTCCTGAAAACAGCATTCCTCGCTCCACTGATAATGACTTCAGTATGTGCTGTGGGCCAGGCACTGTGCTGGGCACCGGGACAGAGCAGTGATGAGACAGACATAAATCCCTGCCCGCTGGGAGCTTCCACTCCAGAGAGGCAAGACAGAAAAAAGAAGTGCACAGAGATGAATAAGAAAATAGCATGTAATGTTTAGTGATTCAGGAGCTGAAGGCAGGCAGGTCACATAGACCAGAGAAGTCGGGGAGGCTTCTCTGCTGACTGAGGAGTTGGGGCTGAATGAAGAGAAGAAGTCAGTTACATCAAGATCTAAGAACGTTCCAGAAAGAGGGATCTGCACATACAAAGGTCCCACTACTCTGAGGGGTGGGAGGTGAGCTTGGTTTGTTGGGAAAAAAGAAGGGGCACTGATTTGAGGCATGAAACCAACCTCACAGTTTTTTTTAGCTCTCTGTGAGGATCCGGGCCCTGTGGTCCATGTCTTTCTGTCCTCCCATAGTGCCTGCAAAGCGCCTTGCATGCTCCGTGTACTCAGCAAACACCCTGATGGACAGGTAGCCACCTGGGAAAATGGGGACACACACGCCCCACCTCTTGGGGCATTCAGAGAAGTGGAGAACTGGCTTCCTGGTTGGAGACCACTGAAGACAGACCTGGAATCAATGGAAGAGAGATCCCTGTTTAATGCTGTCCCAGGCCCTGGAGGGTAGCTGATCAGTTGCTGCTGTGGCGTGGTCTGAGGGTTGAGAGGCTTCCCAGCCCAGACCAGCCCTTTCCAACTCAAGACCCTGGCTCCTGACCCATGGTTTCCACCCTCCCTCCCACAGCGGAGGCAACAGAGACTGTCCTTCTTGCATTAGACCCGGGGGACAGAGGCCTTTAAATACCAGCTTCCAGTGAACTCAGAATTTCCTGGTTTTTAAAAACTTTGTTTCAGGAGGGTTTTTGTTTTTGTTTTTGTTTTTTTGACAGGGTCTTGCTCTATTGCCCAGGCTGGAGTACAGTGGCTCAATCATAGCTCACTGCAGCCTCAAACTCCTGGGTTCATGCAACCCTTCTCCCTCCGCCTCCTGAGTCTCTGGGACTCCAGGTGTGTGCCACCACACCTGACTAATTTTTTGATTTTGTAGAGATGGGATCTTGCTCTGTTGCCTGGGGTGGTCTCAAACTTCTGGCTTCAAGTTATCCCCCCACCTCTGCCTCCCAAAGTGTTGGGATTATAGGTGTGAGCCACTGTACCTGGCCTGCTTAATGAGTTTTTGAAAGCGTACTATTCGTTGTATTTTCGTGTATTCACGATATATGCGACTATCACCACAGACAATTTTAGAATATTTTCATCACCTCAAAAAGAAATTGTATACATTTTAGATATCACTTCCCCATTTTCCTATCCTCCTTCAGTTCTAATCAGCCAAGAATCCACTTTCTGTCTTTTTTTTTTTTTTTTTTTTGAGACGGAGTCTCGCTCTGTCGCCCAGGCTGGAGTGCAGTGGCCGGATCTCAGCTCACTGCAAGCTCCACCTCCCGGGTTCACACCATTCTCCTGCCTCAGCCTCCCGAGTAGCTGGGACTACAGGCGCCCGCCACCACGCCTGGCTAATTTTTTTGTATTTTTAGTAGAGATGGGGTTTCACCGTGTTAGCCAGGATGGTCTCAATCTCCTGACCTCGTGATCTGCCCACCTCAGCCTCCCAAAGTGCTGGGATTACAGGCATGAGCCACCGCGCCTGGCCGAATCTACTTTCTTTCTATGGTTTTGTCTCTTCTGGACAGTTCATCTAAATAGAATCATAGAATATGTGGCCTTTTGTGCTTGACTTCTTTCACTTAGCATAATATTTTCTTTTTCTTTGTTTGTTTATGTTTTTTTTTTTTTTTGAGACGGAGAGTCTCACTCTGTCGCCCAGGCCGGAGTGCGGTGGCGCAGTTTTGGCTCACTGCAACCTCTGCCTCCTGGGTTTAAGCGATTCTCCTGCCTCAGCCTCCAGAGTAGCTGGAACTACAGGTGCCCGCCACCATACCTGGCTAATTCTTGTGTTTTTAGTGGAGACCGGGTTTCACCATATTGGCCAGGCTGGTCTGAAACTCCTGACCTTGTGATCCACCTGCCTTGGCCTCCCAAAGTGCTGGGATTACAGGTGTGAGCCACCACCCCCAGCCGACTTAGCATAATATTTTCAAGGTTCATCCATGTTGTGGCGTGAATCAGTGCTTTGTTCCTTTTCATGGCTAATACTTCATTGCATGGATGTACATATCCTATTTATCTATTCATCCGTTGACGGATGTGTGAGTTGTTTCCATCTTTTGGCAATTGTGAATAATGCTATAAACGTTCATGTGCAAGCTTTTTGTGGACATCTGTTTTCATTTCTCTTGGGTGTATATCCAGGAGGGAAATTGCTGGGTCACAGGGTGACTCTGTGTTTAATTATTTGAGGACTGACAGACTTTTTCACAGTAGCTGCACCATTTTATCTTCCCACCACCCGTCTGTGAGGGGTCGACTTCTCTGCTTCCCTAGGTTTTAATTTAAGGCCTGTGCTGATGCCTAGCTCACAGGAAGCTTCCAGTGGGGAAATTCTTATAGGTCTAGACCAGGTTCCTAGAGGCCAGGGCTCCTGGGTCTAAGCTAGGCCCTGCCAGAGCTTGTGGGACAGGCTGGGCCCAGGGCAGTGGGCAGGGTGAGGTGGAAGGAAGTGAGGGCACCCGCTTTGTGGCTTCCTGGTTGGAGACCAATGAAGACAGAACTGGAATCAATGGAAGAGAGATCCCTGTTTAATGCTGTTTTCTACACAGTGGAATTCATGATGCTAGGGTGATTTTAGGTGGCTCTATCATTAAATGACATTAAATCACTCAGTGGGAAAGCAATTCCCTTTTCAGTTCTCTTTCAGTTCTTCTGATTCCATCAAGGGGGAATCTTAGCTGAGGCTAAGGTGTTTAGTGCCTCTTTAAGTCTAGTTTCCCTTCTTTAACTTAGAGCAGATCTGTAGCTTAGTTCCTATGGCAGGGAATAGCTTTGAACCAGAATTTGTGAACTTTGGGGGTAGGGGGTATTTATTGTCACAATTAATTTCTATTTATGGCAAGTGATGCTGATTTTCCATTCCCAGAGAGCCAAAAGATTTCTTTTTAAAATACATGTATTTATGTTAGAAAGTGGGTTGATTTAAGGACAATTATGAAGGAAAATCTTCCAGCTGTACTTGAGAAGGTGGTAGACAAATGACTGAAGTTTGGGAACCCTTGTTCTGGAACTTAGGGTCCAGTAATCAGATGTGGTCTTGGCAATGGTGAGGTCCCCAGTCCCGGGGCATGTTCAGATGGAAACTGGATGCTAGAAAAATAATCCAGGCAGAGGCTGGGGGTGGGGTGTTCTCATGATCACACAAGCGCCTTTCAGCTGAGACTGCATGAGTGCGTGATTCCCATTGTGTTGAGTTGGTTTCCCAATTGCACAGCCGGACAATGTCATTGAGCAGATGCAACATCATCAGAAGCAATCCAGTGGGACGGGCAAGAGGTTGAGAGGTTGCCTTTCTTTCCAGCATGGTCACCTCATAGCCCCCTAGGCATGCTAGCAGGGAAATGTTACTGTGGGATTCCAAGTTCATGGGAATGACTTCCCATGGTGCTGGCTCAGCGTCTGCCCTGGTGTCAAATTTTTCGTGGTGGTATCACTTCCTGTTGGATCCCTCCCCACCTCAAGTCCCCAGTTAAGGGGCTCAACCTTCCAGCTCTCAGGTTGGTGAGTCCATATGGCCTGGGTACCCTGAGAGAGTGATGCTGTATTAGTCAGTGTTCTGCAGAGAAACCAAAGGGGTGCATATATATTTACAGAGAGAGTTTGTTTTAGGGAATTGGCTCATGGGATTATGGAGGCTGGCAAGTTCAAAATCTGCTGGCCCGCCCTTGACCCCAAGTCTGAAGGTCATTTGCTGACAGAATTCTGTCTTGTTCGGAGGAAGTCAGCCTTTTGTTCTACCAGGCCATCAACTGATTGGATGAGGCCCATCCCGTTAGGGATGGCAGTCTGCTTGACTCAGAGTTCACTGATTCGAATGTGAATCTCATCCCAGAACACCTTCATAGAAACACCATGACCCAGACAAGTTGACTTATTAAGTGAACTATCTGAGATGCTTTTGTTGGACCAGACACATAACATTAAGTAACATAGAATACCTTTCAAATCACTCCCTTTTAAATTCTTTTTCACCTCTTCAAAGAGGAAATCTCAGTTTTGTGCGAATATGTCTTTAAAAGTTCCCAAACATGTGTGACATCCTGTTTTAGCAAAGAAATAGAAACCTAGCCTTGGACTTGGAGCTTTTGAGCAGCAAGAGCTTGGAGCTGGAATTTAATAACAATGTTTTGTTTTCATTGTATTTATTTTTTCCAGCACCTTCTATTTATGGCAGGTGATGCTGACTTTCCATCTCAGTTGTGATATAAGGTTTCCTTTTATAAAAATAAAAGTTTAAAAAGTGAATAAGCTAAGCAGGAATGGCAGATTTGGGGAAACGTCGACATAAAAGTCACTGGGACAGTGCCTGAAACGTCCCCTACTTCTCCACATGCTCCGCGCTGCCTGTTTGCATTTCCTTCCCTCCTGGAGGCTGCCCTGGCGGTTTATTTCCATCTGGTGGCTTCCTTTCTGAGAATGGTGGTAGTCGATGGGAGGAGAGAACACTAGCTTTCTGGGGAAGAAAAAGGCCTGGGGGTGTCTGTTCTATGACAGAGTCATTGACTACGATGCTGGCGATGATTGGTAATGAGGCAGGAGATGGGACTGGGAGGTAGGGCTCACACATCAGACAACCACACTAGCTAAAATAGGGACAGGGCAGAAGTACCTTTTTTTTTTTTTTTTTTGAGACAAAGTCTCACTTTGTCGCCCAGGCTGGAGTGCAGTGGCACAATCTTGGCTCACTGCAACCTCCACTTCCCAGGTTCAAGCAATTCTCCTGCCTCAGCCTCCCAAATAGCTGGGATTACAGGTGCCTGCCACCACGCCCAGCTAATTTTTGTATTTTTAGGAGAGACAGGGTTTCACCAGGTTGGCCAGACTGGTCTCAAACTCCTGACCTCAGGTGATCCACCCACCTCAACCTAACAAAGTATTGGGATTACAGGCGTGAACCACTGCACCTGGCCACCGTAAGACATGTCCACGCAGAAGTGACTGCACGTTTCCATGGCAACTGCCTGATGCCTCCTTTTTCCTAGAAATTTATGCATAACCCACCCCCTAATTTGCATATACTTAAAAGTGGTGAACTACCTCCAGGCATACTGCCTGTTGGATAGTCCTGCTCCCCAAGGAGCAGTCCCTCTGCTGCTGTTGTACACTGCCACTTCAATAAAAGTTGCTAACACCACTGGTTCACCCTTGAATTCTGTCCTGGGTGAACCCAAGAACCCTCCTGGGTGAAGCCCCAATTTGGGGGCTCGCCTGCCCTGTGTCAGTAACACTTCATAGCATTTGCTACATGCCAGATGCTGTTCTAACTACTTTCACTTCATTATCTCCCAACAGTCCAGGGGGTAGGGATACCAATGTCATCCCCACTTTAGAGATAAGAGGAGAAATAGGGACACTGAGTGGTTAAGTTGCTAGTCTACAATCCAGTCAGTCTGGCTTAAGTCTGTGCTTTACCTCGTTTCACTCAAATTACTTCCTGTTCATGTTCTACCCTGTGGCTCCTTCCTATGTTAACTTCCTGGTTAACCAGGTGAGGCCCTGGTTTCCTAGTCTTGAGACTCCTTGGGCCTGGCTGAGTTGTTGACAGTGATGCACAGTCTTTAACTCACCAGCAAAGATCCATCTATAAAAATGATACGTCTTGTCACTTATGAAAGAGGAAAAAGTGGCTGGGTTCATGCCAGCACTTTGGGAGACCAAGGCGGGTGGATCATTTGAGGTCAGGAGTTTGAGAACAGCCTGGCCAACATGGTGAAACCGCATCTCTACTGAAAATACAAAAATTAGCTGGATGTGGTGGTGCATGCCTGTAGTTCCAGCTAGTTGGGAGACTGAGGCAGGAAAATCGCGTGAATGCAGGAGACAGAGGTTGCAGTGAGCTGAGATTGTGCCACTGCACTCCAGCCTGGGTGACAGAGTGAGACTCCGTCTCAAAAAAAAAAAGGAAAAAGAAAGAGGAAAAACTGTTAAACCAAGAGTGACTGGTGGGCCTGGGGATTACTTGAGAGTCACCAAGACAAGGTGCTCTGTGAAGGAAAGAATAGTCCTAAATTAATGGGTGTGAGGCCGGGGAACACCTTGTATTTGACACCTGCCTCACCCCGAGCAACGTAATCCATATCAACCTAACTGTCACGCTGACATGCTGTGTGCCTGTAGGTATATCATTAACCAACCCTCTCTGGGCTGCAGTGTGGTTTTACTGGGTGGTGTAATTATAGGAGCTCCTTGGATGACAGTAGCCAGCAGTGAGCTCTTTAATTGACAGGGTCAGGCAGCAGTCATTGGCAGGATGGCAGTTATTAGCTGCTCTGTGAAAGCTGCACAAACTAGCACACATTTAGCAAGTATTTGCTGAGCAACCTTGGGCACTGGGGAAGGTCAGTGAGTCACAGTGTCTGTCCTTGAGGAACTCTGAATCTGATAAAGCGGCATCTCCACTGTATCAGTTAGCTTTTGCTGGGTAACAAACCACCCCAGAATGTAATAGCTTAAAATAGAAAACATTGATTTTGTTCATGATTCTGTAGGTGGGGAATTTGGGCTGAGCTCAGCCAGGTGGTTTTTCTGATCTCAGCTGGGCTTATTCATGTGTCTGTGGTCAGCTAGTGGGTCAGCTGGGGGCTGGCTGGTCTAGGGTGTCCTTCACCAAAGTGTCCTTCACTTGTCTGTCTTCCAAGTGGTATCTTACCTTCCAGCAGACCAGCCTGGGCTTGTTCACACAGTTACTGGGCAGAGAGAGAAAAAGAGGACATGCATGAGGCTTCTTGAGGCTTTGGCTCAGAATTGGCACAATGTCACACTTCTGCCACCTTTATTGATTTAAAAAAAAAAAATCACACGGCCAGCTGGTCCTCAGCAGGTGGAGAAATAGATTGCACCTCTTGATGGGAATATTTGATCTGCTAAAATTTTGTTTAAATTTTTTTCACTTGTGCACATGTGGGCTATTGGTCTGTCTTTCCCTTTCTTGTGTAATGTCTTTGTCTGCTTTTGGAATCAAGGCAACGCTGGCTTTACAGAATGAGTTGGGGGTGTCCACTTCTCTTCAATTTCTTGGAACAGTTTGTTTAGAATTGGTATTATTCTGTGTTAAATGTTTGGCAGAATTCATCCATGAAGCCATCTGTGCCTGGAGTTCCCTCTATGAGAAGAAACTCCAGGCCCTGGATAAACCTTTTTTTCTCCTTTTATTGCCAGATTTTAAAGAAAAATCTAGCTTTATGTTTTGACTTGTTATTAGCCCTTTAGCTCCTTGAAATCTGACTCCTTTAGTCATTCATTCAACACATATTCACCGAGCACCATCTATAAGGAAGACGTGTTCTAAGTGCTGGGAATACTGTCCTGCAAAAACCTGCCAGGCGCCTGACACTGTAGCAGGCAGATACGTAATATCCAAGTAAACAACTGCAGGGTAACATCAGGCCCTGAGAGATACTACAGGGAGAAAAATAAAGGGCTTTAGTTCACTTCTTTAAAAGTGTGGTTGCCGAGTCGGCCAATGAGCTAATTCTCCCTCCTTGTCCCATTTTTCTAGTCTTTTCTCTCTTGGCTTCTGGGTCCCACCATGTGCTCTTGGTTGTCCTTCCACCTCTGTGCCCACTCCTCCGTCTCCTTCTCTGGCTTTCTCTCTTCCATCCTTTCTTCTCCCTTAATGCTTTTTCCCTGGGCAGGATTTTTCATCTCCCTGGGCAGGATTACCTGTGGCTTTGTCTGCCATCTGTGTACCCATGACACCAGCATTCCTGTTTCCAGCCCGTTTTCTCCTGAGTGACAGTCCTGACTATATTTCCAACCTCCTGAACACATTTCTACCATGTCACCAATTTCTAAAACCAAATGAACTGTTTCCTTCATTCTTCAAACATGCTCCTTCTGCTCCTCGTCCCACTGCAGATCATGGCAGTAGAATCCTTGCCCCGTTCCCCAGCCCATCATCAAGTCCTGTTGCTTCTGCTTCTGGAAGCTCTCTCTGCTCCCTCCCTTCTGTTCTGCCTGCCCCTCTGTTCCCACCTCATTTGCTACCCTCATCATTTCTCAACAGGGCTGCTGCAACAGCTTCCCCACATTTGCCTCCTGCTACTCCATCCTTCTGACTGTGGAATGGTTTTCTTCTAGAAGTAGATCATGCCTTTCTGCTTACAAAGCTTCCCCAGCCCCCATGGCCTCCAGGATAACATTCGCTCTCTTTTGTGTGGTCTCCAAGACCCTTAAACTTCTTGCTCAGTGGAGAGTCCTGGTCCATCTTGGGGCCCAGCCCAGCACATGCTCTCCTCCCAAGTGTGCCGCTCTGCACCGTGGGGTGCCCCGAACTCCTTGCCTGTGACACCCTCTCCCCACCACTCTGCCCATCGTTAGAGACCCAGCTCAGGTGTCGCTTCTTCCATGAAACTTCTGATGCTGCTCCCACCCCAACACAAGTGTCTCCCATCGCGTGCCATCACGTCATGTCCGTCCATTTATACACCCTTGCCCTTTAGGGACCCAGAAGTCCCAAGGCACACAGAGCATGCCTTACTCATGCCTAGTACATACCAGGTGCTCAATAAATGCTGGGTGAATAACTGCTCCATTTTTAAAGAATAGGCAATGGGGCAGTGATCAGAAGGCTGGGATTAGAGCTCTGGCTCTGCCACCTGCAAAGTGGATGATGTGAACAAACTCCTTAATTTTGATTTCTCACCCACAAAGTGGATCGTAGTCCTTGCCTGTCCTTCTGACAGGACTATCCCCTCACTGACAGGTGTCTGCCCTGCATGCAGTGGTGGGAAGAGCCGTCAGCCTGGAGGACTCGGGGATGACCTGTGTTCTCTGCTTCCCTTGTCCCCAGTGTGCTTTGCAAAGCATGTTCCCAGGATGTGGGACCTGGAGGAACAGCTTAGCAGTGGCCAGTATCTGAAGCTACGTGTGTGGGCCTAGGACTTTGGCTAGATCCCAAAAGGGAAGGGAAATTCAGATTAAACTGGGCTACATAATGGTTTGTCTGGTGCCAGGCTGCTTGGGTTCAGATGCCAGCTCCAGCTTTTACTAGCTGTGTGACATTGGGGAAGTTGTCTAACCTCTCTAGGCCTTATTTTCTTTACCTGTAAAACAAGGCTGCTAGGCACGGCGGCTCATGTCTGTAAGCCCAGCACTTTGGTAGGCCGAGGCAGGCAGATCACATGAGGTCAGGAGTTCAAGACCTGCCTGGCCAACATGGTGATACTCTGTCTCTACTAAAAGCACAAAAATTAACCGGGCATGGTGGCAGGTGCCTGTAATCCCACCTACTCGGGAGGCTGAGGCAGGAGAATTGCTTGAACCTGGATGATGAAGGTTACAGTGAGCTGAGATCGCACCACGGCACTCCAGCCCGGGCAACACAGTGAGACTCTGTCTCAAAAAAATAAAAATAAAGCAAGGCTAATTAAAACACCTTCATCATAGTGTTTTGGTGAATAATGAATAAATTAATCCAGGCAAAAGGGCTTGGAACTGTGCCTGGGACACACTAGGCAACAAATGTTGGCTATCATTATTGTTGCAATTGTGGTTGTTATTATTCTAAGAGATTGGAAGACCCAGGGCTGCACAGACAGAATGATCCTCAGTGACTTCTGCCCTGGGGCACTGCCAAATTCCAGTGTCCCGCCTGTTGCCATTTCCGGAGAGAGCCAAATGCTGACTTTGTGCCCAGAGCTCCAGCCACAGTGTGCATGGAGCTGGGCGGCCCAGGGTAAATGGGCTTCCTCCTTCCCCATAACATCTCAGACGCCTGAATATTCCTGGCTGGCTGGTGTCCAGATACTAGGGCAGAAGGCTGGGCTGACCTCTGCCTTCCTGAAAACAGAGGCCAAAGCCACCGTCCCCTTGGAGTGCTCTGGGCAGTGGGAGGGGCCTGGGTTCTGGCCAGCCTGGGGTTGAACCACCAGCCCGGGAGCAGGCCTGGGAGTCACTGCAGGGTGGCCTGGGTGACTGCTCACCAGCCTGGCCCTCCCCAGGGTTCTGGGCCAGAGCCTTCCTGGCCGTTGGAGCAGGAGCTGTGGGTGGAACACTTTTGAGTTGGGAGATTGCCTCGGACCTCCAGACGCCAAACATCTCAGGTCTGTATGGAAAGGTTCCACACCTCCGGATTGTCCTCTTGCCTACAGTTCCGGGAAAAGGCTCCAACTCAGGCTGGGAATTGGCTGTGGTTTAAATAGTAGGAAGAACTCCCGAGGGTGGGAATGGAGTTGGGCGGACGGAGTGGTCATCTTAACAGCACGTTCTCCCTCCACGGGAAGCCAGCTGGGCTCTCTGACTCTTGTTCCCTGGCACGTAAGGGAGCATGTGCCAAAGTGACTTCCTTTGGCAACAGCAGGCAGGGGCTGGGGCTCACGGGTGGAGATTCGTGTTGTTATGAAGAAGAGGACAGAAGTGGACCCTTACCCTGTCCGTGGGCAGATCCCACAGACTTTTATTTATCCACGAGACCCTCATAGTGACTTTTCACGAGCAAAAGCAAACCAAATGTTGCTTCTGGAAGAGGAAGGGCCAGTGAGCCTCCAGAAGGTTGTTTGTGTTTCTCCACACCCGGAGCTAGACGTGCGACACACACACACACTTTAAGCAAACACTGGACTAAGGCACAGCAGGACGGCACCTCTACTTAGGAAACAGTGAGGATAATTCTCTTTGTTATCTGGGGTCAGGATGGACATTTCTGGGAGCACTATCCTTCTTCCTGTCAAACTATAGAACTTGAAACTCCAGCTGGGCACCGTGGCTCATGCCTGTGATCCCAGCACTTTGGGAGGCCAAGGTGGGAGGATGGCTTGAGGCCAGGAGTTTGAGACCAGCCTGGGCAACACAGCAAGACTCCATTTCTACAAAAAAATAAAATTAGGCGGGCATGGTGTTGCACAGCTGTAGTCCCAGCTACTGGGGAGGCTAAGGCAGGGGGATCGCTTGAGCCCAAGAGTTTGAGGTTGCCTTGAGCAATGTTTGAGCCACTGTACTCCAGCCTGGGCGAGAGAGAGAGAGATCCTGTTTAAAAAAAAAAAAAAACTTGAAACTCACTGAGCCACAAATGTTCCACTTTGTGTGCAGAATTTCCATAACACCACCCACACTTCCCAGTGTCTTACCCCTTTCTCCTCCCTCTTGTTCCTCCTCCACAACCCTACTCTCTCCAGTTCTGATGCCCGGAGGATGCTTGTTGCAGCTTGAAAAACCCATTTGCTCTTCTTCTACCCTGGTTATGGGTTCCTTTTGCTTTAAAAAGAAATTTAAATCTGAAGTTGTACTTTCCTGTGTTCTGTATTATTTTATGTGATTCTTTTTATGTGTATTTTTATGGGTATTTATGGAGAGTATTCAGGTCTTGAATGTGAAGACAGCTTACCATGGTACCTACAATGCATCAAATCAAGGTTGGGGCATCCAGGCCATTTAGTGTCCTCAGTGAGATCCACCTCACCGAGTTTCTGGATACTCAGAAAAAGTGATTCATTTAGAAATTAATTTCGAAAACAGAATTGAACCCATTGTGCCACATGTGCTTAGTTCCTTTTAGATATCAAGGAAAAATTTTATCCATGATCCAAACCAGTCTCAAAGTTAGATCAATAAAGACAGCAAGCGCTTCAGCTTGGCCAGTGAGCTAACAGGATGAAAAATACAGCCAACCCTATGCAACCTAAAGCATGGTTTTTGTTTGTTTGTTTGCTTTCTGGGGTTTTTTTTGAGATGGAGTCTCAGTCTGTCACTCAGGCAGGAGTGCAGCAATGGGATCTCGGCTCAATGCAACTTCCACCTCCCGGGTTCAGGCCATTTTCATGCCTCAGCCTCACGAGTAGCTGGGATGATAGGCACCTGCCACCACGCTTGGATAATATTTGTATTTTTAGTAGAGACAGGGTTTCGCCATGTTGGCCAGGCTGGTCTCGAACTCCTGGCCTCAAGCGATCCACCTGTCTTGGCCTCCCAAAGTGCTGGGATTATAGGCATGAGCCACTGCACCCAGCCTAAAGCATGGTTCTTATTCAGGCCCTCTCTTAATTAGCCCAGTCATCCCTCAACCTTAGCGAACGGGCCAGTGCAGAGAGAGGCTACCTTGACAGATTCCTCCTGTCTGGTACAAAGCTCAGTGGACACAGAGATGATTTGACACTGCCTTGCGCCCTCTCTCCTGATCTTAGTTAGGCTGCTGCGTGGTTTTCACCAGGCCCTAAGCATGTGAGTAGGAAAGACAGTCGTAGAAAAATGCCCTGTATTTGGAACTGGAAAACTAGTGAGTTCCAGTCCTGTGAATTTTGGCAAATCACCCAGAGCCATTAGGAGCCTTGGTTTCTCACCTGTAAAATGGGGATAATGATACCTTGTTCTGCCAGCATCATAAGGTTGACATGAAAACCCCATGCAGGATGTATTGTGTAAGCTGAACCTTACGTTTAATCATGAAGAGTCTCGTTTTCATGTGGCATGACCCCTATGGGCATCCCCTCCCCAGGGATCTGCCTTATCACCTACTCATCTTGGGGTTATGTTGAACCCCTGTGTCCTGCCTACAGTTAGAAGCGAATTTGCTGTCTTCCCTGAAAAGTGCCACACGTGGATTGCTTGTCCTACTTGTCCTGTGACTGCAGCAGTTGCTGAGGCTGCACCTGGCAGGCAGCAGGGAAAGGCAGAGTCAGGAGAGAGACTGGCTGGAGAATGTGCACTGCAAAGAATCAGG
>NW_012103399.1:1656371-1690894 GCF_000951045.1 Mandrillus leucophaeus
TAAAAGTGATTGCTTTGGCCAGGTGTGGTGGCTTATGCCTGTAATCTCAGCACTTTGGGAGACTGAGGCAGGAGGATCACCTGAGATAGGGAGTTCAAGACCAGCCTGACCAACATGGAGAAACCCCGTCTCTCTGAAAATACAGAATTAGCCAGGCGTGGTGGTGCATGCCTGTAATCCCAGCTACTCGGGAGGCCGAGGCATGAGAATCACTTGGACTCGGGAGGCAGAGGTTGTGGTGAGCTGAGATCGCTCCATTGCACTGCAGCCCGGAAAAAAAAACCAAAACTCCATCTTAAAAAAAAAAAAAAAAAAGTGACTGCTTCCAGGTTGTAGGACAGGGGTATGACAGAAGACTATTTTTTCACCATATGCTTTTTGGTTCTATTATCTTCTTTAAAAAATCATCATTTTATGTAGATCAAAACATTTTTAAAAGAGAAGTTCTGCAAATCATAGGACTTTGATTTCTACATAGAAACTTGAACATTTCATCTAGTGCAGTCTCCTACCTTCAGGTGGGTAAATGCCAAAACTCAGGTGGCCTTTTGGAATGTGCTGCGTGGCCCCTGAACAAATTGAAGAAGGAAAAAAGCAGTTTGTATTCCACAGCGAAAGTTATGCTTCAAAGTGGCAGAGGCTTTTGGGGAACATCATTGACTCCTGAAAGATTGTCATGGGCCTTCTGAGGTGTCTCACTGAGACAGGGTGATTGGAGTAGTAGCCAGGAGACCCTGGTCTAGTCCTGACCTTGTTCGTGCTTTGCTGTGAGATGGAGCAAGTATTGGCCCTCCTTGGTTTCTGTTAATGCCCCTGGACAATAGGGCTTTGAGTTTTCCAAGGGCCCTTATAGCTCTACATTTCTAGAACTGGACAATGATAGCAAATAGCTATCAGAGGGGGAGAGACAATAAACAACTGAACAAATAAGATGCTTTCAGACCATGCAAATCCTCCAAAGAAAATAAACTAGGGGGATGGGCTAAATTATGCTGGAGGGGGCGTGGTTACTTTACATGGTATGCTCAGGGGCGCTTTTCTGGGGAGGTGATGTTTGAATTAAGACCCAGACAATGCCAGAGAGTCAGCTGAGGGTGAAACGGAGAGACCGCTCCAGGGAACCGTGTTCGGAGAACCAAGACTAGTTCCCCTAAAGCAGCAGAGCACTGAAGCCTGCAGGCACAAGGGCGGGCATAGGGATTGGGGTGTGGTAGGGGAAGGAGATGGATCCGTATTTACTATTACACTTTTCAAAGGGAAAATAACTTTTTGTGAATGGCAAGGATTAATTCTGATGCCACCTTGGGCTTAGTGGACCAGCCTTCATCCGACACACAGCCCCGGGAGCTGTTTGTTCTTTTGTATCATCCGAGAGGGCAGGATGCAACATGGGTGTATGTGGTGGCAAGGAGATAGCACCACTTGGAAAATCCCTAGGGAAGCTGGTCTCTAGGGACCAAAATTATATTTCTTGGGAGCAACTTATGTCAGGAGTCAAAGACATAACATCACGACTTCTCCACCCACTCACATAAATGCTTAAGAGTTGGTCCAATGCTTGGTCGGGCACAGTGACTCACGCCTGTAATCCTAGCGCTCTGGGAGGCCAAGGCTGGTGGATCACCTGAGGTTAAGAGTTCGAGACCAGCCTGGCCAACATAGTGAAACCCTGTCTCTACTAACAATACAAAAATTAGGTGGACATGGTGGTGCACTCCTGTAATCCCGGCTACTCAGGAGGCCGAGGCAGGAGAATCGCTTGAACTCAGGAGGTGGAGGTTGCAGTGAGTGGATATCACGCCACGGCACTCCAGCCTGGGTGACAGAGCGAGACGCCATCTCAAAAAAAAAAAAAAAAGGTTTGAATACCCTCTGAAGACCCTGTGAAGATCAGGGCTGACACAGTATGAACAATGTCCAGTATACATGGCAGTAAATTAAATTGTTTAAATTACAAGTAAAATAAATGCACATAGTCTTTGATTCAGCGCCTTCACTACTAGGAATCTATCTTTAAATATATTAATGCAAGGTGTGCAAAGAAGTAAGTGGGAGGATGCTTGTTGGCAGTGCCATATGGAGCAGCGGAAAGTCTGGGAGCAACCTAAATGGCTACCAATAGGAAACTAGTTAAGTAAATAGTGGTGTAGCCGCACAAGGGAACACCAGGCAGCCATTCAAGGAATGAGGTGTATTCGTAGGCACAGGGAAAGAATGTTCTCTGAGGGATATTATTAGAAAAGCTAGGTTGGAGGTTGGGGCTTAGACTTGTGGCCAAAGGAGTTTGCTGGAACTCCCAACTCCACGCTCCTGTCCCCTACTAGCCCTCGGCCCATCCAGCCAAAGACAGTTGACTGGGGCGCGGTGGGAGCAGCCATGCCCAGGAGGAGGTGCGGTCGAGGGCAAAGCACTGCACCGGGGCCTGAATAAATGCGCTCCACCAATCCAGAAAGCGAACAGTGGCGCTTCCTCCAATCAGGTGTGAAGGGATGAGTGAGGGGCGGGACAAGAGGCCGGGAGTGTTACTCTGGTACAGCTCCCGCCACACGGAAACGTGGAGTGAAGGATAAGTGTTCTCCCAGTAAATACCTCTGGAAGGAGGCACAGGAAACTGAGAAGCGTGGTTCCCCCTAAGAGGGCAGTGGCTGACTGGCGTCGGAAATGGTGGTGCAGAAGGGAGACTTATTTTGGTATAGAGTTGCAGGAGTAAAGAGTTATTTTTATTCCCTCTTAAACATTTGGGGGATTTCCGCTACTTGTGAATAACTTCCTCCAAAGCCTCGGATGAAGTCACCAGCAATGTCCTGGGTTCACAAGTCCTAAAATTGAGCTACCCCATTTTGGTTTTTACTGGAGATCTGAATTCCAGATGTCATAGGAGACCTTTACTTCTCTGTTATTTTTCAGAGTGCCTGGTGGTTCAAACCAACCTCTAGCCGCCATTTCTCTTACACTGTACTCGAAACCTTACTTGACTTCTCATTAAAACGTATCCCTTTCTCTGTGGAAGCTTGTTCCTGATGTCTGAAATGTCCAATTGAAACCATTCCCAGAGCTTAAAACAGTACCTCCCAGACAGCAGCATTTGACAACCACCCTGAGGATTTCTGCTGACACTGAGGACCACCTGTCCTTTTACTTACATAACATTTTCCCTGAATTGTTCACTTTTAAAGCTTCAATAACTTGGTTTTAAAATGATACTTTATATCACTACTATAAGTGGTGTTTATTCCTTATAAAAAGAACGTTACAAATAAATACAATAAACTCAGAATGATGTTATTAAATTCTAGCTACAAATACGTTCTAACCAAAGATCTGCTTTCTCTTTTTGTTAAAAAGAAATTAGCAAGTATTGGAGACTGACTAGCACCAAACTGGGTCTTTTCCTTGGTGAACTCAGAAGGATTGGAATGGGGACTTTTTCACTATGTGGTTCAGTGTTGCTTAATGCCCTATCAATGCACTATCCAAAACCATGCCTTATAACATTTTAATTCCATCCTTTGGGAAAGAATGGGTTAAAACCATTTTTTTCTAGAAAGTTTTAGTTACATGTCCATATGGATTTGTGTCATCTGAGCTGAACAGCATATGAAGCCATTATCACCCTGGAGTTAATGGCCCTGGTGAAGTTGGCATTTGGGCATTCCTGCTGATGTTAAAGTAACAGGGCATTCAGCATGGTACATGAGCCCTTTTTCCCCCCAGGGTCAGAAATGCATCTATTTAAAAGAAAAGAAAAAAAAAGGAATGCATCATTTTGGAGGCAGCAGCATATGATGGCAGCTAAGAATGATGCAGGCCTAAACAAAGGGGAATTTGTCCTTTTTGAAAGAATTAGAAGAATCTCTAAGCTGGTTCATTGGGTCCTTCTAATTGTTGATGCACAGACTCACAGCCAGGACCTCTCAGACTGAGTTCTGCAGCCATACAGCTCCTGGCTTATTGTTAATGCATCCTAGGTCTCAAGGAGTGGACCCTGTATGAGCCCAGGAGCCTTGTTCCATTCCGTGAGGGGATAATGGGGGTGAGAATGAGCATGGTTGGATAGGAGAGCTGGCAGTGAAAAGGTGGAGGGTTTGTGCAGTCAGTGCATGTCCACTAGAGGAGTGGGAATAGTTGGTACCAGAAAAACGCCTTTTAAAATGATCCTGTTTCGGGCTGGGGATGGTGGTTCACGTCTGTAATCCCAGTGCTTTGGGAGACCGAGGCGGGCAGATCACCTGAGGTGGAGGGTTCGAGAGCAGCCTGGCCAACATGGTGAAACTCCGTCTCTACTAAAATACAAAATAAGCCAGGTGTAGTAGCACATGCCTGTAGTCCCAGCTGCTGAGGAGGCTGAAGCAGGAGAATCACTTGAACCTGGGAGGCAGAGGTTGCAGTGAGCCAAGATTGTGCCACTGTACTCCAGCCTGGGCAACAGAGCAAGACTCTGTCTCAAAACCAAAACAAAAAAAGTCCTATTTCAGAAATATCAGTGAATGCTTAAACTCGGAGTGAAAGTTTCATGACAGATAGGATCTTTACAATATCTCAAAATACCTTCCCATACATGCCACAATATGGATGGCTACTCAGGAGGCTGAGGCAGGAGACTCACTTGAACCTGGGAGGTGGAGGTTGCAGTGAGCGGAGATCACGCCACTGTACTCCAGCCTGGGCGACAGAGTGAGACTCTGTCTCAAAAAAAAAAAAAAAAAAAGAAAAGAAAGAAAATGTCCTTGTTTTTCAGAAACACACACTAAAGCACTTAGTTATATGGTTTAGGCAACTTACTCTCAAGTGGGTCAGAAAGAGAGAGAGAGACAGTGTGTGTGTGTGTGTATGTGTGTGCATTAATCCATTTAAAACTGGGGCTACAATTTCATCCCAGTGAACAGTGAACAAAAGGTCTGATTTGCACAGTACTTCAAAACATGAAACTACAAATTAATTTTTTTCCAAAAAAATTACTAACTGTCTGGTCACAAATTATTGGAATAAAAGAAGAATGAACCAAGTGTTGATATTAGGAGGTTGCATCTTCCCACCAGATGATTTGATGTGACATCTTCTCTTGACATTTGACTTTTATTGACCAAGATGATGGTTATAATATACTCAAAGATTTTATCAATTTTCCCCAGTGTGACTTTTAATTGTTTCATAGTTAAAGCATTCTTTTGAATGCTTTTTCCTCATTTATTGGGAACTTGTCCAGCTCAGACAAGTCCTCATGTATTCATGCCCTCAGTTGCTTTTCTTCTGATCTCCCATGATATTTTCATCAACTTTGGACAACTGTAGTTCTGTTGTAACACTTGCAGTTTCACTTTGCAGTTACTTCCTTTGTATATCATTCAAACTGTCCTGCCAAAGTAAAGCATTACCCTGAAATCTCAGTGGTTTAACATTCAGAGGCTTATTAATTCCCCAGTCATGATATCTGTCCAAGATGTGAGGCTTCAACCTACTATGGCTGCACCATCCCCAGCTACTTCCTTAGGGAAAGGGAGCATGGAAAACTCATACCTGCTCTCCTCTGCATCAGCCTGAAAATGGCCATGTCATGCAGTTCTGGCCCATTGGTTAGAATTAGTCATGAGTACCTGCTCTCCTCTTCATCAGCCTGGAAATGGCCATGCCATGCAGTTCTGGGCTATTAGTCATGAGTTTCCCCCATAGCTGCAAGGGAGTCCAGGAAATGTAGTCTTCCTGTGTGATCAGAGAGGGAAAAATTAAATGTATTTTTTGGGGGTCCAGTGTTGTTCAAATGGGAATATATATTAAGAAGAATGGTTTCTGAGTGGATATTTATTTTATTTTATTTTTATTTTTTTGAGATAGGGTCTTGCTGTGTCACCCAGGCTAGTGTGCAGTGGTGAGATCATGGTTTATTGCAGCCTCCACTCCCTGGGCTCAAGCAATCCTTCTGCCTTAGTTTACCAAGTACCTGGGACCACAGGCACATGCCACAACACTAGGCTAGTTTTTCAAATGTTTTGTAGAGATGGAGTTTTGCTCTGTTGCCCAAGCTGATCTCAAACTCCTGGGCTTAATTAACATCCTCTTGCCTTGGCCTCCCGAAGTGGTGAGATTACAGGCATAAGCCACCATGCCCAGCTGGGTATTAATTTTATAAATGATCAGATCATTAGGAAATATTTCTGTATTGTGATCACTTTTTCTTTATTATGAAGCAGAGGCTCTGATCAGGAATCCTCAGTGAGCTTCTGGGCGTGGGGAATCAGGAACAGCATCTTAGCACACACAAAGCCACTCCTTCTGCCGAAGAGGCGTGATGGTTTTCTGAATTAGGGATTCTAATGAGTCCTCACCCTCCTCCTCCACAAGGAATATTTGGCATCTGAATGCAATAGCAGACAGCCCCTCTCATGCCAGACTTTTGTCCAGTAAAGTCTCCAGGCGAGTAAAGATGGGGAGCCACTGTTTTTGCTTTTCCAAGACCCTATGAAATGTTGCCTTTTCTTTTTAAGAGACAGAGCCTTGCTTTGTTGCCCAGGCTGGAGTGCAGTGGTGCAATTATGGCTCACTGCATCCTCAGCCTCCTAGGCTCAAGCTATCTTCCTGCCTTAGCTTCCTAAGTAGCTGGGCCTGCAGGTATGACTATGAGGCCCAGCTAATTTTCTTTTATTGTTTTTAGAGACAGTGGCTACTATGTTTCCCCAGCTGGTCTCAATCTCCTGGGCCCAAGCTATCTTCGTGCCTTCTCCCAAAGTTCCAGGATTATGGGCATGAGCCACCACACCCAGCTAAAAGGTGTTTATTTTTTATTGTAATTTTGTTTTGTCATTGACAGATTTTGAATTTCTCTTTCTTAACCCCTTCAGCACATCCCGCTCTGGGCTTTAAACGTGACCCCTCGCCTCGCCCTGCCCTGTGAAAATGTTGGTGCTTCTTGCTTTCATCATCGCCTTCCACATCACCTCTGCAGCCTTGCTGTTCATTGCCACCATCGACAATGTAAGTTTCCTTTCCTTCCACTTACTCAGAACCCCGGGTCCTGGAGTCAATAGAAGTGGGTTATATTGGTCTGTTCTCATGCTGCTAATAAAGGCATACCAGAGACTGGGTAATTTATAAAGAAAACGAGGTCTAATGGACTCACAATTCCACGTGTCTCGGGAAGCCTCTGCAGAAGGCAAAGGAGGAGCAAAGACACGTCTTACATGGCAGCAGGCAAGAGAGCGTGTGCAGGGCAACTGCCCTTTATAAATCCATCAGATCTCGTGAGACCCATTCACTACCACGAGAACAGTACAGGAAGAACTTGCCCCCATGATTCAGTTACCTCCCAGTGGGTCCCTACCATGACATGTGGGAATTATGGGAACTACAATTCGAGATTTGGTTGGGGACACAGCCAAACCATATCACAGGTTGAGAACCCTGCCAAGGTTCAACCATAGTTTGGGGTTGTCCTCCCTGCGGAGGCACACCCATCTTCTGACCCAAGGGCTAAAGACTCTTGGCCTGAATGTGAAGGTTCAGGCCGTCCCATGTTCAGGTTTTGGGGGCAGGTCCTGGCAGGCAGGGACGTTTGTCCTCCCATCCGTGATTCTTTCATAGAGCTGGTCTCTAGGAAGCCCTTTGAGGATGTTGTGTGACTTCAGCTTTCCTCTAGATCAGAGTTCTCAACCTTGCCACTATTGTCGTTTTGGGCTGGATAATCCTTTGTTATGGGGGCCTCCCTGTGCATTGTAGGAAGTTCAGCAATATGTCTGGCCTTACCCGCTAGATGCAGTAGCACCCCCACCCCTGGTTATGACAATCTAAAATATCTTCAGACATTGTCAGATGTCCCATGGAGAACAAAATCACCCTCTGTTGAGGACCACTGCCCTAGATCCTCCAGGTGACCTATCCCAGGTGGCCTCTGCCCCCAACTCCTGACACCTCCTTATCAACCAGGGTCCCCTGTTGCTAGCCCACCCGGCCATGTCCTCCCCAGCAGAGCTCATGCATGGAACTTTCCAGACTCTACGTATGCCCCTATGAAAAATTTAACGTTTTCCTTTAGTATCCAGCTTGCAGCCATATGGCAGGAATGTATTAGATAAATAACCTCTTGGCATAGATTAATATCCCCCCAAGCAGGGAGTGACATTAGGGAAGCTTCTTAACAGAGCTTCTCTCTGGCTTATACACCGATCCAAAGACCTGGCGTCCATCCTGCTCATTTTAGACTGCAGAGATAATTAAAGGGCAGAAACATTGCTCAGAAAGCCAAAAAGTACACCACACGAGTGGTCACCAACTCTGTCTACATATACGGCTCCTGTTGAATCATCATGACAATAATAACATAAACGATAACACCTGTCACTTAGTGATCACTATGGCCCTTTTATGCATGTCATCTCATGTGATCTCCACCCCAACTGTACCAGGTAGGGTACCAACCTCTCCTTGCACTGGGTTACAGGTGAAGGAGCTGAGCCTCAGGGCCATTCGGGCACTTGGCAGAGTTTACAGTGCAGTAAGCAGCAGAGCCAGGATTTAAGTCATTCCAGAGGCTCCTGGTCCTGGAGCCTGTCAGGGGAGATGAGCGCAGTCATCGCATTTGGGTTCTGGAGCTTCTTGCTGAGCTGCTGTGAGTGGCCTGGGTAGGGACCACATTGATGCTATGGAGTATAGCAGTGGTCCCCAACCTTTTTGGCACCAGGGACTGGTTTCATGGAAGACAATTTTTCCACAGATTGGGGAGGGGCATTGCAGGGGGATGGTTTCAGAATGATTGAAGTGCATTACATTTATTATGTACTTTATTATTATTACATTGTAATATATAATGGAGTAATTATATAACTCGTCATAATGGAATCAGTGGGAGCCCTGAGCTTGTTTTTCTGGACTAGGCGGTCCCATCTGGGGGTGATGGGAGACAATGACAGATCATCAGGCATTAGAGTCTCATAAGGAGCGTGCAGCCTAGATCCCTGGCATGCACCGTTCACAATAAGGTTGACTCCTATGAGAATCTAATGTCCCTGGTGACCTGACAGGAGGCAGAGCTCAGGCAGTAGTGTGAGCGATGGGGAGCAGCTGTAAATACAGATAAAGTTTCCTTCACTGGCTGCTCACCTTCTGCTGCATGGCCTGGTTCCTAACAGGCCACAGACAGGTACCAGTCCATGGCCCATGGGTTGGGGAACCCTGGATTATAGTATTTGGACCCACCATTCCAGGAGCCACTGTGAAATCAATGGGACCGAATGTTCTTTTAGAATCTTTTTTCTATTTCTTCCCATCTAGTCCTTTGGCATCCAGAAAAGGCCCCAGACTTAGTGAAAAGGATACACAGACATTAGGGGCAGGAAACCATCAGCCTTAGTGAATCGTATCTAGCACCCCCAGGGCATGTATATTATCGTGGCACATACTGAGAAGACGCAGATGGACTCTTTGTCCATCAGTGAATCTGAGGGTATTCATTACGCATTTGGAATTGTGCTTGGCAACTGGAAGGTAGAAGGAAGGCCATCTTGGGCAGTAGGTGAAGGACAGCAGCCACCAAAGCACAGAGGGAAATGAATGCTTTGGGCTGAAGACAGGAGAATCTTGTCTGGTCATCCCATGCATTGCAGTGTTTGTTTGTTTGTGACAGGGTCTCTCTCTGTCACCCAGGCTGGAGTGTAGTGTTGCGATCATGGCTCACTGCAGCCTCTACTGCCCAGGCTCAAGTGATCCTCCCACCTCCGGCTCCTGAGTAGCTGGGACTACAGTCATGCACCACCACGCCTGACTAATTTTTTTGTATTTTTTTGTAGAGATGAGTTGCCCCGGCTGGTCTCAAAGTCCTGGGCTCAAGCAATCCTCCCACTTCGGCCTCCCAAAGTGCTGAAATTACAGGCATGAGCCACCGTGCCCAGCCCTGTCTGCTAATATTTCCACCAACTCAGCCTTATCTTTTCTCCCATACTCTCTGAGGGCCTGGACCACCTCTTATCCTTTGGGAGACAGTAGCAGGGCATCACCTGGAGCCGGTTAGAAATGTAGAATCCCGGCCGGGCGTGGTGGCTCACGCCTGTAATTCCAGCACTTTGGGAGGCCGAGGCAGCTGGATCACCTGAGGTCAGGAGTTTGAGACCAGCCTGACCAACATGGCGAAACCCTGTGTCTACTAAAAATACAAAATTAGCCAGGTGTGGTGGTGCATGCCCCTAAATCCCAGCTACTCAGGAGGCTGAGGCAGGAGAATCACTCGAACTCAGTATGGGAAGGCTGCAGTGAGCTGAGATCATGTACTGCACTCCAGCCTGGGCAACAAGAGTGAAATTCCATCTCAAAAAAAAACAAAAAAAGAAGAAAAAAAAAGAAATGTAGAATCCTGGCTGGGCGCAGTGGCTCATGTTTGTAATCCCAGCACTGTGGGAGGCTGAGGTGGGTGGATCACCTGAGGTCAGGAGTTCAAGACTAGCCTGGCAACATGGTAAACCCTGGCTCTACAAAATATACAAAAATTAGTCAGGCATGGTGATGTGCACCTGTAGTCCCAGATACTCAGGAGGCTGAGGTGGGAGGATTGCTTGAGCCCAAGAGATGGAGGCTGCAGTGAGCCAAGACCGTGCCACTGCCCTCCAGCCTGGGCGACAGAGCAAGACTCTGTCTCAAAAAAATAAATAACTAAGAAAGAAATGCAGAACCCAGGCCCCACCCCAGACCTCCTGAGTCAGTCTGCATTAGAATAAGCTCCCTAGGAATTCTCAAATGCACTGCAGTTTGAGAATCCCAGAAGCCCACCATGCCTCATGCCTAGTTAGGAGTCAGTGTTTGCATCATTAACGGACAGCCTTTCTCTCTGTTTCCATTTTGTGTTACAGGCCTGGTGGGTAGGAGATGAGTTTTTTGCAGATGTCTGGAGAATATGTACCAACAACACGAATTGTACAGTAATCAATGACAGCTTTCAAGGTGAGTGTGAATGAAGGAAGCTGACTGAGAAGCACTGAGGGAGGAAAGAACGTTCAGGAGTGAGGCTTTCGGGTTCCCCGACTCCTCACCCGCTCCTCCACTTGCTGCATACTCCAATGGGCCTGGCCGCGTTTGCTCAGTGTATGTTAGAGCGGAGGACACCAGAAGCTGGAGATGTCAGGGGTGTGGCGAAGCCGGAGGCTAGAGGGAGACCAACTCCAGCTGAGTTGGACCTCATGCCTTCTCTTCTCTGTCTGTTGGCACAGCCGAGTTTCCCTTCCTCATCTTTTCTCCAGCTTCAGCTCTCATCTAGAATTTTCTCTTCCCTTTTTTTTTATCCAAGACTTGCCTCTGAATGGTCTCAGAGACCATGATTTACTCTCTAGTCACTTTTCCCCGTCCAGCAGTAAGAAATCCGAGATCTGGCCGGGCACAGTAGCTCATGCCTGTAATCCCAGCACTTTGGGAGGCAGAGGCGGATGGATCACTTGAGGTCAGGAATTTGAGACCAGCCTGGTCAATATGGCAAAACCCTGTCTCTACTAAAAATACAAAAATTAGCTGGGCGTGGTGGTGCACACCTATAATCCCACCTACTGAGGAGGCCGAAGCAAGAGAATTGCTTGAACGAAGGAGGCGGAGGTTGCGTTTTCTGAGCCGAGATCACGCCACTGCACTGCACCCTGGGTGACAGAGTGAGACCCTGTCTCAAAAACAAGCAAACAGAACTCTGAGATCTGGCTTCCGTTCCTAGACAAGCTGTGTAACCTCGCATTGGGCAGGTCAATTTCAACATCCTCAGCTGTAGAATAGAAGTAATAATGATGCCCTTGCCGTGCCCACCTCTTCAATAAGCTAAAATATATGAAAAGGCTTTGAAATACAGAAAATCCCATTCAAAAACATGCTGACCACTGTTTTTCCTTATGAAGTGAATGGTTCTGTTTTTCCTCATAGAACTGATGGAATAGATACTTTGGGATCCCAGTTGCCTGATAAAATATAGTATACGCGGTTAAATTGGAGATTTCAGATAAACAATAAGTACTTTGTTTTAGTATGACTATGCCCCAAATGTTAATATAACATGGGACATACTTATGCTAAAACTTATTGGTTTTGTTGGGGGGGAGGGTTTAGTTTTTAGTTTTTTGTTTGTTTGTTTTTTGAGACAGGGTCTCACTCTGTCACCCAGGCTGGAATGCAGTGGTGCGATCACAGCTCACTGCAGCCTTGACCTCCTGGGCTCAAGTGATCTTCCCATCTCAGCTTCTCAGATAGCTGGGACTACAGGCACTCACCACCATGCCCAGCTAATTTTTATAATTTTTGTAGAGATGGAGTTTCACCATGTTGCCCAGGCTGGTCTCCAACTCGTGGGCTCAAGAGATCTGCCTGCCTCAGCCTAAAGGAGGAGGACGAGCCACCATGCCTTGCCTAAAAATTGTTAATTGTCTATTGGATATTCATTTACTGGGCATCCTGCCTTTGTGTTTGTTTTGGTTTGTTTGCCAAATCTGACAATCCTGTTAGGGAGCAAAGGAGTGTACTCCCTGGGTCCCAGATTCTCACCGCACTCAATCACAATATCCATATTTATCATAAAAGCAGCAAAAATACCAGTAGAAGGCACCACTTACTTAACTGTGAGGCATGGGTCTCAGTCCTTTACATAGGTGATGTCATAGCCCCATCAGGCAGGGACCATAGGCCCCATTTTAAGATGGGGAAACTGAGGCACAGAGCAGTTAAGTTACCCAAGGCCACATAGCCAGGAGCGAATGATGGCGGCAGGATTCCAGTCTCGATGTGACCAACTCTAAAGCCGGTGCCCTTAACCACGGAACACCATCGGTGCTCTCTTCCATCTCATCTGTTATTCTGTCACTCTAACCTCTGGCCCTGGAAACAGCCCTCCTTCCCTGTGCTCTGCAAGCGCCAGCTGTCGCCAGTGTGCAAGGCCAGCTGGGCGGGCTTGCTGTGCTCTGTGGCTGTTTTTCCGCATCCTCCACTTGGGATTATTGACTTATTTTTCTTTAAAACGGGTTGGCGAACCACTGGCCAAATTCAGTCCAAGGCCTGTTTTTGTTTGGCCTGGGAGCTAAGAACAGTTTTTACATTTCTAAAAGTTGTTTACACACGCACACATACACACACACACACGCACACACACACCCCTAAAAACAAAAAGAACATTTGACAAGAGACCATATGGTTCACAAAACCGAAAATATTCACTCTCTGTCCCTCTCCTGAAGTTTGCCAATTTTTTTTACTTTAAAAAGTTTACTTTTAAAATAGCCCACTTTTCTGTACATAAATCTACTGTATTTATTTATTTAGTAGAGACAGGGTCTTGCTGTGTTGCCCAGGCTGGTTTTTCATGCCTGGCTTCGAGTGATCCTCCCACCTTGGCCTCCCAAAGTGCTGGGATTTATAGGCATGAGCCACTGCACTCGCCCATAAATCTATTTTATTTTATTTTTTGAATCAGGGTCTCACTCTGTCACCCTGGCTGGAGTGCAGTGGTGCAATTACGGCTCACTGTAACGTCTGCCCCCCACGTTCCAGTGATCCTCCCACCTCAGCCTCCCCAGTACATGAGTGTGTGCCACCACACCTGGCTAATTTTTGTATTTTCTGTAGAGACAGGGTTTCACCATGTTGCCCATGCTGGTCTTGAACTCCTGAGCTGAAGCGCTTCTCCCGCTTCACCCGCTTCGGCCTCCCAAACCATAAGTCTATATTAAAGACAAGTGATAAACTAGTCTCACTTGCCATAAAAGAAGGGAAGCTTTCTGAAAATACTAGATCAAAAGCCCGGTGACTTTATGAAAGTCTGGCCAGACACACTTCCCTCCTGAGGCCTCTGAGCCTGTTTCTGGCCCTTTTCATGTTAAGAAACAACCCCAAACACCCAGATATTAGTGGGTGTTTTTACAGCGCAAAAGCAGCTGGTGAAGAACTCCTCCTTGAGGTCCTTAGAGAAATCTATTTATTTATTTTTATTTATTTATTTTTTAGAGACACAGTCTTGCTCTGTCACCCAGGTTGGAATGCAGTGGCGCAATCTCGGCTCACTGCAGCCCCCGCCTTCTGGGTTCAAGCCAACCTCCTGCCTCCATCTCCCGAGTAGCTGGGATTACAGGTGTGCGCCACCACGCCCAGCTAATTTTTGTATTTTTAGTAGAGACAGGGTTTTGCCGTGTTGGACAGGCTGGTCTCAAACTCCTGACCTCAGGTGATCCACCTGCCTCTGCCTCCCAAAGTGCTGGGATTACAGGCTGAGTCACCGCGCCCGGCCCTTAGAGGAATTTAAACTGAGCAAAGTGAGCATCCCTCTCATTCAGTGAATTTTCGTTGTTTCCCGTCCTCACTGGGTTCCACATGCACTCATCTTAGGGGCTGCCTTGTGGGCACATCCTGCACCCCCTCTCAGCTTTGAGAAACCCTGTTCTAGGAAAATGAATTCATCCTTTCCCCCAAAGGCATGTTTTCCCCATTTGCCCCATCGTGGGTCACTTGTTGCTGAAAATACAAATTCCTGGTGCCCGCTCCAGGACAATGGTAGCAGAATCTCCAGGGGGAGAGGCCTAAGAATCTGCATTTTTAATAAACAATCCCAGGTGATCCCTGGGATTGGGCAGATTTGGGAAGTGCTGCTCTAAGCCAGAGGGTCACCACTTGGGCCCCGCACTGGAATTCCCTCGGTGGCTTTATGAAGCCCTCATGCCTGGTCTCAATGCCCGACATTCTGATTTATTTCATCTCAGTAGAGCCTGCTGGGTTTTTTCGTTTTTGTTTTTGTTTTTTAATGGAGTTATAATTTACAAACAAGGTGCAGGCTTCTTAAGGGCTCAGTTTGGTGGGTTTTGACAATTATATAAACACCCATGTAACCACCATCCAAAAGAAGACAGAGAACATTCCCAACTCTCCAGAAAGTTCCTCGGGCCCCCGTCCACACAGTTGCCACCGCTTTCTGCCCTCAAGGCAACCACTTCTGACTTCTGTCACTGTAACTCACTTCCACCTGTTCCTGGGCCTCGTAGGAACGGGGTCATGTGGTGTGTGTCATAGAGGGGGAGCCGGTCTGACTTCTTTTGCTCCCCGTAAGGAATTGGGGGAGAGGCTAGATGCTCTCCAAGTAACCATGATGTGTAGCCAGAATGGATTAAATCCACAGCTCTAGACGTTTCGTTAAGTACTTACAAATTATGTTCACTCTAGTGAGTTTTTGGGCAAAACTGTAAAATTGAAGCAAAAAAAAAAAAGAAAAAGAAAAGGAAGGTGTGCCTTAGGTTTGCTGTGCAGCACGGACACTGTCCCCTCACCTTTCTTTTGGCCTCATCCTAGTGGTTAACATTCAGCATTCAGCTCTTACACAGGACTCCCACCTTGCCTGCACCCTCTAAACCCCCTTACGTAGACAAGTTTACTCTCCCTTCCCAGCCCGATGAGGGAGGAGGTATTAGTATCCCCATTTTAGAGTTCAAGACCAGCGTGAGCAACATAGCGAGACTCCATCCCTACAAAACTTTTTTAAAAATTAGCCAGACATGCCTGTAGTCCCAGCTACACAGGAGCCTGAGGCAGGAGGATCACCTGAGCCCAAGAATTCAAGGCTGCAGTGAGCTATGGTTGTGCCACTGCACTCCAGCCTGGACGTCAGAGTGAGACCCTGTCTCAAAAAAAAAAAAATGTATCCCCATTTTACAGGTGAGGAAACTGAGGCCCACGAAGGTGGCTGTAACCCATGTGCAGGACGCCTTCCCTACGCCACATAGCTTTCTATGCATAGCTTCACTGTGACCTGCCCCCATGTGACACCCTCCACCATAGACCTCCCTTCTCCACTGAAACTTCTCTGTACTGAGCCCCAAACCTTCACACCCCAATCTCTGTTAAGGCTGACCTGAAAAGAAAGGAGCTTCCTCCTCTTTGTAAGTAGTGACCGTGAAGATCAGCCTCTGATACCTGCAGGCTACTATGGGGTCCACAGAGCACTTCACAAGGTCACGGTCCCGTGAGCCCCGAGTCCACAAGAATCCCTCTCTAAAATGTAGACCCCCAAGGCCCCATCCTGACTCCTTGAGTCAGAATCTACCATGTTGGAACCTGGGATTTGTACTTCGAAAGAATCCCCTGTTCATGAGCCAAGCATTTGGGAGCTGTGACCCAGACCGGGAAGAATGCAGAGCAAATGATTCTTGCCTCGTCTTCCACATAAGGGTGCTGAGGATTGTCCAGTCAAATGGACACTGGAGGTGAAGGGCAGGGGGTCTGGAAGACTCCTTGGCTGCCCTTGTGCTCGGACCGTGTAGACGACAGCCTGAACCCCTGCCTGTTTGCCTCCTGTCACCCCTACTCTGGAGCTGCCGCAGTCACCGTGCACCCCGCAGTGCCGGCTGGCCACGGTCCTCAGTCCTGTGCCCCCACCCTTTTCCCGCAGAGTACTCCACGCTGCAGGCGGTCCAGGCCACGATGATCCTCTCCACCATTCTCTGCTGCATCGCCTTCTTCATCTTCGTGCTCCAGCTCTTCCGCCTGAAGCAGGGAGAGAGGTTTGTCCTAACCTCCATCATCCAGCTAATGGCATGTAAGTAAATCGACGGGCTTGCCTAACAAGGGGCTTCCTGGAATAAGCACTCCCTTCCCAGCCGCCAGGAGGGAAGCCAGGAGGGAGGATTTGGAAAGGAGAAATTGGCAGCCATGCGGTGCTGTGTGCATGTGTGTGTTTGTGTGTGCATGTGTGTGTTTGTGTGTGTATGTGTGTGTGTGCACCCATGCTGTACCACAGTGGGACATTTTATAGTCGGGAGTTTGGATTGAGTTGGGAGTCCAGGGAAGGCATCCTGGAGACATGAAGCCAGAGGATCTGGAGGGTGAGTAGGAGTTGCTGTTGACAGTGTTCTGTCTCAGTACGGAGAGGAGGGAACAGTGTCCTGGGTAGAGGGAACAGCATGATGGAAGCCCTGCGATGGGAGGGACAGAGAGCTGCCCAGTGGGGCTGGAGTGCAGTGGGAAATGAACCAGCAGGGCAGGCAGGGCCATGCTCCATGGAGTCTTGCAGGCCATAGAAAGGGTTTGGGGTCTTTGTTCTAAACTGGTGGGAAGCCATCAACAAGTTTCAGGCTGGTGGGTGACAGATGTGCCCACATTGCGCCAGGCCTGTGCTGACTGCAGGGGCTCAGGAGATGAACAAGGCACAGCCTCAGTCCTGGAGAAACTTGGAGGAAGCAGAGGTCTCAGAGCATTTTCTTCTACTTAGGAATTTTAGCAAGGCTGAAGTCAGATCAGAAGTCAGAAGCCACGCCAGGATCATTGGTCGCTTCTCAGTGACAATTTAAAGCTTTCTGATGACCAAATGCAGAAGTCCCTTCTCGGGTGCTTTCCAGTCAGGAGTTAACGAGTGGCTTGATGAAGGCAAGAAATCCGGGTGTCAGAGCCAACTCAGGCTGCTTGGCCCTAATCACCCTAACTACCACCTCCTTCCAGCCCTCCACCTCCCCAGCTAGGTTCAAGTCCAAACCTGCCATACCCTTGGGATGACCCTGAAACGTGTCATCAGTGCAGTGACAACTTGTTCTAGTTTGCCTGGGACCATCCTCTGTTTTAAAACTGAAAGTCCTGACCAGGTGCAGGAACCCTTTGGGAGGCCCATGCAGGAGGATTGCTTGAGCCCAGGAGTTCAAGAACAGCCTGGGCAACATAGTGAGACTTCATCTATACAAAAAAAAAAAAAAAAATTAGCCAAGCATGGCAGAGCACACCTATAGTCCCAGCTACTCGGGAGGCTGGAGTGGGAGATCATTTGGGCCTGAGAGGTGAAGGCTGCCGTGAGCTGTGGGGTGCTGTACCACTAGTATTAGTCCCTTCTCACGCTGCTAGTAAACACATACCTGAGACTGGGTAATCTGTAAAGGAAAGAGACTTAATGGACTTACAGTTCCACATGGCTGGGGAGGCCTCACAGTCATAGTGGAAGACAAGGGAGAACAAAAGGGCTTACATGGCGGCGGCAAAGAGAGCGTGTGCAGGGGAACTCCCATTTGTAAAACCATCATATCTTGCGAGACTTACTACCACGAGAACAGTATGGGGGAACCGCCCCCTTGATTCAGTGACCTCCACCGGCCCCGCCCTTGACACGTGGGGATTATTACAATTCAAGGTCAGATTTGGGTGGGGACCAGCCCAGCCAAACCATAGCACCACTGCACTCCAGCCTGAGGGACAGAGTGAGACTCTGTCTTGAAAAAAGTATAAAATAAAATAAAATACAACATAAAATAAAAACACTGAAAGTTCCACATCCTAGGAAACCCCAGGCCAGGGCAAAGTAGGGTGGTTGGTCACACTCAGCGTCCCCTCCCCTTGGGGCACTTTCACTGGATAGCCAGATACCATGCCTTCTAGGCAGAGAATGGAAGTGTTTTCAAGTGCAAAAGACTCCAGATGGTCACTTGATCTTGAGAACCCCCCAAATCCACCCCAATCCTTCCAGGGACCTTTCTAAAGTGCTGACTCCCAAGGCTCCAGCCTGCCCTCTTGAATCAGAATCTGCTGGGTTAGAGCCTGGGGACTTGTACTCCTGTCCCTGAGCCAAGCGTTGGAGAGCAATGAGCCAGAACAAATAAGGCCTAAAGGGGGAATGCGACCTTCCCAAGGACCCCAGGCGAGGTAGTGAGGAGGTGTCTGATCCCCCTCCTTTACTGTCTCTGTATCTGCCAGTTAGAGGCGTGGACCCCCACCCTCCCCGACCCCATTAAAGGCAATTGAATCCCGTCATTCAACTTGGGGTGGGGGGGCTTGGGCAATTGAATCCCGTCATTCAACTTGGGGTGGGGGGGCTTGGGTGGTTACTCTGTTGCCCAGGCTGAAGTACGGTGGTGTGATCATGGCTCACTGTAGCCTCAGCCTCTATGGCTCAAGCAATGCTCCCACCTCAGCCTCCCGAATAGCCGGGACTACAGACATGCGCCATTATGCCTGGCTAATTTCTATACTTCTCGTAGAGATGGAGTTTCACCGTGTTGCCCAGGCTGGTCTGGCAGTCTGCCAGTGTCAGCCTATCAAAGTGCTGGGATTCCGACCATGAGCCACCGCGCCCAGCTTCTGAAGTTTATGTTCCATTATTGTCTCTGACTGTCTGTTGATCTGTAAAGCCACTTAGTCAAAACTGATTACCCTAATGTATATATTTAGGAATTTTATATATAAATTTTCATATATATGAAAATTCCCCCATATTTTAATATGAAACTCACACGTCTTCCTATTTTCCTTCCATAGCATCCCCTTCTCCCCAATTTCTTTGGCCATTTTCTGGTCCGAAGACCTGGCCCTCCCTGTTATGCTTCAAACTGCAGAGTGTTTAGATGCCATATTAGGCAGACGCAAGCGGCAGATACCCTTACTCATGTGAGAGATGGGATTCTGGGGGTAGCTTGCAAGAATCAAAGGAAAAGCTGAAAATCCAGGTCTTGGAAAGAAGATCCAGGCACCAGCCACTGACAGGCAGCGGCTTCAGGGAGATGCCGTCAGAATCAAGGAAGCCTAACAGGGTCACTGTTTAGATTCAGGTTTCCAGGAGTGAGAGTCTGACTGGCAGAGATTGCGTGCTTGGCCCCTGGCCAGAGACTGTCTAGGCATCTTGAAGGACAGTCCCACCAAAACTGCCTGGCCAGGAGAGGGATAGGTCCCCCAAGGAAAACCACAGCACTTAACCTCATCTTAGCTCTAATGTCTGTAAATATTGGGACAGCAAGTATTTCTTTTTTTGTTTTTTGAGATAGGGTTTTGCTCTGTCGCCTAAGCTGGAGTGCAGTGGTGCGACCTTGGCTCTCTGCAACCTCTGCCTTCCGGGTTCAGGCGATTCTCATGCCTCAGCCTGCCAAGTAGCTGGGACTACAAGGTGTACACCATCACACCCAGCTAATTTTTGTATTTTTAGTAGAGATGAGGTTTTGCTCTGTTGGCCGGCTGGTCTTGAACTCCTGGGCTTCAGTGATCGGCCCGCCTTAACCTCCCAAAGTGCTGGGATTACAGGCGTGATCCACCATACCCGGCCAAGGACCACAAGTATTACAGTTAGGGTGCTTTTGGCCTTATGTAAGAGAAAATCGAATTAACTGTGTCTTCAGTTGCAAAGATAGTTACTATTTTTACATAAAAAGTACTCTGGAGGTAGAAAAGGTTCTAGAGCTGATTTGGCAGCATCAGCATCAAGCACTTCCACTCATTCATTCCATCCTCCTATTCTGTCATCTTTGGTGTTGGTGTTGACCTCTTCATGGCTCCAAAAAGGCTGTTGCAACTCCAGACATTTCATCCTGCCCCTACAATATCTAAAGCAGTCAGCAAGAGAAAGTGGAGCAACTTAAAAAAGCTTTCTCCTCCCTCATCTCTCTCTTTTCAGGCTGTCATATTTTTCTTTTTTTTCCTTTTTTTTTTTGAGAGGAAGTTTTCGCTGTTGTTGTCCAGGCTGGAGTGCAATGGCGCGATCTTGGCTTACTGCAACCTCCACCTCCTGAGTTCAAGCGATTCTCCTGCCTCAGCCTCCCTAGTAGCTGAGATTACAGGCGCCTGCCACTGCATCTGGCTAATTTTTTGTATTTTTAGTAGAGACGAGGTTTCACCGTGTTGGCCAGGCTGGTCTCGAACTCCTGACCTCAGGTGATCCACCTGCCTTGGCCTTGCAGTGCTGGGATTACAGGAGTGAGTCACAGTGCCTGGCCCAGGTAGTCATATTTTTCAGTGAAGGTTTTCTGTGGTCAGGACTGGTACACATACTGACCCATCGGCTGTAACAAGTAAACAGGAACCAGATTGCCAAGAAGAAGGCCTGGCAAACTATGGCTCATAGGTCAAATCTGGCCTGCCATGTGTTTTTGTAAATAAAATTTTGTTGTAACACCACCATTATCATTCATTCTTGTATCTTCTATGGGCGTTGTCATGCAACTGTGGCGGACTTGTGTGACTATGGCCCACAGAAAACCTAAACTGCTTCCTGTCTACAGGGCACATCTGTTGACCTCTGGCTTAGACCAATTATGTTCACGCTCTGGGTTGGTGATGTGGCTGCCCAAACAAAACTGGGTTTAGTTAGCAAGAATGGGAAGCAAAATAGCTACAGGGTAGGTGACAATATCCTTCCACAAAACATCAGTTGTAATTTTTCCAATAGACTAAAATAAATACCTATTAATAACAAGAGCTTAAGGCTGGCCGCGGTGGCTCACGTCTGTTTGAGAGGCCAAGGCAGGCGGATTGCTTGAACTCAGGAGTTCAAGACCAGCCTGGGTGACATGACAAAATCCTGTCTCTTCAACAAAATAATAATAAACAAAGAGTAAAAGCTGAAGTTTGTACCCAGGGCGCACTGTGGTCCATGATTTATTCAAAACTCACCTTTCTTCCTGACAGGTCTGTGTGTCATGATTGCGGCCTCCATTTATACAGACAGGTGTGAAGATATTCACGAGAAAAACATGCAATTCTATTACATGACCGAAGGCGGCAGCTACGGCTACTCCTACATCCTGGCGTGGGTGGCGTTCGCCTGCACCTTCGTCAGCGGCATGATGTACCTGATACTGAGGAAGCGCAAATAGAACCCCGAGCTGGGTTGCTTTCACTGCCGTACAGAATCCACATTCAGATAACCATTTTGTATATAATCATTATTTTTTTGAGGTTTTTCTAGCAAACGTATTGTTTCCTTTAAAAGCCAAAAAGAAAAAAAAAAAAGAAAAAGAAAAAGAAAAAGAAAAAAATCCAAAAGAGAGAAGAGTTTTTGCATTCTTGAGATCAGAGAATAGACTATGAAGGCTGGTATTCAGAACTGCTGCCCACTCAAAAGTCTCAGCAAGACACAAGCAAAAATCCAGCAATGCTCAAATCCAAAAGCGCTCGACCGGACATTTCTTAACTGTGGGGCTGTGATGGGAGGAGACGAGAGGCTGGGAAAGCCGGGTCTCTGGGGATGAGCTTCCTATAGGTTTCAGCCGGCCCAAGCCCCGCCCAAATCTCTCTGCTAGTGGTGGGTGGAAGAGGGTGAAGTGGGGTATAGAAGAATGACAGCTTCCTGAGAGGTTTAGGCCGAGTTCCAGGTGAGAAGCAGGTGTAGCCCCTGGCGTTCTGTCTGTATCCAAACCAGAGCCCGAACGACCCTCTGGTATAGGGGTGGGTCAGAAAGTCTCACCTCAATTTGCCGACAGCGTCACCTGCTTGCCTTAGGAATGGTGATCCTTTACCTGTGTGCCAGATTTAGACTCAGCTTCAGGCAAAACCTACAGCGCCCCCCCTCACCCCAGACCTACAGAATCGGAGTCTTCAAGGGATGGGGCTGGGGAATCTGCATTTCTAACACGCTCCCTGGACAATGCTTCAGATGCATTGCAGTTGGGGACCACAGTCCCTGGGCCGGGTGAGCAGAACTGCCTCAAAAATGCTAGGATGTCATCATGTGGAGATGAGGAGGTGAATGTAACCCCCACAGCAGGCCAAAACCTTGGCCTCCATTGCCACAGCTGTCTACATCTAGGGCCCAAACCCCATTCCTGGGCCATGTGAACTCATAGATACCTTCAGGGAGTGGGGTGCAACCTCCTTCCCATCCTATCCCAGAAGGCCTCTCCCTTCTTGTCCAGCCCTTTATGCTATACTTGGCTGGCCTCTCACCCCTATTTCTAGAGCCTCAGAGGACCCACTCACTATTCATTCATTCATTCATTCATTCATTCATTCATTCATCGACATAAATCATGACTTGCATGCGTGTGCCAGGCACAGGAGATACCCTATCGAAACAATGTCCTCCTAGGGCTCATGGCCTAGTGGAGGAGACAGATTAAAAATTAATTAGAAAAACTGGCTGTGTGCAGTGGCTCACCTTTGTAATCCCAGTACTTTGGGAGGCCAAGGCAGGTGGATCACCTGAGGTCAGGAGTTTGAGACCAGCCTGGCCAAAATGGTGAAACCCCGTCTCTACTAAAAATACAAAAATGAGCTGGGTATGGTGATACGCGCCTGTAATCCCAGCTATCAGGTGGCTGAGGGAGGAGAATCACTTGAACCAGGAAGCAAGAGGTTGCAGTGAGCCAAGATTGTGCCACTGCACTCCAGCCTGGGCAACAGAGTGAGACTCCATCTCAAAAAAAGAAAAGAAACTAATTACACACTGTGATGGAGGCTGCAAAGAACATCACTAAGAATTCAAAATCATCTGGGTGCAGTGGGTCACGCCTGTAATCCCAGCACTTTGGGAGGCCGAGGCAGGTGGATCACGAGGTCAGGAGTGTAAGACCAGCCTGGCCAACATAGTGAAACCCTGTCTCTACTAAAAATACAACAAAATTAGCCAGGCGTGGTGGCAGGCGCCTGTAATACCAGCTACTTGGGAGGCTGAGGCAAGGAGAATTGCTTGAACCTGGGAGGCGGAGGTTGCAGTGAGCCGAGATTGCACCGCTGTACTCCAACCCAGGCGACAGTCTGAGACTGTCTCAAAAAATACATATAAAATAAAATAATTCAAAATCGAGACCTGTGACATGGGAGGGAATCTGCTTTATGCGTGCCTATTTTTAAATGCTCCTGGAGGCATTTAGGCATTTGGATCAGTCTAAATATAGCTCCATTCAGTTCGTGCAGATGACATTTATTGGACAGTACCTGTCTGTAACACCCGGAAAACATGTCTGTGGAGAGGCCCATGGTCCCAACAGTAAATGTGGTGAGAGGGTCCCATAGAGCCAGAGTTTTCAAGCTTTAGGGGTTCCCATGCCACTTGGGACAGGCTGATTCAGCGGGTCTGGGTGAATGTTTTGAAGGTGATTTTAAGACTGTGGTGAGAAATAGGGCTTTTAGGGGCTCGTCCTTCAAATAGGGCTTTTAGGGGCTCGTCCTTGTGGCAATGCAGGCCACCCAGGAACCATCCCAGGAGAGAAGCTGTTTGCACCTCATTGTTTTTTTCTGCTTAAGTTGGAGCAGGATGCTGGGGGCTGTCCTGGGAGGGGGTGTGGGACCTTGTGCTATTTAAATACTTGTGCACTTGACCTTCTGCTGAGTGGAGTGATGATTTGCCACCAGCTCAGTTCCAGTGGAGCTGAAGACACGTCTGGCTTGAGTAGTTTTAGGGCCACCATGGATATCTCTTCAATGCAAGATTGGCTCTTTCCATCTACTCTTTCATTCATTTGTTTTTGACAGATAGTATTAAATGTTTATCATGTTCCAGGCACTGTGTGAGGCTCTGAAAATACAGGGGTGAGCAAATCCAGATATCTCCCCTGCTCTCATGAAGTTTGGAGTCTGAGATACGACCCCCTCCCTATGGAGAAGCTGCCAATGCAGTACAGGGTGGCCTGGGGCCAGAGACAGGAGAAATGTCACCTCCTTCCTCCATGAGATACTATCACTGATCATATCGTGGGCAAGAATGTGGTTTACACCCCTAGGATTAACAGGATGCTACCCAGGCTCATAGAGGAAGTTGAATCTTAAGTTCCCTTGAAACTTTCTACCTTGGTGGCTTTCCTATAATTTTCTTCTTTTTTTTTTTTTTTCCGCTGAATTTCGCTCTTGTTGCCCAGGCTGGAGTGGTGCAATAGCACCATCTTGGCTCACTGCAACCTCTGCCTCCTGGGTTCAAGTGATTCTCCTGTCTCAGCCTCCTGAGTAGCTGGGATTACAGGCGCACGCCACCACGCCCAGCTAATTTTTGTATTTTTAGTAGAGATGGGGTTTCTCCATGTTGGTCAGGCTGGTCTTGAACTCCCGACCTCAGGTGATCCACCCGTCTCAGCTTCCAAAGTGCTGGGATTACAGGCGTGAGCCACTGTGCCCGGCCTTCTATAATTTTCTGGTAGTCACACTGGAAACAAAACACCTTAGAACCAGAGATCGACCACCTCCAAGCAATACATGAATTCCCTTCACAAGAAACGTCAGGGCTACGTGAGTATCTGTCTTGAATGCAGTCTGAAATGACCCTGTGGATTTTCCTGGCTGGTTGCCACTACTGTACAACATTCAGTGCCCACATCCACCTGTGCCATGAAGGTTTTTTGAGACATGAGAGATGCCTCTTCCCTGCTGTGTGACACGGATTTGGGAAGTTGGAAAGAAATGACATCAGGGAGAAAACATCCAAGCTTCTCACCTGTAGGTAGAATCTGCCGCCACTTGGTGCTTATTACCAGTTATTCAAGAACAATAACAACAACAAAATTAGTCGACATCCAAGAAGCAAATATTAGGACCAAAGATAGCATCAACTGTATTTGAAGGAACCGTAGTTTGCGCATTTTATGACATTTTTATAAAGTACTGTAATTCTTTCATTGAGGGGCGATGTGATGGAGACAGACTAACTCATTTTGTTATTTGCATTAAAATTATTTTGGGTCTCTGTTCAAATGAGTTTGGAGAATGCTTGACTTGTTGGTCTGTGTGAATGTGTATACCTATACCTGAATACAGGAACATCAGACCTCCTCACTCCCACACACTCTGCTATAGTTTGCGTGCTTTTGTGCACACCCCTCATGAACAGGCTGGGGCTCTAGGATGCTCTGTGTTCACTGATGATGAAGAAACCGAGAACTCCAAGCCTGTTTGTAAACACACTAAACACAGTGGCCTAGATAGAAGCTGTATCATAGTTTAAAATCTGCCTTACGGGATATTACTAAACTCGCTAATAGTTAAAAGGTTACTTACAATAGGGCAAGTTGGCCAATTTTGTGGTGTTGGGGAAATGTTAGGGCAAGGCCTAGAGGTTCATTTGGAATCTTGGTTTGTGATTTTAGGGTAGTTAGGAACTTCCTACTTAATGTACCTTTAAAATAGTCTATTTTCTATGTTTTGTATAATCTGAAACTGTACATGGAAAATAAAGTTTAAAACCAGATTGCCCAGAGCAAGACTCTAATGTTCCCAACGGTGATGACATCTAGGGGAGAATGCTGCCGTTTTGAGGGGCAGGGGGTCAGTCGATTTCTCATCAAGATAATAATGTATGGTTTTTACAGTGAGCAATTGATAAATGGACAATTTATCACTGGACAGTCTCCCTCTGCTTCTTTAATGGGGCCAGCTTTGCAGCCCTGCAGCCTGTGTAGTTGCACATAGTTCCATGCATCCAAGGCCCCCATGCTTGGGAGAATGATCTGCTCGTGCCATTTTAAATTATTTTATATATATCTCTTGTAGAGACAAAGTCTCGCTATGTTGCCTATGCTGGTCTAGAACTCCTGGCCTCAAGCGATCCTCCTGCCTCGGCCTCCCAAAGTGCTGGGATTGCAGATGTGAGCCACTCACTGTGTCTGGCATCAAGTAGAACATTCTTACAAGAAATAAATATTTCATAGTCATGGAGAAGAATGCTCCTAAAATTTATGTATTCGTTCATCCATCCATCCATTCATTCATTCTTTTATGGCGGGGGGTGGTCTCACTATGTTGCCTATGCTGGCTTTGAACTCCTGGGCTCATGTGATCCTCTCACCTTGGCTCCCCAAAGCATTGGAATTGCCAGTGGGAGCCACTGCGCTCAGCTTTAAAGTTCTTCGTATTTGAACAAGTAGCCCAAGTTTTTCACTTCTCAGGGATCCCCACAAATGACTGATCCTGTTCTTTTTTTTCAGCCTTCCTGTTCATTGTTACTAGATTGTGGTCTTTCATTTCATTTGTATTTAATAAAGACCTCTGCTTTAAAGGATGAGGTCATGATGGAATGAGACTATTTTCTACTGCATACTCTGCTGAAAACTGAAAAATTCAGACAGAGAGAGAAGGAGAGAGAGAAAGAGATCCCTCTAACTTCTATCTAAGGAATGCCAAAGGTAGCAAAAGCTATCTTTGTATCTTGAGAACACTCATTTCCTTACTGTCACACAGGGTTTGCAAACTAAAATCTTCAGAGACTACTGTCTGCCTTCTTTGTGTTTCTAGATTGGATTTTTTTTTCCATGTGGCTGGGGGATGGTGATCATCCCAGAACACTCAATTTCGTATTTCTTCAATTCAGGAAATCAGCCTCTCATTCATTCATTCACCAAATATTTGCATAGCTGTAATGGTACAAGCATTGTGCTAGGTGTTATGGTGACATCCTGTGTCTTTGTCTCCATTACATAGTAGGGACTTTTGGGAGGACATGATTGAACCTTTAGCCACCCATTAGCAGGCCATAAGGAACCCCAACTGGACCCCATTGAGATCACAGCACATCACCCATTGCCTTGATGAACTTAGTCCCTGCCTTGATCTACATGATATTAGTCTCAGTTTCAAGTTTCCAGGGCTAGATTCTGATGGGTCCGTCTTGGGTAACACACTCACTCATCATTGCCCCAGTACTTGGCTGGAGTCAGGAGTGAGATCAAATTATGTAAACATGAGGGTCTGGGTGCAGTGGCTCACGCCTGTAATCCCATCACTGGGAAGTGAAGGCAGAAGGATCACTTGAGGTCAGTAGTTTGAGGTCAGCCTGGGCAGCACAGTGAGACCCCATCTCTATAAAAACTGAAAAATTAGCTAGGCATGGTGGTGTGCTCCTGTAGTCCCAGCTTCTCAGGAGGCTGAGGTGGAGAATCGCTTGAACCTGGGAGGTCAAGGCTGCAGTGAGCTGTGATCATGCCACTGCACTCTAGCCTGGGCAACAGAAACTGTTTCAAAAAATAAAAATTCTTACACATTCATGAAATGAACTAACCCCTTCCCAAGAGGGATCTAACCTGAAGTCTCAACCAGTTTCCACTTCCAGCTCCCACTCCAGGGCTATGGGTGATGTGCTGTGATCTCAATGGGGTCCAGTTGGGGTTCCTTATGGCCTGGTAATGGGTGACTAAAGGTTCAATCATGTCCTCCCAAAAGTCCCTAGTATGTAATGGAGACAAAGGCACAGGATGTCACCATGAATTGTCCCCTTGGAAAAGGGACAGGCAGAGAATCAGTGTCCAGCGGCCACAGGTTCATTAGTGGTCACAAACAGCAGGAAGCCGCTTCCCTGGCGGGACGGAGACTTGTGGTTGCTCAATCCGTTGCTCTTGGTTCTGCTCAGTGGAACCATCTCTCTCATCCACTGTCCCCTGTGGTCAGATTTAAGACGGGCAGTGTGGAGGAGGTCCTTTCTTTCTTCCTCCGGGTGTGAGGCCTAGTGTCTCAGAGGTGATTTTCAGGGTTGCACAGTTAGAGGCCCTTCTCAGTCACGGATGGGATTCCTTTGGCCATGCAAGATCTTGTCTTTACTTTTTTTTTTTTTCCCCAAAGTACAGAACATTTATTATCACAGAGAATTTGACAGGAATCCAGTAGTGGCTTATGTAGGTAATTCTGCCTATGGCTTTTATGTGATGGGCCTAATAATTTGAGCCACAGAAATCCTGGCCCCATGCCTCTCAGCTTTACGGCAGCCTTGAGGCAATAACTGCAAAGCCCTTCTAATCTGAGCTCTCTCTCTCTGCCTGTCCCTCTGTCTGATGAAAAATGCTAAAGGACCTAACATATCTTTTGCTGGAATCCCATACATCTTATCTTCTGCTTAGCTTTTTGCAGCCACGCTATTGATCCTTAGTTTATAGCAGGGCTTAGCAGATTACTTGCTTTTATATGGTTTACAAGCTGAGAATTTATTTTGCATTCTTAAAAAGTTGTGGAAATGGCTGGGTACAGTGACTCACACCGGTAATCCCAGCACTTTGGGAGAGTGAGACAGGAAGATCGCTTGAGCCCAGGAGTTTGAGACCAGCCTAGACAACATCGCAAAATGCTGTTTCTACCAAAAAAAAAGGGCAAACTGTGAATGGTGGCGCAGGCCTGTGGTCCCAGCTACCTGAGAGGCTGAGGCAGGAAGATTGCTTGAGCTTGGGAGGTGAAGGCTGCAGTGAGCCGTGATCTTGCCGCTGCACTCCAGCCTGGGCAACAGAGTGAGACTCTGTTTCATCAAAAAGGAAAAAAATGTTGTAGGCCGGGCGCAGTGACCCATGCCTGTAATCCCAGCAATTTGGGAGGCCAAAGTGGGTGGATCACTTGAGATCAGGAGTTTGATACCAGCCTGGCCAACATGGTGATACTCCATCTCTACTAAAAATACAAAAGTTAGCCAGGTGTGGTGTTGGGCGCCTGTAATCCCAGCTATCTGGGAGGCTGAGGCAGGAGAATCATTTGAACCAGGGCGGTGGAGGTTGCAGTGAGCTGAGATCATGCCACTGCATTCCAGCCTGGGCAACAGAGCAAGACTCTGTCTTTAAGAAAAAAAAAAAAAAGTAAAATAATGCAAAGAAGAATATACAACAAAGACTTTATGTCGGCTGGGCATGGTGGCTCATGCCTGTCATACCTGTACTCTGGGAGGCCGAGGCGGGTGAATCACCTGAGATCAGGAGTTTAAGACCAACCTGGCCAACATGATGAAACCTCGTCTCTACTAAAAATACAAAAAATTAGCCAGGTGTGGTGGCGGGTGCCTGTAATCCCAGTTACTCAGGAGGCTGAGGCAGGAGGTTGCAGTGAGCCAAGATCACGTCACTGCACTCCAGCATGGGTGACAAGAGCAAAACTCTGTCTCAAAACAAAACACAAAAACAAAAACAAAAAACCTTATGTGGCCTGCAATGCTTGAAATATGTACTATTGGCACTTCATAAGAGAAAGTTTATCAACTCCTGGTCTAGCACTTGACTTGTTTATTTCTGTCACTCTCTAAATCTTTGGATTCTCCATCAATGTAGATTGCAGGCTTCAGGCAGAAGGAATCTTAGCAAAGCCGCATTTGCATCCATTTCGCCACTGAACCATGTTTGACCGAAGATTTACTTTTTCTTATTGGATCTTACTGAAGGGTCTATGAAGTTGAACTTGCCAACATCCTGTTGTATTTCTCCAGTTTCTCCTGATACTACAACGTCCACAGGTTCATGGTTGGTGTAAAATAGGTGACGGTTTGAACCAGGCTTCAGCTATGGCCCATGGGCCACGTCCAGCCCACCACCTGATTTTGTAAATTAAGTTTTATTGGGACACAGCCACACCCACTCATTTACATAGCGTTCATGGATGCTTTCTAAAGCAGAGTTGGATAGCTTCAATAGAGACCATATAGACCACAAAGTCTGAAATGTTTACTATCTGGCCCCTTCCAGAAAAATTTTGTCAAACCAAATGTTTTGCCATAGCGCGACAAGGGTGACAAGTTCCCAGCCGGGATAACAGGGTCTCCACTGCACTCCGACCTGCCACTGCCATTCAGCCAATTCCACATGAATGTCTGTTGCTTGCAGCACCAACATAAGCTACCAAACTTAGTATTAGTCAAGGGTCTTAGTTGCAAGCAATAGTGAGTCTGGCTGATTTAAACAGAAAGGAAATTTATTAAAGGGAAAGCTAGTAGTGCCCAGGCTTGAAAGCATGCAGCCAAATCCCCCCCAGTTGCCTCAGATCGTTCCACAGAACAATTTGGTAAGAAACCCACTGCTGTCGGGGCGGGGCACAGTGGCTCACACCTGTAATCCCAGCACTTTGGCAGGCCGAGGCAGGTGGATCACGAGGTAAAGAGATCAAGACCATCCTGGCGAACATGGTGAAACTCTGTCTCTACTAAAAATACAAAACTTAGCTGGGCATGGCTGTGCATGCCTGTACTCCCAGCCACTTTTGAGGCTGAGGCGGGAGAATCACTTGAACCCAGGAGGCGGAGGTTGCAGTGAGCTGAGATGGCACCACTGCACTCTAACCTGGCGACAGAGCAAGACCCCATCTCAAAAAACAAACAAAAAAAGAAAACCACTGCCATCACCACAAGATGGTACCGTTTGCAGTCAATATTTGCACCTGTGCTATCCCGACTTCTGTGAATTGGGAGCCTGGCATGGTGCCTCTGATTGGTGAAGCCTGGATCACATGACCACGTCCTGGCTGCAGGGAAGGTTGGGAAATGATGAGCAGCCAACTTCAGTTTACATCGTGGTGGTTAGTTCTGCAACCCACCAAGACTCAGAGGGAAGGGAATTCCCCAACATACGAGGGAAGTTCAGATGTTGGGCAAACAAAATATCAAATGTCTACTAAATCCTATCAAGCCCAGTTCCCTGTCTACCCACAGCTAATCCCAAACTATATTCATCCATATCACACCTACATATTCTTTGCTATATTATGTATAGTCTGCACTGTTGTTATATACTTAACTTTTTTTTTTTTTTTTCTTTTTGAGACAGGGTCTCACTCTGTCACCCAGGTTGGAGTGCAGTGACAAACTCATAGCTCACTGCAGCTTCAACCTCCTGGGCTCAAGCAATCTTCCCATCTAAGCCTCCCAAGTAGCAGGGACCATGAGCGTGCACCACCACATCTGGCTAATTTTTTATTTTTGGGGAGATAGGGTCTTGCTATGTTTCCCAGGCAATCTGGAATTCCTGGGCTCAAGCAATCTTCCACCTTGGCTTCCCAAAGTGTTTTTTTTGTTTGTTTGTTTTTAAGACAGAGTCTCACTCTGTCACCCACGCTGGAGTGCAGTGACATGATCTTGGCTCATTGCAACCTTCACCTCCCAGGTTCAAGCAATTCTTCTGCCTGAGCCTCCTGAGTAGATGGGATTAAAGGCATGTGTCATCACCTCCAGCTAATTTTTTTTTTTTTAAATAAACAGTCTCGCTCTGTTGCCCAGGCTGGAGTGCAGTGGCACGATCTTGGCTCACTGCAACCTCCGCCTCCCGGGTTCAAGCGATTCTCCTGCCTCACCCTCCTGAGTAGCTGAGATTACAGGCACGCGCTACCCACCACTTCTGCCTAATTTTCGTATTTTTAGTAGAGACAGGGTTTCACAATGTTGGTCAGGCTGGTCTCAAACTCCTGACCTAATGATCTGCCTGCCTCAGCCTCCCAAAGTGCTGGGATTACAGGCGTGAGCCACTACGCCTGACCTACCCACAGCTAATTTTTGTATTTTTAGTAGAGACGAGGTTTCACCATGTTGGCCAGGGTGGTCTCGAACTCCTGACCTCAAGTGATCTGCCCATCTCAGCTTCCCAAAGTATTGGGATTACAGGCATGAGCCACCACGCCCGGACCCAAAATGTTTTACATGTCAATATGTAGTATGAATCTCTACTCCTCAAAACATGTATCTCAAAATTTTCCAGCTTCCAATGCATTTGCTTTATGGCCAGGGGAAGCCAAGCGTCCAGAAAGTGAAAGAGCAGGTACTACTACCACCCCCTAGTGGTGGTGTGTGACAACACGGTATAGCAATAAAGCATTGAAGCAAAGATACCAATTGCACATCCAACTTAGCCAAACCCAGTGCAGCTGATAAAAGCTAATGTGCACAAATCCTGATTAATTTAGAGTTAAATCTGTTACTGCTAGAACATGGCTATGTACCTATTTTCATTTGTCTCAATTTATTAATATATAGCCATGGGATTAGCCATGTGATTTTTGTACTTTTTTTTGGTTGGTAGACTATTACTACATTGAGACAGATTTAGTTTGCAACGGAATGTCAGTGTAGAATTGACTATACTTGCATGATAAAGAGAATATATTTTCAGTACAAACCTATTATGAACTCTTTATTTATTTATTTACTTACTTATTTATTTTTGAGACAGAGTCTTACTCTGTTGCCCAAGCTGGAGTGCAATAGTGAGATCTCAGCTCACTGCAACCTTTGCCTTCCGGACTCAAATGATCCTCCCACCTCAGCTCCCGAGTAGATGAGAGGATCACAGGCACATGCCACCACCCCTGGCTAATTTTTGTATTTTTTTGTAGAGATGGGATTTCGCCATGTTTCTCAGGCTGGTCTTGAACTCCTGGGCTCAAGTGATCCGCCTGTCTCAGCCTTCCAAAGTGCTGGGATTACAGGCATGAGCTACCGCACCCCGCCTTGAACTCATTTTAAATAGGTGTATTATGAAAAGTCTTTGTGAGTGTTTTCTTTCAAAAGTTTCTTTCTTTCTAAAGTTTTTCTTGTAAGAACTCCATATTGTATACCTGTAGGGTAGAGTTTTGCCGCATCACCGCAATTGACATTTGGGCTGCGGAATTCTTGGTGGGGACTGTCCTGTATGTACACTGTAGAATGTGTGGCAGCATTCCTGGCCTCTACCCACTAGATGTCAACAGTGCTCCCCAACCCCTACCACTGTTGTGACAACCAAAAATATCTCCAGACATTGCCAAATGCCCCATGCAAGGGGTGGGGACAAAATTGCCTACGAGGGAGAGCCACTGCTGTTGGGTCCTGTATACACCAGGAAATACGGTGATTGGCAGCCACGATGGTGGGGCTACTGGGAGCTGTTGCAAATTGCCAGGGAAGGTGATTGGTCTAGAGCAGCTCACACCCATCTGGAAGGAAAGCCAATGACAGTCTCCCCCACCATGGCCCTTGGCGTCTCTGAACACACGGGAGAACAGCACAGGATGTTCCCCATCCCAAAGCTGAAACGAGCACATTGGCTCGATTTTTGTCATCATCTAGAACAAACAGACCAGAGGAACCAGGAAGAAACGGCTTCTCTGTGTTTGTAGAAGGACAATAGTGTAATTTCACCAGGGTCCTGAACACATGTGAGGGAAGAGAGGTGTTACTTCACCTTGGCACAGGGTTACTTTAAAGCCCAGATTTTTTTATGTTTATTTTTTATTTTTTTGACCTGGAAGGGAAGTTCAGTTGCTGTGGTCTGCCATTGCCTCATCCAGAAAGAAATGATGGCAGGCCAGATGTGGTGGCTCATGCTTGTAAGCCTGGCACTTTGGGGGGCTGAAGCAGGAGGATTACCTGAGCTCAGGAGTTCAAGACCAGCTTGGGCAATGTAGTGTGACCCTGTCTCTACAAAAAATTTTAAAAATTAGCTAGGTGAGGTGGCACACACTTGCGGCCCCAACTACTCAGGAGGCTGCTGAGGTGGGAGGATCACTTGAGCCCAGGAGATTGAGGCTGAAGTGAGCTGTGATTGTGCCACTGCTCTCCAGCAGTAGAGCAAGACACTGTCTCAAAAAGGAAGGGAGGCCAGGCCCAGTGGCCTGCAATCTCAGCACTTCGGGAGCCGAGGCAGGCAGATCACTTGAGGTCAGGAGTTTGAGACCAGCCTAACTGACATGGTGAAACCCCGTCTCTCCTAAAAATACAAAAAAAACCCAAAACTAGCCAGGCGTGATGGCGCGTGCCTATAGTCCCAGCCAATCAGAGGCTGAGGCAGGGGAATCACTTGAATCCGGGAGGCGGAGGTTGCAGTGAGCCGAGATCATGGCATTACACTTCAGCCTAGGCGACAGAGTAAGACTCCATTTCAAAAAACAAACAAAAAAGGGAAGGGAAGGGAGGGGAGGGGAAGGGAAGGGGAAGAGAGGGGAGGGGAGGGGAAGGGAGAGGAGGGGAAGGGGAAGAGAAGGGAAGGGAGGAGAGGGGAAGGGGAAGGGGAAGGGAAGGGAGGAGAGGGGAAGGGAACGGAACGGAAGAGAGGAGAGGGGAAGGGAAGGGAGGAGAGGGAAAGGGAAAGGAAGGGAAGGGAAGGGAGGAGAGGGAAAGGGGAAGGGAAGGGAAGGGAGGAGAAGGGAGGGGAGGGGAAGGAGAGGGGAAGGGAAGG
>NW_012103399.1:1692342-1693085 GCF_000951045.1 Mandrillus leucophaeus
AAAAAAGAATATTCACACATGAAAAAGAGTTGCCTCCACTTGATGGCAAGGTGTGGCCTGCAGGCTCCGCCTCCCTGTCCATGTGTGAGTTGACCCAGTAACCAGAGCACCTGCTAAAGGACAGGCGACTCCGCCCCCTATGCTCCAGCCTCATCAGCTGGGCCCGTTTCCTGGCAGAGGATGCGCAGAGCCAGAGGGTGATATGGGGCAAGTACCCGCTTAGCAGATTTAGCCAGCAGGTCAACTAATTTTAAGTTCCACCTGGCTTTCTGTCTCGTTGTACTTGAAAAAGTCTTTATAATTTGCTGGCTGGGAAAATAGTTGCTTAAAGCATGGTGTATGGATGTTCTGCCTTAGAATCCATGGCGGACATCTTGAGATTGCAGATTCCTGGGCTGTGCACCAGACTTGCTGAGTCAGAACCTCAAGGGCTGGGGCCCTGGGATCTGCCATTTTGACAGGCTTTCCAGGGATTTGGATTGAGGGACATTGGTGATTGCAATTGGGAATACTTTGTGGGATGCTTGATTCCGTAAACTAGACCAATGAGCTCAGTTTAGGAGGTGGTTATGACCCAGAGCATTGGAGCTTCCTTCTTCCCTGTCAGTTCTCTTCTTTCCCTCTCTAAGCACAATAAATACAGTGGCCCTAAGAGGTGTCTTGAAAATATAATAACAGGCTGGGCACGGTGGCTCATGCCTGTAATCCCAGCACTTTGGGAGGCCAAGGTAGGTGGATCACTT
>NW_012103399.1:1694990-1700329 GCF_000951045.1 Mandrillus leucophaeus
CCTCCCTAGTAGCTGGGACTACAGGTGCGTATCACCACGCCTGGCTAATTTTTTTTGTATTTGTAGTAGAGACAGGGTTTCACCATGTTGGCCAGGCTGGTCTCGAACTCCTGACCTCAAGTGATCCTCCTGCCTTGTCCTTTCAAAGTCCTAGGATTACAGGTGTGAGCCACCACACCTGGCAGAAAATGTCCTCTCTTATTCCATGAGTACATCCTGCTGCAATGCTCTAGAAACCTTTGTCCTGTTTTATATTTTCGCAGGGAGCAGAAAAGAGTTGAGGTTTCCTATGTGGTTTATTTGGCCACATTCGACTTAGTCCGTCAGATAAGCTTTGTCATCATCGACTATATAGACTACATGGCTTCTGTGGTTTCAATGAGATTTGAACACTTTTCCACTTGTGTTGGATTTGCAGCTTAAACTAATTTATTTTAATCGACATCATTCAATTCCAATTTTATAAAAGGATCAACGCACGACGGAAAACAGTAGGGAAAGTTGCTGATGAGAAAATCCACCAGCAAGGACGCTGGGTTCTAAGCAGAACTGAAGCTCTGGAATTAAGAAAACAGCCAAAGAAAAGCTTTGAAGTCTGAGTTTAGAGAAGCTGACTGACTCGTAAGGCAATTCCAGGTAAGATTTGTGAATGACGTTAAGAATAAAAAGCAACTGAGATCAACATGGAGGCCTGGAAGGTAAGGGCCACATTTTATCTAGATACTAGCTTAGAGACTTGCTACATTGGCACTATATTTTAAATGTTATTTAGTAGCATTGTGAAATCAACTAGTTTCAGCATTGAAAAGGATAAAAATAGCTTATGAAAACAAAATGGTTTATTTTAAAAAAGGATAAGATGTTTGTTTAATTTCAATTGCAGAAATGAAGGGAAGAGGCACTCCTGCCACCTGGTGGGCATTTAGCCAAATTGTTTGTTCAGGTGTTTTAGGGGTGAAATTCGTGTCGTTGAATCTAAGTTGAACACACAAACATTCCAGCTCCAGCCGTGGTTGGGTCTTATTTCCTTCCCCTTAACCTGGGATCTGTACCTTTCTGTTTCCAATTAAGGCCTTTATAAACGAAAGCAACCTGGTTTGGCCAGATAAAAGTTCATGTCTCCTTGCCCGTGTCCTGGTGAACTGTATCACAGTGCTCTCTGGAGATTTCGTGTGTGTACTTTTCACTTGTCAACCTCCTGTGTCCCCCACTAGAAGGTCAGCTGCAAAAAGGCAAAGATTTGTCTGGTCTTGCTATCCATCATAGTGCCTGGTACCAGTGCCCGGCATATTGGTCGATAATTCCCTGATGAATGAAAATTTAACAAATAGGTGAAAATAGAATTTTGGGTTGCCCGAGTGGCATGTTCCAGGCCTTTACCATGTCATAAACCTCTTCGTTCAACTGCTAATAGTTTCTCCTGTGTCTTGGGTTACAATCAACCTAGCCAAGTTTGGCCTCCATCTTGCTGCAAGAAGTAACACCTGCCCATAGGTGTACCAGATCAGATTTATACAGGACCCGCTGGCCTGAACGACCTCCAATCCTACTACTTAAGAATCCCAAATATCTCTCTGCTTGCTACTCATGGCTCCTGACTTGCAAGCAAGGGGTGGGTGAGTGTCCCTGGCTCATGGGACATTTTTTTTTTTATAAGGAGATAAGTGGTAGATAAGTAAAATTAGCCCAGTGGGAACTGATTTCAAGCTGTGGAGTGGTGATTTGTGGGTAATTTGTGGGTAGTCCAGGGAATGCCCCATGATCCTAAATAATTACCATCATGTGTTGTTGCGGTAGTGATCAGATGGGTTTGGATTGATCGTTGGCTCTGATTAGGGAGTCTCCCGTGCTGACCCATGTCCTCCCTTCAGAGGCATCTGGAACATCAATCCTGCAGATTATTCAGATCATTAGGAATTCCCCGTGGAGGCTCAATACTTTCCTGAATCTGAATAGTTAAACCTCTGTGTTGCAAAAATCAAATACCATCTGGCTTTTGTGTTATCTTGGCTAAATCCAGTCAATCCCAGCTTCTTCAATGGCATTTATGATAGTCCGCTCTCCCAAATCTGGAGACTCATAACTGGGTTAGAAACAGTTTTATTTAATCTTGTGTGTAGAAAGATTGTTTTCACAGATCAGACAGCATTTACCTCCATCAGAGTAAGAAAAAAGAATGTCCAGGTGTGTCCTTGCCCCAGTGATCACAGCATCTGTTGATATGTTCCTTGATATCAGCCTTATAGATCAGACTTACTGTCATCTTTAAAGAAGTTTACTTCATCCAAGCGCGGTGGCTCACGCCTGTAAAACCAGCACTTTGGGAGGCTGAGGTGGATGGATCACTTGAGGTCAGGAGTCTGAGACCAGCCTGGCCAACATGGTAAAACCCTGTCTCTACTGAAAAAGTACAAAAATTAGCCAGGCATGGTGGCACGTGCCTGTAGTTCCAGCTACTCGGGAGCCTGAGGTATGAGAATTGCTTGAACCTGGGAGGTGGAGGCTGCAGTGAGCCAAGATCGTGCCACTGCACTCCAGCTTGGGTGACAGAGTGAGACTCCATCTCAAAAAATAAATAAATAAATAAATAAATAACTTAATGGCATTGACAAACAGTTGTCCATCCCACAAACCACCCACTCGCCCTAGTATCAAAATTATGGGAAATTGTTCCTTTCAAAGAGACTTCAGAAAAATATTGTATCCTGGTATAAAATGGATTGTTATTTCATTGTCTACATGAAAGGGCCTTGCTTGTTGACCAGTAATAGTTTGCATTTTAATTAATTTTTGTCCTTTCCCACTGTCTAAATAGCGAATCTGTTATAACTCCTATGGTTACTGTCTTTTTAGACCTTGCCTGTGTGTTTGGATGTTTGGATTCCAGTAGAGAGGGTTCTTCCCCCGACACAGTCCCACCACTCGTAGTTCAATTGCAGGAGAGGAAAAACTTCATTCATCCTCTTAGACTCTGTGACTGGAGTCTGTAAATTAAACTGACAACAGGTAGATGAACAGGAGGAAAGACCAATTTTAATAGTTTTACATGCATGGGGGCTTCACATACAAGGAGCAAAAATGCAAAGCAGTGGTTAGACCTGGGGGCTTATATATCATTTTCCTTTTTTTTTTTTTTTTTTTTTTTTGAGATGGAGTCTTGCCCTGTCACTCAGGCTGGAATGCAATGGCATATTCTTGGCTCACTGCAACCTCTGCCTTCCGGATTCAAACAATTCTCCTGCCTCAGCCTCCCGAGTAGCTGGGACTACAGGCATAAGCCACCACGTCTGGCTAATTTTTTGTATTTTTAGTAGAGATGAGGTTTTACCATGTTGGCCAGGCTGGTCTCGAACTCCTAACCTCAGGTGATCCGCCTGCCTTGGCCTCCCAAAGTGCTGGGATTAGAGGCATGAGCCACTGTGCCCGGTCAAAAAAAAAAAAGAATTTTTTTTAATTAGTCAGGAGTGGTGGTGTGTACCTCTAGTCCCAGATAGGAGGCTGAAGTGGGGGGATCTCTTGAGCCCAAGAGTTGGAGGCTGCAGTGAGCCATGTTTGTGTCACTGCACTCTAGCCTAGGTGACACAGACTCAGAAAGAGGGAGGGAGGGAGGGAGAGTTTGGGTTCCTAGGGGTGGTAAATTGCGGAAAGATGACTAGGAAGTGGTGGGTAAGGGTTGTTTAGTAATGTTTGTCATGCCAACTCATCTCTGTGCCAGTCACCCTGCTACAGAATGGAGAAATATCTTTACATGGGGAATTTCCCTGCTTTTAGGCAGAAAGGGAGTGGGTAGAGAGCTCTTTTTGTCTGCAGTTTCTCAATTGCCCTCAGATCAAAATAATCTTTATGCTAAAGTGGCCTGTTTTGGGGTAATGTATTCTGATCCCCTCCAACACGGGTAGAAAATCAAGGTAGATGCACACGGCTCCTCCCAAAGTCTCATGAGGGTGAAAGGCGGGAACTGACAGGATTGTATTTGTCTTCCTTACAGGGCTCTCTCTCTCTCTCTCTCTCTCTATTTTTTATTTTTTTATTTGTATTTATTTTGCTGTTGTTGTTGTTGAGATGGACTGTTGCTCTGTCGCCTAGGCTGGAGTGCAGTGGCATGATCCCAGCTCACTGCAACCTCTGCCTCCCGGGTTCAAGCAATTCTCCTGCCTCAGGCTCCTTGCAGGCACCCTCCACCACTCCCAGCTAATTTTTTGTATTTTTAGTAGAGACAGGGTTTCACCATGTTGACCAGTCTGGTCTCACACTCCTGACCTCAAATGATCCACCTGCCTCCACCTCCCAAAGTGTTGGGATTACAGGCATGAGCCACCACACCCATCCTCTTATTTTTCCTCTGAGTTTAGTTCTTCCACTCTGTCATCCTGGATTTGTGGTAATGGGTAACATGTAAAATCGTTAGTCTGTCTCTGCTTTTGCAACCTTGACTGCCATCTGACAATTCAGGATAAGGCCTCCCTGCTTTCATGATGCTGGGCACATCTGACTGAGGTAAGAGCTCTTGAGGGGATTGATGGAGGGCTTTGCAGCTTCCTTATTGGTGGGTAAAAAGTCTCCCAGCAAATGTGGGTGTCTAAGAGTATCCAGGGGGACCCACCTCCATGGCATATGCAGTGAGGGCCTGGTATCATTTCTTTGAGCAAGCCATGGCTCCCAGTGGAGATGGAATGTATTAGTCAGGCTAGTGCTGCTGTAACAAATTACCATAAATGGCCAAGTGCAGTGGCTCACGCCTGAAACCCCGGCACTTTGGGAGGTTGAGCTCGGCGGTTCACTTGAGGTCAGGAGTTTGAGACCAGCCTGGCCAACATGGCACTCCGTCTCTACTAAAAATATAAAAATTAGCCAAGCATGGTGGCACACACCTGTAATTCCAGCTACTCAGGAGGCTGAGGCAGGAGAATCACTTGAACTCGGGAGGCAGAGTTGGAGTGAGCCAAGATCGCACCACTGCACTCTAGCCTGGGCAACAGAGTGAGACTCTATCTCAAAACAAAAACAAAAACAAAAAATTATAAACTTGGTGACTTAACAGAAATTATTTTTCTCGCCATTCTGGAGGCTTAGGTATCCACAGGACAATGCCCCCTCTGGAGGCCCTCGTGGAGAACTTATCCTTGCTTCTTTCAGCTTCTGGTGGCCCCAGGCATTCCCTGGGTTTTGGTTGCATTGCTCTAATCTCCATCTCTGTCTTCATATTGCATCTCTTCTCTCTCTCATCTCTGTGTGTCTCTTATCAGGATACTTGTCATTTAATTTGGGCCCAGCTCATCCAAGATGATCTCATCTGGAGATTCTTAATTACATCTGTGAAGATCCCCTCCCCTCCCCTC
>NW_012103399.1:1701577-1702335 GCF_000951045.1 Mandrillus leucophaeus
TTTCTCCATGTTGGTCAGGCTGGTCTCAAACTCCCGACCTCAGGTGATCCACCCACCTCAGCCTCCCAAAGTGCTGGGATTACAGGCGTGAGCCACCACACCCGGCCCACACACCTGTTAATTTTGCCTGTTTGGCATTTCTTTCCTTACCTTGGGGTAGGTTGAGAATGTTAATCACATTAGCCCATTCCCTAGCACAGTTATTATTTCAAAGATTGGCGTATCATGTCATTCCAGTGGGAGCATCACAAAGAAAATCGGATATTGTTTTCTTTCTGTGAATCAACCTATAGCTTTCTTGTAAGATATTCCCCCAACACACTCGCTTGCAATCACAGGGCCCTCAATGATGGGATCTGCATTTTGTTAACAGTTAGTTTAAGGCGGTCAACTGTAGCACAGGCCAGGCCAAAAGTCGAAAACTCTTCATTACTGAATGAATATCCTAGGTAGATTATACAAGGATGTCCTTATACTACAAAAGAATGATCTTTTATAATATAAAAGGATGTCCTTATTCAGATGTCCTTAGACCAATTACTTAAACTTTTGGAATGTCCAACTACAGCCAAAATTGATGCCCGAATTGTTTCTAGAACTGACAGCTTTTATTAAAATAGCAAAAGGGTCTCTCTTTTCCTTTCTCCGCCATCGTGGTGTGCCCTTACCTCCGCTTCTGGCCATGTCCTCTCACAAGACTTTCAGGGTAAGTGATTCCTGGTCAAGAAACAAAAGCAAAATTGTCCCATTCCCCAGTG
>NW_012103399.1:1703252-1704409 GCF_000951045.1 Mandrillus leucophaeus
CTCCCCTCCCCTCCCCTCCCTTCACCTCCCCTCTTCATTTTTAAGACAGAGTCTCGCTCTATCACCCAGGCTGGAGTACAGTGTGGTATGATCATAGCTCATGGAGTCTCAACCTCCTGGACTCAGGCGATCCTCCCAACTCAGCCTCCTGAGTAGCTGGGAACAGGTGTGGGCCACCATGCTCGGGTAATTTTTAATTTTTTTAGAAATGGGGTCTCGCTATGTTGCTGGTCTTAAAGTCCTGGGCACAAGTAATCCTCCTGCCTTGGCCTCCCAAAGTGCTGTGATTACAGGCATGAGCCACCGTGCCTGGCTGATCCTTTCTTCCAAATAAGGTCACATTCACAGGTTCTAGGATGAAGACATCCCTTGGGGTGGGGGACCCAGTTCAACCAGCTGCACACGGGATGCAGATAAATGCTGGAAAGGCTCAGAGGACGCTTCCTGATGATGGAGTAGAGTTTCTCTTTCTTCATCAGCAAGGGAACCACACACCTTTGTAGAGTGGTGCCCCTTAAAAATCATTTATATTTTCAGTTCCTGTCTCAGCAACCAAATGAAGTCTTGAGTGGAGTCCCTTCCATTAATCTGCTGATGGGAGTGGTGTGTTCCTTCAACATTACCACCAGGTGGCAGCCAAGAACCTAGAGTTAGGCGGGATCATGCTTGCTGCCTGACCAAAGTACATGGTCTTAGCTCCTGAACTGAGATCCAAGTTTCCAAATAAAGACAGAGGATGCCAATTCAGCTTTGCTCTGGCCTATTCAGTAACATGTCACTTAATAGGCAGAATTACCAGATCAGTCCACCAGCCAGCCTAGTGTGGCAATAACTTACCCCAACTGTTTAAGCATTTACATAGTACACACCGGTTTTTTTGTTTGTTTTATTTTTGAGAGGGAGTTTCGCTCATTGTTACCCCGGCTGGAGTGCAATGATGCGATCTCGGCTCACTGCAACCTCCGCCTCCTGGGTTCAAGTGATTCTCCTGCCTCAGCCTCCCAAGCAGCTGGAATTACAGGCATGTGCCACCACACCCAGCTAATTTTGTATTTTTAGTAGAGACGGGATTTCTCCATGTTGGTCAGGCTGGTCTCAAACTCCCGACCTCAGGTGATCCACCCACCTCAGCCTCCCAAAGTGCTGGGATTACAGGC
>NW_012103399.1:1705044-1714379 GCF_000951045.1 Mandrillus leucophaeus
CTTACCTCCGCTTCTGGCCATGTCCTCTCACAAGACTTTCAGGGTAAGTGATTCCTGGTCAAGAAACAAAAGCAAAATTGTCCCATTCCCCAGTGGATTTGGATGAAAACTGGAAATAAAATCAGGTACAACTCCAAAAGGAGACATTGGAGAAGCACCAAGCTGGGTCTATAAGGAATTGCACTTGAGATGGCACACATACTTGTCCTGTCTGAAGGTCACGATCACATTACCATGTCAAACTGAAAATGTCACCAGTATCTGGAGAGTTTGATGTGTTTTCCTCTCTGAATCTATTATGAATATGTTGGTTGACTGGGTTCAGTAATAAATATGTGAAGCCTTTCATTTCAAAAAAATAAAAATAAAATAAAATAGCAAAAGGAAGAAGTGATAGGTTACATGAAGCCTATAGCTACGGAGATTTATTATTGAATTTGTTCAAAATATTTTTGTGTTTTAGATGTTTCTCAGATGATTCTGATATGTGACCAGGGTTGAGGACCAGTATTTCTCCATGGGAGCTACATCAGGTGCGAATTTCAGAATTAGAGGTGTTTAATTTGACTGTTATCTCTTTCTCTTTCTACTTTTTGTGCCTGGAATACTCTTAGTTAAAACAAATTAAGCACAGTGGCTCACACCTGTAATCCTAGCACTTTGGGAGGTGGAAGCAAGCAGATTACCTGAGGTCAGGAGTTCAAGAGGAACCTGGACAACGTGGTGAAACCCCGACTCTACTAAAAAAAAAAAATACAAAAATTAGCCAGGTGTGGTGGTGTGTGTGCCTGTAGTCCCAGCTGCTCGGGAGGCTGAGGCAGGATCGCTTGAACCTGGGAGGCGGAGATTGCAGTGAGCTGAGATCGCACCACTGCACTCCAGCCTGGGCGACAGAGTGAGACTCCCTCTTAAAAAATAATTAAATAAAACCAATTAATCTCAGGAGACCTGATTCTCTCTGGCTGAGATAGGTAGAGAGAAATCATTTGGCAACTAAACCTGTTACTCTACCATTCTCTCTGTTTTCCGAAAATCCTATCTAAGCTCTACTTATCTGAATTCAATGTGAAACTATCCCCCCTTATTGTTCTTCTAAGCCACCTCATCTTAAAGTCTATATATTGATAGAGAAGTGCAAGAACTCAAGGCAGAACCTGTGGAAAGAGAGCAAGAGAATTGTTGAAGTCTTGGAAGAAGTGAGGGTAAACAGACTGGATATCTTTCCAAGCCAAAGCAGTTTGGAAACAAGGCTGATGGTAAAGAGAATATTGCACAATTTGTTAGATATCCATTAATGAGAAGAATATGGCAATTCCTGGAACCATAATTTGAGGGTGGAATAAAAATGTATCAGATACACCCACAATCAGATAATTTAATACCTATAGCCCCTAAATGAAAGAAAAAGTGTGGGATGCAAGAAAATGGTAAATATAGAAATGTAATAAAAATGCCAGTAAATTAAACAATTGTTGACTGGAAACAGCCATAATGAGCACTTTTTGCTTTTAAAAGATGGGTCTAAACTTATTGATAAAAATAACAAATAGGCTGGGTGCAGCAGCTCACGCCTGTAATCCCAGCACTTTGGGAGACCGAGGTGGGTGGATCACCTGAGGTCAAGAGTTTGAGACCAGCCTGGCCAACATGGTGAAATCCCATCTCTACTAAATACAAAAAATTAGCTAGGTGTGTTATGCCCAGACCGTTTATTCCCCGAAGAAGACCACCAGAGTCCAGAGTCAAAGCTAAGCAGCAAGGATCTTTATTACAGGTGCGAACCTGGAACTCTCACTCGCTCGTGAAACGAGATGGGCAGGAGAGCTCCCCCACTGAGCTCCGAACAGTGTTATATAGTCTAAGAAAAGTGGGCATACAATTATTATACAAATCAGATGTATGATTGGCTAGTGTTTGAACAAGGCGATTTGGCTAACTATGATTGGTTCCCGCCATTTCTGATATTTCGGTTCAACCCTTGAGGCGGGAGAGCAGTTTTACACAAAGGCAGCTAATTATATTGCGTCAGGTTGCACAACTGGTTTATGGCAGCATGAGTGTATCTTACTTAAACACGTCTTGTGACCCGGCCTCAGAAAGAAAAACAGGTACTTACAGAACTTTACGAAATCTCTGGTACGTGCAGAGATTAGAGAGCAGAACAAAGGGTTTAGCAATAGGGTGTAGCGGGGGAGCGGGTACGCATTTTTTTGTCTTTGTGTCCTTTCAGGTGTTGTGGAACATGCCTGTAATCCAAGCTACACAGGAGGCTGAGGCAGGAAAATTGTTTGAACCCGGAGGCAGAGGTTGCAGTGAGCCGAGATTGCACCACTGCACTCCAGCCTGGGCAACAAGAGCAAAAACTCTGTCTCAGTAAATAAATAAATAACAAATAGGTGTTTGTCTGGGGTAGGGAACCTGTAGGTAAGGCATTTTCTTGTAAGATCCTTTTCTTATCTGGAAGGATGTTAGAGATATGGATATGATGATTAGACTTTGTTGGGGAAAAAAGGTTTTGAATGTATGTTGATATTAAAACATTATGAATAAAATGACATATCACAGATCTGTATCACAATAATTCAGTGGCTGATGGGAGCTGAGAGGGTATACGGGGTTTAGATGAAACAAGGTTGACATGAGTTGAAAATTGTGGCTGGGCGTGGTAGCTCACACCTGTAATCCCAGCACTTTGGGAGACCGAGGTGGGTGGATCACCTGAGGTCAGGAATTTGAGACCAGTCTGACCAACATGGAAAAACCCCATCTTTACTAAAAAATACAAAATTAGCCGGGCGTGGAGGCGCATGCCTGTAATCCCAGCTACTTGGGAGGCTGAGGCAGGAGAATCGCTTGAACCTGGGAGGTGGAGGTTGCAGTGACCCGAGATGTGCCATTGCACTCCAGCCTGGGCAACGAGAGTGAAACTCCGTCTCAAAAAAAGGAAAAGGAAAATTGTTAAAGGTCAGCGATGGAAACACATCACAATATTGAGCTTCATATGTGCTTCTGGAAAATAGCGATGGTTTAGAATTACCCCTGACCTTACTGTTACTGGTAATTTCCTGGTAATTACCTATTACCCAGGAAATGGCTTACTGCAAAGAAACCCACTCTTCCCCATGAGACTTGGATAAGAACCATTGTTTGACCTTATAATAAGGACAGACACAGACCCTCCAAATTCTCATTGTTTGTCACATAAATGATTAGGTGAACTGTCTGTTCCTATTGACCAATCTAGACAAAACGCCTGCTAGTTGACCATATTTTAGGCAGGCATCTCTCTTTCCCCTCGTTCCTGAACTCTGGCCACACTTCAATTTCAGTGAGCAATGGAATGTGTAACACCTCCTACTCCACCCTCCCCATTAACAACTCCTCCCAAGAACCTGCTGATTGAGGCATTTTCTGTTCAACTGCTGGAGCACCCCACTCCCCCACACCTAGTAATTTCTAGATTTACTTTACTTCTTCCTATAAAGGAAAACCATTCCCACCTTTATTCTGAGACACTAGTAGATCTTGTGTTTGGAGCATTTTTTCTATTATGATAAGTCTTTTATTAATAAAGTGTCTCTTTCCCTAAGGCTAGATTTGTTTTTTACTTGACAGATACATGGGATTTATTATATTGGTCTTTCTACTTTTGTATATGTTTGAAATTTTCCATAACAAAAAGGTTTAAAGTAGTATATGTTGGCTGGGTGAGGTGGCTCACGCCTGTAATCCCAGCACTTTGGGAGGCCAAGGTGGGTGGATCATTCAAGGTCAGGAGTTCGAGACCAGTCTGACCAAAGTGGTGAAATCCTGTCTCTATTAGGAATACAAAACTTAGCCAAGCATGGTGGCAGGCACCTATCGTCCCAGCTTCTCGGGAGGCTGAAGCAGGAGAATCGCTTGAACCTAGGTGGCAGAGGTTGCAGTGAGCCAAGATCGTACCACTGCACTCCAGCCTGGGTGACAGAGCAAGACTCTGGCTCAAAAACAAAACAAAACAAAACAAAAAAAAACAGTAATATATGTTGACATTTGAGGGAAGTCATTGAAAACAGAAGAACAATGAAATTGCTGTAAACAAGCAGAAGGAAGTAAAGAAAGGTTTCAACAGAAGGAAGAGGAGGAGAAAAATAAGCAAACAAAAAGGATAATAAACAAAAAAATACCCAAAATAACATGGTATAAAATAAGTCTCACTGCACATTTCAATTGTGAACCCAAAAATATCAAAGATAGATCGCAATTTAGAGAGTATATTTTGCCAAGGTTAAGGATGTGCGTGTGACACACAGTCTCAGTGTTACAGAAAAGGGGTCCCAGTCCAGACCCCAGGAGAGGGTTCATGGACCCCACACAAGAAAGAATTCAGGGTGAGTCCATAGATTAAAGGAAAAGCAAGTTTATTAGGAAAGTAAGGGAATAAAAGAATGGATGGCTACTCAGTAGACAGAACAACCCTGATGGCTGCTGGTTGCCCCCCGCTTTTTTTTTTTTTTTTTTGAGACAGAGTCTTGCTCTGTCACCCAGGTTGGACTGCAATGGCACGATTCTCCTGCCTCAGCCTCCCAAGTAGCTGGGACTACAGGCACATACGCCATCACACCTGGCTAATTTTTGCATTTTTAGTAGAAATGGGGTTTCACCATATTGGCCAAACTGGTCTCGGACTCCTGACCTCAGGTGACCCACGCACCTCGACCTCCCAAAGTGCTGGGATTACAGGCATGAGCCTGTAAAAAATGGTTGTCCATTTTTATGGTTATTTCTCGATTATATGCTAAACAAGGGGTGGATTAGTCATGCCTCCCCTTTTTTAGACCATATAGGGTAACTATCACATGTGTCTGTGTGAAGAGACCACCAAACAGGCTTTGTGTGAGCAATAAAGCTTTTTAATCACGTGGCTGCAGGTGGGCTGAGTCTGAATAGAGAGTCAGCAAAGGGAGATGGGGTGGGGCTGTTTTATAGGGTTTGGGTAGGTAAAGGAAAATTACAGTCAAAGGGGGTTGTTCTCTGGCAGGCAGGGGTGGGGGTCACAAGGTGCTCAGTAGGGGAGCTTTTGAGCCAGGATGAGCCAGGAGAAGGAATTTCACAAGGTAATGTTGTCAATTAAGGCAGGAACAGGCCATTTTCACTTCTTTTGTGATTCTTCAGTTACTTCCGGCCATCTGGATGAATACCTGCAGACCTGGGCTCAGAGGCCTGACAGTAACTTCCTGATGTTTCCATGGCATTTGTAAGCTCTCATGGCACTGGTGGGAGTGTAGCAGTGAGGACAACCAGAAGTCACTCTCGTAGCCGTCTTGGTTTTGTTGGGTTTTAGCCGGCTTCTTTACTGCAATCTGTTTTATCAGCAAGGTCTTTATGACCTGTATCTTGTGCTGACCTCCTATGTTGTCCTGTGACTTAGAACGACTTAATCGTCTGGGAATGCAGCCCAGAAGGTCTCAGCCTTATTTTACCCAGCCCCTATCAAGATGGAATTGCTCTGGTTCACACACTTCTAACATTAGGAGGTCCTGATGACAGGTGCCTACTGTGGTCGGGGCACAGCTTGGATTTATACATTTTAGGGAGATATGAGACATCAATCAATATGTGTGAGATGTACATTGGTTTGGCCTGGAAAGGTGGTGTTAGAAATAAGAGCTCAGAGTCATAAAGAAAATGAGCACTCAAACAAAAGATCTCTCAGCAAGCCAAATTTACTCCTGCAGAAGAGTGTGGCTTGCGCCAGTCACGACTGCAAGAGCACACCAAGCCGAGTAGGGCAGCGGTTTTTATCCCTGACGCGGTTCCTAGCACTTCTGTGTCCTTTCCCCATGGCTGAGGTTGGACTTCACAATCTAAGCTAACTGGATTGGCTAAGGTTTAAAATTGAATAGGGTCTATTAGGTGGGAAGGAAGAGGGACTGTCCTTTACTAGGCCAGAAGGACTTGTCTGGGTGCTGCTGTTATGCCCAGACCGTTTATTCCCCGAAGAAGACCACCAGAGTCCAGAGTCAAAGCTAAGCAGCTAGGATCTTTATTACAGGTTCGAACCTGGAACTCTCACTCGCTCGTGAAACGAGACAGGCAGGAGAGTTCCCCCACTGAGCTCCGAGCACTGTTATATAGTCTAAAAAAGTGGGCATAGAATTTATTATACAAATCAGATGTATGATTGGCTAGTGTTTGGACAAGGCGATTTGGCTAACTATGATTGGTTCCCGCCATTTCTGATATTTCGGTTCAACCCTTGAGGCGGGAGAGCAGTCTTACACAAAGGCAGTTAATTATATTGCGTCAGGTTGCACAACCGGTTTATGGCAGCATGAGTGTATCTTACTTAAACACGTCTTGTGACCCGGCCTCAGAAAGAAAAACAGGTACTTACAGAACTTACGAAATCTCTGGTACGTGCAGAGATTAGAGAGCAGAACAAAGGGTTTAGCAATAGGGTGTAGCGGGGGGGCGGGTACGCATTTTTGTGTCTTTGTGTCCTTTCACTCTAAAGGTGGGAAGGTTGTTTACAGAACAGGTAGGAGACAACAACAGGTAGGCTGTTTACAGACAGGTAGGAAGTACAAGGAAGTTGGTCGTAAGAAACAAAGAACGGGGAACTAAAGCTTTTTGAAGATTAATTATCTTTGACATTGGGACAACTGGGTGTAGGGTGGGAATTTCCAGGTCACAGGTAGACAAGAGACAAAGGGTTGCACTCCTTTGAGTCTCTGATTAGCCTTTCACTGAATATGCAGTTTACATGTGAGAGGAGGGTAGAGGAATAGTCACTTACGGTTTAGTGAAACAATAGGGCAGAGGAAGCAGTCAGATAGGCATTTGTCTCAAGTGACAATTACTTGAGACAAATGCCTATCTGACTGCTTTGTGTCCTTTGTCCACAAGTAATTTCCTTCTCGGTAAATTGTGAGGGAGGTATGTAGCTTTTTTTTGTTGTTGCTGTTGTTCTTAAATCTTTGTAGTTATGTTATTTAGAAATAAAATGGGAGGCAGGTTTGCCTGACATAGTTCCCAGCTTGACTTTTCCCTTTAGCTTAGTGATTTTTGGGGTTCTGAGATTTAGTTTCCTTTCACACAGTTATCACTATAAATAGAGTCTGAGGGCAGAATCTATCAGATTGGACTGAAATAAACAAACTGTAAAGGAGACCATAAGAACCTCACCCAACTCTCCCAAAGTAAGAGCTCCCAGATTCTTCCAACTCTGATATAACTTGTGTGTTTTTGATTTTTTTTTTTTTTTTTTTTGAGATGGAGTCTCGCTCTGTTGCCCAGGCTGGAGTGCAGTGGCACAATCTCGGCTTACTGCTGTAACCTCCGCCTCCCGGGTTCAAGCAATTCTCCTACCTCAGCCTCCTGAGTAGCTGGGACTACAGGTGTCCACGACCATGCATGCCTGGCTAATTTTTATATTTTTAGTAGAGACGGAGTTTCACCATGTTGGCCAGGCTGGTCTTAAACTCCTGACCTCAGGTGATTCACCACCCCGGCTAATGTTTTGTATTTTTAGTAGTGACAGGGTTTCACCTTGTTAGCAAGAATGGTCTCGATCTCCTGACCTTGTGATTCACCTGCCTCGGCCTCCCAAGGTGCTAGGATTACAGGCATGAGCCACTGCGCCTGGCTGTGTGTTTTGGATTTTTTTGAGGGTCTGAACTAAAAGAGACTTTGGAGATCTAAATCCTCTCATTGTAGTTGAGGAAACCGATTTAAGAAGGGAAAGCTACTTATTCAGGGTTACATATTAAACGAGAGCCAGGGAAACCAGAAACCAGAATCTCCTTCCAATCCAACAATTTTTCCTATTCACCTGAGATTCCTGATTCGTCAAACGCAGGACATAAGATTAGTCTAGAGCAGATGTCACTGGTAAGGGGTCCCAATCCAGACCCCAAGACAGGATTCTTGGACCTGGTGTTAAAAAGAAGTGAGAGCAAGTTTATTAGAGAAGGAATAAAATATGACTACTCTGGCTGGGTGCAGTGGCTCACATCTGTAATCCCAGCACCTTAGGAGGCTGAGGCAGGTGGATCACAAGGTCAGGAGTTTGAGACCAGCCTGGCCAATATGGTGAAACCCCATCTCTACTAAAAATACAAAAATTAGCCAGGCATGGTGGTGGGTGCCTGTAGTCCCAGCTACTCAGGAGGCTGAGACAGGAGAATTGCTTGAACCTGGGAGGCAGAGGTTGCAGTGAGTTGAGATCACGCCAGTGTGCACCAGCCTGGGTGAGAGAGCGAGACTGTCTCAATTAAAAGAAAATAAAAAAAAAAAGAATGACTACCCCATAGGCAGAGCAGTGGCACGGGTTGCTCAAATGAGTATATTTATAGTTATTTCTCAGTTATATGCTAAACAAGGGGTAGATTATTCATGAGTTTTCTGAGAATTCCTGAAACTGAGCATTTCTTCCCCTTTTAGACCATATAGGGTAATTCCTTGGCGTTGCCATGGCATTTGGAAACTGTCATGGTGTTAGTGGAGTGTCTTTTGGCATGCTAATGTATTATAATTAGTGCATAATAAGTGGTGAGGGTGACCAGAGGCCACTTTCATGGTCTTCTTGGTTCTGGTGGGGTTTTGACCAGTTTCTGTAGCGCATGCTGTTTTATCAGCCAGGTCTTTGTGACCCGTATCTTGTGCTGACCTATCTCATCCTGTGACTAAGAATGCCTTAATCTCCTGGGAATGCAGCCTAGTAGGTCTCAGTCTCATTTTACCCAGCCCCTGTTCAAGATGGAGTTGCTCTGTTTCAAACATCTCTGACACAGACACAGAATTTCCTCAGATTTAAAATTTTGCCTCACTTTATTGACAATAAAAAACCAATGATGGGGAGGGCATACTCCATTCTCTGTTGAAAGTGTGGAGTGGTGAAACCTTGAAAGCAATCTGTCAGGATTCTACACAGATAAGTGCCCTGAAAAGCATGGAAGAAAATATACCCAACTGGTAAGAGTAGTTACCTCCTCAACAGAAGTGTTCCCGCACCAAACGGAGGGTCGGGCTGCTTATTCTTGTGGCCCAATAACAAGATGTGGATGAACTGGGAAAGGAGGGAATTTTTATTTGGGTAACTGGTTACAGGGAGAAGGCCTGGAAAATATCACCAGACTAACTCAAAATTAGAAAGTTTTCCAGAGTTTATATACCTTCTAAGCTGTATTGTTATGCCCAGACCGTTTGTTCCCCAAAGAAGACCACCAGAGTCCAGAGTCAAAGCCAAGCAGCAAGGATCTTTACTACAAGTTCGAACTTGGTCCCTCCATTCCACAGCATACAAGAGGACCTCGAACAATGCGAGTACTTGCCCTTTATAGCCCGATGTAAAC
>NW_012103399.1:1716069-1717288 GCF_000951045.1 Mandrillus leucophaeus
TGAAGTCCTGTAAGGTTAGCAAGCTCTAGTCCTTCTTGTAATAATTTTAACCAGGAGAAAGGACGTAAGTCTTGTGTTAGTCTGTTTTCCTGTCGTTGGATATCCCCATGGACCAGGGGCAGTACTTGCACTAGGCCTCGCCACAGATAGAGGTGACTGCTAGGCCATGTGGAGGAGGGGGAGTAGTATACAGCCCCATGTTGAGGCGTGCTCCAGCGGGAGTTCCAGGGGTCTCTAACTATCCATGTATATGAAAAGTCTCCATCCCGTCTACAATGGAAGGGCCACTTAGGGTCTAACTGTTCTTCCTCTCCCCAGTAACAGGACCTATGGATGTTACAATAGTTATAAGGACAGCCGGCATTTTGGTGCCACCAATAGTGTTTACAATTGTATTCAGTCTGATCAAACTCAAAACATATTATTGGTGTCACTGGTTTGGCTATTTGAAAGCCAGTAAAATTTAGTAAGATTGGGCTATTGCACCCTGAGGAGGGGCAATCAGCACTGGCCAATAATTTCCTGGGCTTATGAGGTTGTCCAGGGTGGGTTTGGTCATTAGTATCAGTCCACCACCCGTTCTGGATCTGTTTCAGGGGAAGTTTGTCAATCCACTGGAGATCTTGTTCTGAATAATCAGGGGAATATGGCAAGTCCCGGGGGCCCGGGTCAGGGAGCTGGAGTGCAAGGAGTCGGCTGGGAGCCTTTGCCACATTTCTTGCAGTTTGGTCTGCCAGAAAGTTGCCTTGAGCAGTTGGAGTGGTTGGTTTCTGATGCCCTGGGCAATGCACAATGGCTAACTTTTCTGGCTTCCATAGCGCTGTTAACAGGGTTAGGATCTCTTGCTTGTTTTTTATCTCTTTTCCTTCAGCCGTTAGTAACCCTCGCTTCCTGTAAATGGCCCCATGTATGTGCGCCGTAGCAAAAGCATGTCGGCTGTCTGTATATACTGTCAGCTTTTTCCCTGCCCCTAAGGTAAGAGCTTGGGTGAGCGCTATCAGTTCGGCCTTCTGGGCTGATGTCCCCGGGGGCAGGGGTTCCGCCCAGATTACCTCAGTCTCTGAAGTCACTGCCGCTCCAGCATACCTCTGGCCTTGATGCATGAAGCTGCTCCCATCAGTGAACCAGACAAGGTCAGCGTCAGGGAGTGGGCGGTCCTGCAGGTCCTCTCGAACTCCGTGCACCTGAGCTAGTATCTTGGTGCAATCATGGAGTGGCG
>NW_012103400.1:0-1190 GCF_000951045.1 Mandrillus leucophaeus
CGCTTGAACCTGGGGGACGGAGGTTGCAGTGAGCCAAGATCATGCCATCGCACTCCAACCTGGGTGACAGAGTGAGACTGCGTCTCAAAAAAAAAAAAAAAAAAAAGAAAAGAAAAGAAAAGAAAAGAAATCTACCATACCCTTTTGTAGAAATAAAATAAATCCAACATGGGCTGGAAGAATAAACCAAGTTATTCTCTTGAACTCCTGGGCTCAAGTGATCCTCCCACCTTGGCCTCCCAAAATGCTAGGATTATAGGCATGAGCCACAGAGCCTGGCCCCATCATTCTCTTTGGGTGAGCGTTGAAGGTAATTTTCACTTCTGAGCTCACTATAACATGGGAAGGGTTTAGACTAGAATTCAACATGCTACTTTTGGAGAACCGTTCCGAACAACGGAGAAGCAGTGAAGACACAGCTCAGGGTGAAACGAAGATGCCCAGGAAGCTCTAGGGCAAGCTTGTCCAATCCGTGGCCTGGAAGCTCTAGGGCAAGCTTGTCCAATCCGTGGCCTGGAAGCTCTAGGGCAAGCTTGTCCAATCCGTGGCCTGGAAGCTCTAGGGCAAGCTTGTCCAATCCGTGGCCTGGAAGCTCTAGGGCAAGCTTGTCCAATCCGTGGCCTGGAAGCTCCAGGGCAAGCTTGTCCAATCCGGGGCCTGGAAGCTCTAGGGCAAGCTTGTCCAATCCGTGGCCTCTGGGCCACATGCGGCCCAGGACAGCTTTGAATTTGGCCTAATGCAAATTTGTAAACTTTCTTAAAACATTATGAGATTTGTGATTTTATTTTTTTTAAAGTTCATCAGCTATCATCAGTGTATTTTATGTGTGGCCCAAGACAATTCTTCTTTTTCCAACATGGCCCCAGGAAGCAAAAAAATTGGACACTCAGACAGGCGCAGTAGCCCACGCCTGTAATCCTAGCACTTTGGGAGGTCGAGGCAGGCAGATCACTTGAGGCCAGGAGTTCGAGACCAGCCTGGCCAACATGGTGAAATTTCGTCTCTACTAAAAATACAAAAATTACCTGGGTGTGGTGACGGACACCTGTAATCCTAGCTACTTGGGAGGCTGAGGCATGATAATTACTTGAACCCAGGAGGCAGAGGCTGCAGTGAACCGAGATCGTGCCACTACACTCTAGCTTGGATGACAGAGTGAGACTCCATCTCAAAAAAAAAAAAAAAATTGC
>NW_012103400.1:1240-1554 GCF_000951045.1 Mandrillus leucophaeus
AGCTTGGATGACAGAGTGAGACTCCATCTCAAAAAAAAAAAAAAAATTGCCAGGAGTGGTGGCTCAAGCCTGTAATCCTAGCATTTTGGGAGGCCGAGGCAGATCACTTGAGATCAGGAGTTCAAAACCAGCCTGGCCAACATGGTGAAACCCTGGCTTTACTAAAAATACAAAAATTAGCAGGGTGTGGTGGCGGGTACCTGTAATCCCAGCTATTCAGGAGGCTGAGGCAGGAGAATCGCTTGAACCTGGGAAGTGGAGGTTGCAGTGAACCGAGATCATGCCACTGTACTCCAGCCTGGGCAGAGTGAGAC
>NW_012103401.1:0-3677 GCF_000951045.1 Mandrillus leucophaeus
AGGAAACATGTTTTTTAAAAAATGATGAAATGGCTCTTTACTATAAAATACTGATATGTGGCAGACAAGTCAAGATCTTGCTTCCTAAGTTTACACCAAAATTTAAGGTTACTAAGAGTTAAAAGCTCTAACTAACATATAATTTTGTATATAAAGTATGCCAAAAAATAAGATGTATTTCTGATAAGAAAAAAATTCAAGACAGGCATGAAATGTGTTCTTATTGAGAAAAAGAAAATTTTGTCTAATGCAGAGGCTATTTAAAGGCTATTTATGTAGGATAGAAAGAAGCAAGTAATTGGAAGAGAGGTGAAAAAGGTTATGGATATGGGAATGTACTTTTTTGTATGAAAACAAAAAGAGGTTAAAAAGAAAAGAGAATAATTTTGTATAAGAAAGAATCTTGTATAGTAAATTTTTTCCTACAGTGAAATGACTGGGTGTTTAAGAAAGAAGAAGTATAGGAAAAAGCAAAAAGTCCCAGGATGTCTTAAATAGTCCGTGTAAGTCATGATAAGATACTTGAAGGGATAATTTATTTAAAGGAAGTTTGTATGTGATTAAGTTTGCTAGAACAAAAATATTTATCTTTCTAAATATGGGACTTTGATATTAAAAATACACTAATACAAAACTAAAAATTGGTCCCCTCTGTTAGAGTAAGATTTTCTGAAAGTATTTATTTGTTCTTAATAAAATTACTTAATAAAATTTTCTAAAGAAAATAAAGTTTCTTTTTGAAACTTCTCAAATTTATGTCTCAGAAGTTCAAATTATGCTCTATCTCACTAAATGTGATTTGCAGTTTACATATAATTGTCTTCTGTTGTTTATTCCCTTAAAAAGTACATCTTTTTGCTTAGCTGGGATGATAACTCTCTTCTTCAGTCTTTTTATTAACTGCCATAACTATGTGATTTTCTTCCACTCTAATTCTGATGTTGTAGCTGGACACTAAAATGTTTATCTTGAAGGTCTGGAATAGCTGTGTTTTCCTCTAGAATAATTTGATTCTGTACTCTTGGCTTTTCTTTAGTAGAGGTGAATTCTCATGCTGTTGCTGAGAGCCATGTGTTTCTCTGCTCAAGGTATGAGTTTTCTTGTTTACATTCCTTTATACTGTAGTGTACACATATAACCCTGAACACACTGTTCTTACATTTGATTAAGCTCAAGTACCCTTTTTATCAGGCTTGACTTCCAGGCTATCTAAATGGGCTTCCCATAAGGAGAATTAGTCATAGTTGTGTTAGTCCATTTTGCATTGCTATAAAGAAATACCCAGCCGGATGCGGTGGCTGAAGCCTGTAATCCCAACACTTTGGGAGGCCGAGACGGGCGGATCACGAGGTCAGGAAATCGAGACCATCCTGGCTAGCACGGTGAAACCCCGTCTCTACTAAAAAAAATACAAAAAACTAGCCGGGTGAGGTGGCGGGCGCCTGTAGTCCCAGCTACTCGGGAGGCTGAGGCAGGAGAATGGCGTAAACCCGGGAGGCGGAGCTTGCAGTGAGCTGAGATCCTGCCACTACACTCCAGCCTGGGCGACAGAGTGAGACTCCATCTCAAAAAAAGAAATACCTGAGACTGGGTAAATTATAAAGACATTTATTTTGGCTCATGGTTCTGCAGACTGTACAAGAATAGTGCCAGTGTCTGATTCTGGTGATGGCCTCAGGAAGATTACAATTACAATTATGGTGGAAGGTGAATGAGGAGCGGGCGTGTCACATGGCAAGAGAGGGAGCAAGAGAGAAGAGGAGGTGCCAAGCTCCTTTAAACAACCAGCTCTTGCATGAACTACCAGAGCAAGAACTTACTCATTGCCATGGGGATGGCAATGAGCCATTCATAAAGCATCTGCCTCTATGGCCAAACCCCTCCCACTAGGCCATCTCCAACACTAGAGGTAACATTTCAACATGAGATTTGAAGGGGACACACATCCAAACTAAATCAACACTACAGGAGGTTTTGTGGGGATTTCTGTTTGTTTGTTTGTTTACCTTTATAGTAGTTGGTCTAAAAAGCAAAGATTTTATGTTTTATCAAAACAATTTCTGCATTATCCTTATTAGGTTTCATATTACTTAGGAAAACTGAAATTTAAAAGGGTTAAGGATTTTACATTCATAAAAATTTCTGTATTTCTTTTGAAGTATTTTGATTACCACTTTAATTATGTAAATAACTTTTAGTTTCCAGTGACATATGATTCTATTTTGATCTAGTTTTTTGAAACTTTTGACATCTTTGTCATGATCCCCCAGGATGAAAATCCTAAATTAAGTCTTTTTGTATTAAATAATTAGGCTTATTTGGTAGATTATGTGGAAAGTATTATCAAATGATAATTGATACTAGATCTTCTTCCTGTTACAATTATGGGTATGTTATTGACATAAATGTTCCAAAAGTTATATAAATTTACAAAAAGCTAATTGGTTATCAGTCATTATTTTGATTACTATGTTAAATCTTAAGTTATATTTGCATGGTATGTTATTAATGTGAATATTCTAAAGATGATGTAAAACTTATGAAAGCCTGATGACTCTAATATGATACTGTCATAATGATTCTTGTTGTTATCTTAAAATGCTGCAAATAATAGAAATTACAAAATTTCCTTGTCTATTGAGAACTTTCATCAAATCTTAACCATAGCTACACTGAATTTTGGTCATCCACTGTTATTATTCTCAATTCTTCTCTACAAACATTTGCAATCAGCTCTAGTCAAAAATTGCTGCCATGCATGGTGGCTCACACCTACAATCCCAGCACTTTGGGGGGCCAAGGTGGGAGGATGACTTGAGCCCAGGAGTTTGAGACCAGCCTGGGCAATATACCAAGACCCTGACTCTACAAAAATAAAATAAAATAAAATCAGTCGGGTCTAGTGGCACAAAGTTGTAGTCCCAGCTACTTAGGAGGCTGAGGTGGGAGGATTTGCTGGAGCCTAGGAATTCAAGGCTGCAATGAGCCATAATCACACCACTGCATACCAGCCTGGGTGACAGAACAAGATCCTGTCTCAAAAAGAAAAAAAGAAGAAAAGAAAACTGCTTTTTATGAAAAAGATTCTAATAAGTATGGGCACAAAAGGAGGAAAAAACTAATACAATTAGTGAAAGAATATACAAATGTTTGTTTCAGTGTTGAATATTTATTATGGTTTTTCTCCAATGTGTCACTCTTTTGATGATATTATGTGCTGCCATGTATAATTTGTAGTATTCTTGTAATAGTCTTCTTGAAGTGTTGTGATAGGTGCAGAAAACTGCCATGTCAGAAAAAAAAAAAAAAAGCTGAATCATACTAATCAGAAAAATAGATGAGTGAGGCAGACAACTAACAAGGAATTTCTGGCTGAATTTCTACACTTCACCAATTGGACCTAATAAAAATTGACAAAATGTTCCACCCAACAACCACAAAAGATACATTCTTCTCATTTGCACATGGCATATACCTTAAGATCAACCACATATTTGGCCATGAAGCAAGTCTCAATAACTTTTTTTTTAATGAAATAACAAGAAGAATATTTTTGGACCACAGAGGAATAAAAATAGAAGCCAGTATCAAGAAGACACTTCAAAATCACACAATAACATGGAAACTAAACAACTTGTTTCTTAATAACTTTTGAGTTAACAACAAAATTAAAGCAG